>NW_026871659.1:0-600000 GCF_028564815.1 Eubalaena glacialis | reverse complement strand
CCCTAATTGGAGAATCAGCACCTTTAACCTCCTGTTTCCTCCAGGTTGCAATTTGTCCTGAGGATGAACGGGAAGACGGGGAACCAACGAGAGACTAGCCCTAGGTGTTGGGACAGGCACAGGTCACTCCATTTTCCCATCAGGAAGAAGAATGAACCACAGGCTCAGCCTGCCCCCCAGAACCAAAATAGGGCCTGAAGCAATCCTGCGCTTTTGCGGCCAGCTCCTAAAAAAGCGAGGAGACAAATGGAGCTCAGGGGCACTGCAATTCACAAACGTGCAGAGTTATAAATGAGAACTCTCGTCCACAAATATATTGAGGGAAGGCAACGAAGAGGATTTGAAAGCAAGGCAGATTTGCAGGAAACAGATTTCAGGAGGTAGATTCAACTCGCCTTTAAAGCACATGAAAAGCGGCAAAACGTTGACAATGATGCCCTTGGCCAAAAAGGGCGTATGCGTTTTTTCCTGAATATATTCCGGAAAAAACGCATACGCCCTTTTTGGCCAACCAAGCAAGCCGGAAGTGCAAATCAGTGCTACAAAGAAGTCTCGCTTGCCCTCGGTCAAAAGGGCCATGCTGAACAAAGTGTAAAAACCAGAAAAGCAGGACAGGCCATGGAGACATGGGAGCCTTACTACGCTGATGGGCGGGATGTAAATTGCCAACAGGCACTCTGGAGAAGAGTACGGTGTGTCCTGAAACAAGTAATAAACACAGCGTAGAGAGCATAGGGCACTTCCACTCATGGGCGTATAAATTGGGAAAACTAAAAATCAACAAGACACAGGCACCCTAAAGTTTACGGCTGCTCTGTTTCCAAGAACCTCCGCTTTGGTACACCTTCAATATCCCAGGAAAGAGAAAAATGGATAAAGAAATGGTGGTACTTGGCACAATGGAATATCACTCAGCCATGAAATCAATGTCATAAGGCTAGTTAGCAGCATGATGAGTGGATTTAGGTACGATGATTCTAAGTGAAATAAGTCACACAGAAAAAGACACTTATCCTAAGATATCGCTTATAGAGGGAATGTCAAAATCGCTACACTTGAACTGAATTACAAAACAGAACAGAGGCACACCTTTAGAAGACACACTATGGCTGCTTAACCGGAAAGGTGAGGTGGGGTGATGCATAAAACAAGGGTTTGAAATTAGCTCAGACACCGCTCCATAAGCCAAATATGTAATAGACAAGGCCTACTCCCTGCTCAGTGAATTGGACTCAACACCCCCTAGTCACCGCACAAGAATATATCTGACTAGTATGAATCTGAAAACCTATGTATTGATATCTCTCTGCAAGTGAATCAAGAGGGTGTAAAGCGGCATAAACACAGCAGGGAATAGCAGCCAAACCCCATTCTAAACATACATTACTTTAAAAAACCCACAAAGCAAAGACAGTGAAAGAGAGAGAAATTCTTACAAAATCCGTTCAGGGTCTCTGATGCAACCTGGATTGACCATATCTAGACCCACAGCTGGATGAGACATAAGGCTGGACACTCTTGGGGCTGAGAGGATTGGTGAGGTTGGGTGAGCAAATGCAGATACTTTAAAGTAATACCGCGGGGTACCCACCCCATGGGTCTCAAATCTCCAGGTACAAGGGAATCTTCCTACATCAAAACATGCATGGGAAACCCAGAAGATGGTATGCCATGAGATCGGGAAAGGTTTCTAAAACGCACCTCATTTCTCCTCTCCTTGTGCTCGGGTTCGCCATTCCAGCTGCTTGAATAACCATCTCCCTACTTGGAGAATCATCACCTTTAACCTCCTGTTTCGTCCAGGTTGCAATTTGTCCTGAGGATGAACAGGAAGACGGGGAACCAACGAAAGACTAGCCCTAGGTGTTGGGACAGGCACAGGTCACTCCATTTTCCCATCAGGAAGAAGAATGAACCACAGGCTCAGCCTGCACCCCAGAACCAAAATAGGGCCTGAAGAAATCCTGCGCTTTTGCGGCCAGCTCCCAAAAAAGCGAGGAGACAAATGGAGCTCAGGGGCACTGCAATTCACAAACGTGCAGAGTTATAAATGAGAACTCTCGTCCACAAATATATTGAGGGAAGGCAACGAAGAGGATTTGAAAGCAAGGCAGATTTGCAGGAAACAGATTTCAGGAGGTAGATTCGACTCGCCTTTAAAGCATATGAAAAGCGGCAAAACGTTGACAATGATGCCCTTGGCCAAAAAGGGCGTATGCGTTTTTTCCTGAATATATTCAGGAAAAAACGCATACGCCCTTTTTGGCCAACCAAGCAAGCCGGAAGTGCAAATCAACGCTACAAAGAAGTCTCGCTTGCTCTCGGTCAAAAGGGCCATGCTGAACAAAGTGTAAAAACCAGAAAAGCAGGACAGGCCATGGAGACATGGGAGCCTTACTACGCTGATGGGCGGGATGTAAATTGCCAACAGGCACTCTGGAGAAGAGTACGGTGTGTCCTGAAACAAGTAATAAACACAGCGTAGAGAGCACAGGGCACTTCCACTCATGGGCGTATAAATTGGGAAAACTAAAAATCAACAAGACACAGGAACCCTAAAGTTTACGGCTGCTCTGTTTCCAAGAACCTCCACTTCGGTACACCTTCAATATCCCAGGAAAGAGAAAAATGGATAAAGAAATGGTGGTACTTGGCACAATGGAATATCACTCAGCCATGAAATCAATGTCATAAGGCTAGTTAGCAGCATGATGAGTGGATTTAGGTACGATGATTCTAAGTGAAATAAGTCACACAGAAAAAGACACTTATCCTAAGATATCGCTTAGAGAGGGAATGTCAAAATCGCTACACTTGAACTGAATTACAAAACAGAACAGAGTCACACCTTTAGAAGACACACTATGGCTGCTTAACGGGAAAGGTGAGGTGGGGTGATGCATAAAACAAGGGTTTGAAATTAGCTCAGAGACCGCTCCATAAGCCAAATATTTAATAGACAAGGCCTACTCCCTGCTCAGTGAACTGGACTCAACACACCCTAGTCACCACACAAGAATATATCTGACTAGTAAGAATCTGAAAACCTATGTATCGATATCTCTCTGCAAGTGAATCAAGAGGGTGTAAAGCGGCATCAACACAGCAGGGAAAAGCAGCCAAGCCCGATTCTAAACATAAATTACTTTAAAAAACCCACAAAACAAAGACAGTGAAAGAGAGAGAAATTCTTACAAAATCCGTTCAGGGTCTATGATGCAACCTGGATAGACCATATCTAGACCCACAGCTGGATGAGACAGAAGGCTGGACACTCTTGGGGCTGAGAGGATTGGTGAGGTTGGGTGAGCAAACGCAGATACTTTAAAGTAACACTGCGGGGAACACACCCCATGGGTCTCAAATCTCCAGGTACAAGGGCATCTTCCTACATCAAAACATGCATGGGAAACCAAGAAGATGGTATGCCATGAGATCGGGAAAGGTTTCTAAAATGCACCTCATTTCTCCTCTCCTTGTGCTCGGGTTCACCATTCCAGCTGCTTGACTAACCATCTGCCTACTTGGAGAATCAGCACCTTTAACCTCCTGATTGTACAGGTTGCAATTTGTCCTGAGGATGAACGTGAAGACGGGGAACCAACGAGAGACGAGCCCTAGGTGTTGGGACAGGCACAGGTCACTCCATTTTCCCATCAGGAAGAAGAATGAACCACAGGCTCAGCCTGCCCCAGAACCAAAATAGGGCCTGAAGCAATCCTGCGCTTTTGCGGCCAGCTCCCAAAAAAGAGAGGAGACAAATGGAGCTCAGGGGCACTGCAATTCACAAACGTGCAGAGTTATAAATGAGAACTCTCGTCCACAAATATATTGAGGGAAGGCAACGAAGAGGATTTGAAAGCAAGGCAGATTTGCAGGAAACAGATTTCAGGAGGTAGATTCGACTCGCCTTTAAAGCACATGAAAAGCGGCAAAACGTTGACAATGATGCCCTTGGCCAAAAAGGGCGTATGCGTTTTTTCCTGAATATATTCAGGAAAAAACGCATACGCCCTTTTTGGCCAACCAAGCAAGCCGGAAGGGCAAATCAGCGCTACAAAGAAGTCTCGCTTGCCCTCGGTCAAAAGGGCCATGCTGAACAAAGTGTAAAAACCAGAAAAGCAGGACAGGCCATGGAGACATGGGAGCCTTGCTACGCTGATGGGCGGGATGTAAATTGCCAACAGGCACTCTGGAGATGAGTACGGTGTGTCCTGAAACAAGTAATAAACACAGCGTTGAGAGCATAGGGCACTTCCACTCATGGGCGTATAAATTGGGAAAACTAAAAATCAACAAGACACAGGCACCCCAAACTTTACGGCTGCTCTGTTGACAAGAACCTCCGCTTCGGTACATCTTCAATATCCCAGGAAAGAGAAAAATGGATAAAGAAATGGTGGTACTTGGCACAATGCAATATCACTCAGCCATGAAATCTATGTCATAAGGCTAGTTAGCAGCATGATGAGTGGATTTAGGTACGATGATTCTAAGTGAAATAAGTCACACAGAAAAAGGCACTTATCCTAAGATATCGCTTATAGAGGGAATGTCAAAATCGCTACACTTGAACTGAATTACAAAACAGAACAGAGGCACACCTTTAGAAGACACACTATGGCTGCTTAACCGGAAAGGTGAGGTGGGGTGATGCATAAAACAAGGGTTTGAAATTAGCTCAGAGACCACTCCATAAGCCAAATATGTAATAGACAAGGCCTACTCCCTGCTCAGTGAACTGGACTCAACACCCCCTAGTCACCGCACAAGAATATATCTGACTAGTAAGAATCTGAAAACCTATGTATCGATATCTCTCTGCAAGTGAATCAAGAGGGTGTAAAGCGGCATCAACACAGCAGGGAAAAGCAGCCAAGCCCGATTCTAAACATAAATTACTTTAAAAAACCCACAAAACAAAGACAGTGAAAGAGAGAGAAATTCTTACAAAATCCGTTCAGGGTCTATGATGCAACCTGGATTGACCATATCTAGACCCACAGCTGGATGAGACAGAAGGCTGGACACTCTTGGGGCTGAGAGGATTGGTGAGGTTGGGTGAGCAAACGCAGATACTTTAAAGTAACACTGCGGGGAACACACCCCATGGGTCTCAAATCTCCAGGTACAAGGGCATCTTCCTACATCAAAACATGCATGGGAAACCCAGAAGATGGTATGCCATGAGATCGGGAAAGGTTTCTAAAATGCACCTCATTTCTCCTCTCCTTGTGCTCTGGTTCACCATTCCAGCTGCTTGACTAACCATCTCCCTACTTGGAGAATCAGCACCTTTAACCTCCTGATTGTACAGGTTGCAATTTGTCCTGAGGATGAACGGGAAGACGCGGAACCAACGAGAGACGAGCCCTAGGTGTTGGGACAGGCATAGGTCACTCCATTTTCCCATCAGGAAGAAGAATGAACCACAGGCTCAGCCTGCCCCCCAGAACCAAAATAGGGCCTGAAGCAATCCTGCGCTTTTGCGGCCAGCTCCCAAAAAAGCGAGAAGCCAAATGGAGCTCAGGGGCACTGCAATTCACAAACGTGCAGAGTTATAAATGAGAACTCTCGTCCACAAATATATTGAGGGAAGGCAACGAAGAGGATTTGAAAGCAAGGCAGATTTGCAGGAAACAGATTTCAGGAGGTAGATTCGACTCGCCTTTAAAGCACATGAAAAGCGGCAAAACGTTGACAATGATGCCCTTGGCCAAAAAGGGCGTATGCGTTTTTTCCTGAATATATTCAGGAAAAAACGCATACGCCCTTTTTGGCCAACCAAGCAAGCCGGAAGGGCAAAACAGCGCTACAAAGAAGTCTCGCTTGCCCTCGGTCAAAAGGGCCATGCTGAACAAAGTGTAAAAACCAGAAAAGCAGGACAGGCCATGGAGACATGGGAGCCTTGCTACGCTGATGGGCGGGATGTAAATTGCCAACAGGCACTCTGGAGATGAGTACGGTGTGTCCTGAAACAAGTAATAAACACAGCGTTGAGAGCATAGGGCACTTCCACTCATGGGCGTATAAATTGGGAAAACTAAAACTCAACAAGACACAGGCACCCCAAACTTTACGGCTGCTCTGTTTCCAAGAACCTCCGCTTCGGTACACCTTCAATATCCCAGGAAAGAGAAAAATGGATAAAGAACTGGTGGTACTTGGCACAATGCAATATCACTCAGCCATGAAATCAATGTCATAAGGCTAGTTAGCAGCATGATGAGTGGATTTAGGTACGATGATTCTAAGTGAAATAAGTCACACAGAAAAAGGCACTTATCCTAAGATATCGCTTATAGAGGGAATGTCAAAATCGCTACACTTGAACTGAATTACAAAACAGAACAGAGGCACACCTTTAGAAGACACACTATGGCTGCTTAACCGGAAAGGTGAGGTGGGGTGATGCATAAAACAAGGGTTTGAAATTAGCTCAGACACCGCTCCATAAGCCAAATATGTAATAGACAAGGCCTACTCCCTGCTCAGTGAACTGGACTCAACACCCCCTAGTCACCGCACAAGAATATATCTGACTAGTATGAATCTGAAAACCTATGTATTGATATCTCTCTGCAAGTGAATCAAGAGGGTGTAAAGCGGCATAAACACAGCAGGGAAAAGCAGCCAAACCCCATTCTAAACATACATTACTTTAAAAAACCCACAAAACAAAGACAGTGAAAGAGAGAGAAATTCTTACAAAATCCGTTCAGGGTCTCTGATGCAACCTGGATTGACCATATCTAAACCCACAGCTGGATGAGACATAAGGCTGGACACTCTTGGTGCTGAGAGGATTGGTGAGGTTGGGTGAGCAAATGCAGATACTTTAAAGTAATACCGCGGGGTACCCACCCCATGGGTCTCAAATCTCCAGGTACAAGGGAATCTTCCTACATCAAAACATGCATGGGAAACCCAGAAGATGGTATGCCATGAGATCGGGAAAGGTTTCTAAAACGAATCTCATTTCTCCTCTCCTTGTGCTCGGGTTCGCCATTCCAGTCGCTTGACTAACCATCTCCCTAATTGGAGAATCAGCACCTTTAACCTCCTGTTTCCTCCAGGTTGCAATTTGTCCTGAGGATGAACGGGAAGACGGGGAACCAACGAGAGACTAGCCCTAGGTGTTGGGACAGGCACAGGTCACTCCATTTTCCCATCAGGAAGAAGAATGAACCACAGGCTCAGCCTGCCCCCCAGAACCAAAATAGGGCCTGAAGCAATCCTGCGCTTTTGCGGCCAGCTCCTAAAAAAGCGAGGAGACAAATGGAGCTCAGGGGCACTGCAATTCACAAACGTGCAGAGTTATAAATGAGAACTCTCGTCCACAAATATATTGAGGGAAGGCAACGAAGAGGATTTGAAAGCAAGGCAGATTTGCAGGAAACAGATTTCAGGAGGTAGATTCAACTCGCCTTTAAAGCACATGAAAAGCGGCAAAACGTTGACAATGATGCCCTTGGCCAAAAAGGGCGTATGCGTTTTTTCCTGAATATATTCCGGAAAAAACGCATACGCCCTTTTTGGCCAACCAAGCAAGCCGGAAGTGCAAATCAGTGCTACAAAGAAGTCTCGCTTGCCCTCGGTCAAAAGGGCCATGCTGAACAAAGTGTAAAAACCAGAAAAGCAGGACAGGCCATGGAGACATGGGAGCCTTACTACGCTGATGGGCGGGATGTAAATTGCCAACAGGCACTCTGGAGAAGAGTACGGTGTGTCCTGAAACAAGTAATAAACACAGCGTAGAGAGCATAGGGCACTTCCACTCATGGGCGTATAAATTGGGAAAACTAAAAATCAACAAGACACAGGCACCCTAAAGTTTACGGCTGCTCTGTTTCCAAGAACCTCCGCTTTGGTACACCTTCAATATCCAAGGAAAGAGAAAAATGGATAAAGAAATGGTGGTACTTGGCACAATGGAATATCACTCAGCCATGAAATCAATGTCATAAGGCTAGTTAGCAGCATGATGAGTGGATTTAGGTACGATGATTCTAAGTGAAATAAGTCACACAGAAAAAGACACTTATCCTAAGATATCGCTTATAGAGGGAATGTCAAAATCGCTACACTTGAACTGAATTACAAAACAGAACAGAGGCACACCTTTAGAAGACACACTATGGCTGCTTAACCGGAAAGGTGAGGTGGGGTGATGCATAAAACAAGGGTTTGAAATTAGCTCAGACACCGCTCCATAAGCCAAATATGTAATAGACAAGGCCTACTCCCTGCTCAGTGAATTGGACTCAACACCCCCTAGTCACCGCACAAGAATATATCTGACTAGTATGAATCTGAAAACCTATGTATTGATATCTCTCTGCAAGTGAATCAAGAGGGTGTAAAGCGGCATAAACACAGCAGGGAATAGCAGCCAAACCCCATTCTAAACATACATTACTTTAAAAAACCCACAAAGCAAAGACAGTGAAAGAGAGAGAAATTCTTACAAAATCCGTTCAGGGTCTCTGATGCAACCTGGATTGACCATATCAAGACCCACAGCTGGATGAGACATAAGGCTGGACACTCTTGGGGCTGAGAGGATTGGTGAGGTTGGGTGAGCAAATGCAGATACTTTAAAGTAATACCGCGGGGTACCCACCCCATGGGTCTCAAATCTCCAGGTACAAGGGAATCTTCCTACATCAAAACATGCATGGGAAACCCAGAAGATGGTATGCCATGAGATCGGGAAAGGTTTCTAAAACGCACCTCATTTCTCCTCTCCTTGTGCTCGGGTTCGCCATTCCAGCTGCTTGAATAACCATCTCCCTACTTGGAGAATCATCACCTTTAACCTCCTGTTTCGTCCAGGTTGCAATTTGTCCTGAGGATGAACAGGAAGACGGGGAACCAACGAAAGACTAGCCCTAGGTGTTGGGACAGGCACAGGTCACTCCATTTTCCCATCAGGAAGAAGAATGAACCACAGGCTCAGCCTGCACCCCAGAACCAAAATAGGGCCTGAAGAAATCCTGCGCTTTTGCGGCCAGCTCCCAAAAAAGCGAGGAGACAAATGGAGCTCAGGGGCACTGCAATTCACAAACGTGCAGAGTTATAAATGAGAACTCTCGTCCACAAATATATTGAGGGAAGGCAACGAAGAGGATTTGAAAGCAAGGCAGATTTGCAGGAAACAGATTTCAGGAGGTAGATTCGACTCGCCTTTAAAGCATATGAAAAGCGGCAAAACGTTGACAATGATGCCCTTGGCCAAAAAGGGCGTATGCGTTTTTTCCTGAATATATTCAGGAAAAAACGCATACGCCCTTTTTGGCCAACCAAGCAAGCCGGAAGTGCAAATCAACGCTACAAAGAAGTCTCGCTTGCTCTCGGTCAAAAGGGCCATGCTGAACAAAGTGTAAAAACCAGAAAAGCAGGACAGGCCATGGAGACATGGGAGCCTTACTACGCTGATGGGCGGGATGTAAATTGCCAACAGGCACTCTGGAGAAGAGTACGGTGTGTCCTGAAACAAGTAATAAACACAGCGTAGAGAGCACAGGGCACTTCCACTCATGGGCGTATAAATTGGGAAAACTAAAAATCAACAAGACACAGGAACCCTAAAGTTTACGGCTGCTCTGTTTCCAAGAACCTCCACTTCGGTACACCTTCAATATCCCAGGAAAGAGAAAAATGGATAAAGAAATGGTGGTACTTGGCACAATGGAATATCACTCAGCCATGAAATCAATGTCATAAGGCTAGTTAGCAGCATGATGAGTGGATTTAGGTACGATGATTCTAAGTGAAATAAGTCACACAGAAAAAGACACTTATCCTAAGATATCGCTTAGAGAGGGAATGTCAAAATCGCTACACTTGAACTGAATTACAAAACAGAACAGAGTCACACCTTTAGAAGACACACTATGGCTGCTTAACGGGAAAGGTGAGGTGGGGTGATGCATAAAACAAGGGTTTGAAATTAGCTCAGAGACCGCTCCATAAGCCAAATATTTAATAGACAAGGCCTACTCCCTGCTCAGTGAACTGGACTCAACACACCCTAGTCACCACACAAGAATATATCTGACTAGTAAGAATCTGAAAACCTATGTATCGATATCTCTCTGCAAGTGAATCAAGAGGGTGTAAAGCGGCATCAACACAGCAGGGAAAAGCAGCCAAGCCCGATTCTAAACATAAATTACTTTAAAAAACCCACAAAACAAAGACAGTGAAAGAGAGAGAAATTCTTACAAAATCCGTTCAGGGTCTATGATGCAACCTGGATTGACCATATCTAGACCCACAGCTGGATGAGACAGAAGGCTGGACACTCTTGGGGCTGAGAGGATTGGTGAGGTTGGGTGAGCAAACGCAGATACTTTAAAGTAACACTGCGGGGAACACACCCCATGGGTCTCAAATCTCCAGGTACAAGGGCATCTTCCTACATCAAAACATGCATGGGAAACCAAGAAGATGGTATGCCATGAGATCGGGAAAGGTTTCTAAAATGCACCTCATTTCTCCTCTCCTTGTGCTCGGGTTCACCATTCCAGCTGCTTGACTAACCATCTGCCTACTTGGAGAATCAGCACCTTTAACCTCCTGATTGTACAGGTTGCAATTTGTCCTGAGGATGAACGTGAAGACGGGGAACCAACGAGAGACGAGCCCTAGGTGTTGGGACAGGCACAGGTCACTCCATTTTCCCATCAGGAAGAAGAATGAACCACAGGCTCAGCCTGCCCCAGAACCAAAATAGGGCCTGAAGCAATCCTGCGCTTTTGCGGCCAGCTCCCAAAAAAGAGAGGAGACAAATGGAGCTCAGGGGCACTGCAATTCACAAACGTGCAGAGTTATAAATGAGAACTCTCGTCCACAAATATATTGAGGGAAGGCAACGAAGAGGATTTGAAAGCAAGGCAGATTTGCAGGAAACAGATTTCAGGAGGTAGATTCGACTCGCCTTTAAAGCACATGAAAAGCGGCAAAACGTTGACAATGATGCCCTTGGCCAAAAAGGGCGTATGCGTTTTTTCCTGAATATATTCAGGAAAAAACGCATACGCCCTTTTTGGCCAACCAAGCAACCCGGAAGGGCAAATCAGCGCTACAAAGAAGTCTCGCTTGCCCTCGGTCAAAAGGGCTATGCTGAACAAAGTTTAAAAACCAGAAAAGCAGGACAGGCCATGGAGACATGGGAGCCTTGCTACGCAGATGGGCGGGATGTAAATTGCCAACAGGCACTCTGGAGATGAGTACGGTGTGTCCTGAAACAAGTAATAAACACAGCGTTGAGAGCATAGGGCACTTCCACTCATGGGCGTATAAATTGGGAAAACTGAAAATCAACAAGACACAGGCACCCCAAACTTTACGGCTGCTCTGTTTCCAAGAACCTCCGCTTCGGTACACCTTCAATATCCCAGGAAAGAGAAAAATGGATAAAGAAATGGTGGTACTTGGCACAATGCAATATCACTCAGCCATGAAATCAATGTCATAAGGCTAGTTAGCAGCATGATGAGTGGATTTAGGTACGATGATTCTAAGTGAAATAAGTCACACAGAAAAAGGCACTTATCCTAAGATATCGCTTATAGAGGGAATGTCAAAATCGCTACACTTGAACTGAATTACAAAACAGAACAGAGGCACACCTTTAGAAGACACACTATGGCTGCTTAACCGGAAAGGTGAGGTGGGGTGATGCATAAAACAAGGGTTTGAAATTAGCTCAGACACCGCTCCATAAGCCAAATATGTAATAGACAAGGCCTACTCCCTGCTCAGTGAACTGGACTCAACACCCCCTAGTCACCGCACAAGAATATATCTGACTAGTATGAATCTGAAAACCTATGTATTGATATCTCTCTGCAAGTGAATCAAGAGGGTGTAAAGCAGCATAAACACAGCATGGAAAAGCAGCCAAACCCCATTCTAAACATACATTACTTTAAAAAACCCACAAAACAAAGACAGTGAAAGAGAGAGAAATTCTTACAAAATCCGTTCAGGGTCTCTGATGCAACCTGGATTGACCATATCTAGACCCACAGCTGGATGAGACATAAGGCTGGACACTCTTGGGGCTGAGAGGATTGGTGAGGTTGGGTGAGCAAACGCAGATACTTTAAAGTAATACCGCGGGGTACCCACCCCATGGGTCTCAAATCTCCAGGTACAAGGGGATCTTCCTACATCAAAACATGCATGGGAAACCCAGAAGATGGTATGCCATGAGATCGGGAAAGGTTTCTAAAACGCACCTCATTTCTCCTCTCCTTGTGCTCGGGTTCGCCATTCCAGCCGCTTGACTAACCATCTCCCTACTTGGAGAATCAGCACCTTTAACCTCCTGTTTCGTCCAGGTTGCAATTTGTCCTGAGGATGAACGGGAAGACGGGGAACCAACGAGAGACTAGCCCTAGGTGTTGGGACAGGCACAGGTCACTCCATTTTCCCATCAGGAAGAAGAATGAACCACAGGCTCAGCCTGCCCCCCAGAACCAAAATAGGGCCTGAAGCAATCCTGCGCTTTTGCGGCCAGCTCCCAAAAAAGAGAGGAGACAAATGGAGCTCAGGGGCACTGCAATTCACAAACGTGCAGAGTTATAAATGAGAACTCTCGTCCACAAATATATTGAGGGAAGGCAACGAAGAGGATTTGAAAGCAAGGCAGATTTGCAGGAAACAGATTTCAGGAGGTAGATTCGACTCGCCTTTAAAGCATATGAAAAGCGGCAAAACGTTGACAATGATGCCCTTGGCCAAAAAGGGCGTATGCGTTTTTTCCTGAATATATTCAGGAAAAAACGCATACGCCCTTTTTGGCCAACCAAGCAAGCCGGAAGGGCAAATCAGCGCTACAAAGAAGTCTCGCTTGCCCTCGGTCAAAAGGGCCATGCTGAACAAAGTGTAAAAACCAGAAAAGCAGGACAGGCCATGGAGACATGGGAGCCTTGCTACGCTGATGGGCGGGATGTAAATTGCCAACAGGCACTCTGGAGATGAGTACGGTGTGTCCTGAAACAAGTAATAAACACAGCGTTGAGAGCATAGGGCACTTCCACTCATGGGCGTATAAATTGGGAAAACTAAAAATCAACAAGACACAGGCACCCCAAACTTTACGGCTGCTCTGTTGACAAGAACCTCCGCTTCGGTACATCTTCAATATCCCAGGAAAGAGAAAAATGGATAAAGAAATGGTGGTACTTGGCACAATGCAATATCACTCAGCCATGAAATCTATGTCATAAGGCTAGTTAGCAGCATGATGAGTGGATTTAGGTACGATGATTCTAAGTGAAATAAGTCACACAGAAAAAGGCACTTATCCTAAGATATCGCTTATAGAGGGAATGTCAAAATCGCTACACTTGAACTGAATTACAAAACAGGACAGAGGCACACCTTTAGAAGACACACTATGGCTGCTTAACCGGAAAGGTGAGGTGGGGTGATGCATAAAACAAGGGTTTGAAATTAGCTCAGAGACCACTCCATAAGCCAAATATGTAATAGACAAGGCCTACTCCCTGCTCAGTGAACTGGACTCAACACCCCCTAGTCACCGCACAAGAATATATCTGACTAGTAAGAATCTGAAAACCTATGTATCGATATCTCTCTGCAAGTGAATCAAGAGGGTGTAAAGCGGCATCAACACAGCAGGGAAAAGCAGCCAAGCCCGATTCTAAACATAAATTACTTTAAAAAACCCACAAAACAAAGACAGTGAAAGAGAGAGAAATTCTTACAAAATCCGTTCAGGGTCTATGATGCAACCTGGATTGACCATATCTAGACCCACAGCTGGATGAGACAGAAGGCTGGACACTCTTGGGGCTGAGAGGATTGGTGAGGTTGGGTGAGCAAACGCAGATACTTTAAAGTAACACTGCGGGGAACACACCCCATGGGTCTCAAATCTCCAGGTACAAGGGCATCTTCCTACATCAAAACATGCATGGGAAACCCAGAAGATGGTATGCCATGAGATCGGGAAAGGTTTCTAAAATGCACCTCATTTCTCCTCTCCTTGTGCTCGGGTTCACCATTCCAGCTGCTTGACTAACCATCTCCCTACTTGGAGAATCAGCACCTTTAACCTCCTGATTGTACAGGTTGCAATTTGTCCTGAGGATGAACGGGAAGACGCGGAACCAACGAGAGACGAGCCCTAGGTGTTGGGACAGGCATAGGTCACTCCATTTTCCCATCAGGAAGAAGAATGAACCACAGGCTCAGCCTGCCCCCCAGAACCAAAATAGGGCCTGAAGCAATCCTGCGCTTTTGCGGCCAGCTCCCAAAAAAGCGAGAAGCCAAATGGAGCTCAGGGGCACTGCAATTCACAAACGTGCAGAGTTATAAATGAGAACTCTCGTCCACAAATATATTGAGGGAAGGCAACGAAGAGGATTTGAAAGCAAGGCAGATTTGCAGGAAACAGATTTCAGGAGGTAGATTCGACTCGCCTTTAAAGCACATGAAAAGCGGCAAAACGTTGACAATGATGCCCTTGGCCAAAAAGGGCGTATGCGTTTTTTCCTGAATATATTCAGGAAAAAACGCATACGCCCTTTTTGGCCAACCAAGCAAGACGGAAGGGCAAATCAGCGCTACAAAGAAGTCTCGCTTGCCCTCGGTCAAAAGGGCCATGCTGAACAAAGTGTAAAAACCAGAAAAGCAGGACAGGCCATGGAGACATGGGAGCCTTGCTACGCTGATGGGCGGGATGTAAATTGCCAACAGGCACTCTGGAGATGAGTACGGTGTGTCCTGAAACAAGTAATAAACACAGCGTTGAGAGCATAGGGCACTTCCACTCATGGGCGTATAAATTGGGAAAACTAAAAATCAACAAGACACAGGCACCCCAAACTTTACGGCTGCTCTGTTTCCAAGAACCTCCGCTTCGGTACACCTTCAATATCCCAGGAAAGAGAAAAATGGATAAAGAACTGGTGGTACTTGGCACAATGCAATATCACTCAGCCATGAAATCAATGTCATAAGGCTAGTTAGCAGCATGATGAGTGGATTTAGGTACGATGATTCTAAGTGAAATAAGTCACACAGAAAAAGGCACTTATCCTAAGATATCGATTATAGAGGGAATGTCAAAATCGCTACACTTGAAATGAATTACAAAACAGAACAGAGGCACACCTTTAGAAGACACACTATGGCTGCTTAACCGGAAAGGTGAGGTGGGGTGATGCATAAAACAAGGGTTTGAAATTAGCTCAGACACCGCTCCATAAGCCAAATATGTAATAGACAAGGCCTACTCCCTGCTCAGTGAACTGGACTCAACACCCCCTAGTCACCGCACAAGAATATATCTGACTAGTATGAATCTGAAAACCTATGTATTGATATCTCTCTGCAAGTGAATCAAGAGGGTGTAAAGCGGCATAAACACAGCAGGGAAAAGCAGCCAAACCCCATTCTAAACATACATTACTTTAAAAAACCCACAAAGCAAAGACAGTGAAAGAGAGAGAAATTCTTACAAAATCCGTTCAGGGTCTCTGATGCAACCTGGATTGACTATATCTAGACCCACAGCTGGATGAGACATAAGGCTGGACACTCTTGGGGCTGAGAGGATTGGTGAGGTTGGGTGAGCAAATGCAGATACTTTAAAGTAATACCGCGGGGTACCCACCCCATGGGTCTCAAATCTCCAGGTACAAGGGAATCTTCCTACATCAAAACATGCATGGGAAACCCAGAAGATGGTATGCCATGAGATCGGGAAAGGTTTCTAAAACGAACCTCATTTCTCCTCTCCTTGTGCTCGGGTTCGCCATTCCAGTCACTTGACTAACCATCTCCCTACTTGGAGAATCAGCACCTTTAACCTCCTGTATCGTCCAGGTTGCAATTTGTCCTGAGGATGAACGGGAAGACGGGGAACCAACGAGAGACTAGCCCTAGGTGTTGGGACAGGCACAGGTCACTCCATTTTCCCATCAGGAAGAAGAATGAACCACAGGCTCAGCCTGCCCCCCAGAACCAAAATAGGGCCTGAAGCAATCCTGCGCTTTTGCGGCCAGCTCCCAAAAAAGCGAGGAGACAAATGGAGCTCAGGGGCACTGCAATTCACAAACGTGCAGAGTTATAAATGAGAACTCTCGTCCACAAATATATTGAAGGAAGGGAACGAAGAGGATTTGAAAGCAAGGCAGATTTGCAGGAAACAGATTTCAGGAGGTAGATACGACTCGCCTTTAAAGCACATGAAAAGCGGCAAAACGTTGACAATGATGCCCTTGGCCAAAAAGGGCGTATGCGTTTTTTCCTGAATATATTCAGGAAAAAACGCATACGCCCTTTTTGGCCAACCAAGCAAGCCGGAAGGGCAAATCAGCGCTACAAAGAAGTCTCGCTTGCCCTCGGTCAAAAGGGCCATGCTGAACAAAGTGTAAAAACCAGAAAAGCAGGACAGGCCATGGAGACATGGGAGCCTTGCTACGCTGATGGGCGGGATGTAAATTGCCAACAGGCACTCTGGAGATGAGTACGGTGTGTCCTGAAACAAGTAATAAACACAGCGTTGAGAGCATAGGGCACTTCCACTCATGGGCGTATAAATTGGGAAAACTAAAAATCAACAAGACACAGGCACCCCAAACTTTACGGCTGCTCTGTTTCCAAGAACCTCCGCTTCGGTACACCTTCAATATCCCAGGAAAGAGAAAAATGGATAAAGAAATGGTGGTACTTGGCACAATGCAATATCACTCAGCCATGAAATCAATGTCATAAGGCTAGTTAGCAGCATGATGAGTGGATTTAGGTACGATGATTCTAAGTGAAATAAGTCACACAGAAAAAGACACTTATCCTAAGATATTGCTTATAGAGGGAATGTCAAAATCGCTACACTTGAACTGAATTACAAAACAGAACATAGGCACACCTTTAGAAGACACACTATGGCTGCTTAACGGGAAAGGTGAGGTGGGGTGATGCATACAACAAGGGTTTGAAATTAGCTCAGAGACCGCTCCATAAGCCAAATATTTAATAGACAAGGCCTACTCCCTGCTCAGTGAACTGGACTCAACACACCCTAGTCACCACACAAGAATATATCTGACTAGTAAGAATCTGAAAACCTATGTATCGATATCTCTCTGCAAGTGAATCAAGAGGGTGTAAAGCGGCATCAACACAGCAGGGAAAAGCAACCAAGCCCGATTCTAAACATAAATTACTTTAAAAAACCCACAAAACAAAGACAGTGAAAGAGAGAGAAATTCTTACAAAATCCGTTCAGGGTCTATGATGCAACCTGGATTGACCATATCTAGACCCACAGCTGGATGAGACAGAAGGCTGGACACTCTTGGGGCTGAGAGGATTGGTGAGGTTGGGTGAGCAAACGCAGATACTTTAAAGTAACACTGCGGGGAACACACCCCATGGGTCTCAAATCTCCAGGTACAAGGGCAGCTTCCTACATCAAAACATGCATGGGAAACCCAGAAGATGGTATGCCATGAGATCGGGAAAGGTTTCAAAAATGCACCTCATTTCTCCTCTCCTTGTGCTCGGGTTCACCATTCCAGCTGCTTGACTAACCATCTCCCTACTTGGAGAATCAGCACCTTTAACCTCCTGATTGTACAGGTTGCAATTTGTCCTGAGGATGAACGTGAAGACGGGGAACCAACGAGAGACGAGCCCTAGGTGTTGGGACAGGCATAGGTCACTCCATTTTCCCATCAGGAAGAAGAATGAACCACAGGCTCAGCCTGCCCCCCAGAACCAAAATAGGGCCTGAAGCAATCCTGCGCTTTTGCGGCCAGCTCCCAAAAAAGAGAGGAGACAAATGGAGCTCAGGGGCACTGCAATTCACAAACGTGCAGAGTTATAAATGAGAACTCTCGTCCACAAATATATTGAGGGAAGGCAACGAAGAGGATTTGAAAGCAAGGCAGATTTGCAGGAAACAGATTTCAGGAGGTAGATTCGACTCGCCTTTAAAGCATATGAAAAGCGGCAAAACGTTGACAATGATGCCCTTGGCCAAAAAGGGCGTATGCGTTTTTTCCTGAATATATTCAGGAAAAAACGCATACGCCCTTTTTGGCCAACCAAGCAAGCCGGAAGGGCAAATCAGCGCTACAAAGAAGTCTCGCTTGCCCTCGGTCAAAAGGGCCATGCTGAACAAAGTGTAAAAACCAGAAAAGCAGGACAGGCCATGGAGACATGGGAGCCTTGCTACGCTGATGGGCGGGATGTAAATTGCCAACAGGCACTCTGGAGATGAGTACGGTGTGTCCTGAAACAAGTAATAAACACAGCGTTGAGAGCATAGGGCACTTCCACTCATGGGCGTATAAATTGGGAAAACTAAAAATCAACAAGACACAGGCACCCCAAACTTTACGGCTGCTCTGTTGACAAGAACCTCCGCTTCGGTACATCTTCAATATCCCAGGAAAGAGAAAAATGGATAAAGAAATGGTGGTACTTGGCACAATGCAATATCACTCAGCCATGAAATCTATGTCATAAGGCTAGTTAGCAGCATGATGAGTGGATTTAGGTACGATGATTCTAAGTGAAATAAGTCACACAGAAAAAGGCACTTATCCTAAGATATCGCTTATAGAGGGAATGTCAAAATCGCTACACTTGAACTGAATTACAAAACAGGACAGAGGCACACCTTTAGAAGACACACTATGGCTGCTTAACCGGAAAGGTGAGGTGGGGTGATGCATAAAACAAGGGTTTGAAATTAGCTCAGAGACCACTCCATAAGCCAAATATGTAATAGACAAGGCCTACTCCCTGCTCAGTGAACTGGACTCAACACCCCCTAGTCACCGCACAAGAATATATCTGACTAGTAAGAATCTGAAAACCTATGTATCGATATCTCTCTGCAAGTGAATCAAGAGGGTGTAAAGCGGCATCAACACAGCAGGGAAAAGCAGCCAAGCCCGATTCTAAACATAAATTACTTTAAAAAACCCACAAAACAAAGACAGTGAAAGAGAGAGAAATTCTTACAAAATCCGTTCAGGGTCTATGATGCAACCTGGATTGACCATATCTAGACCCACAGCTGGATGAGACAGAAGGCTGGACACTCTTGGGGCTGAGAGGATTGGTGAGGTTGGGTGAGCAAACGCAGATACTTTAAAGTAACACTGCGGGGAACACACCCCATGGGTCTCAAATCTCCAGGTACAAGGGCATCTTCCTACATCAAAACATGCATGGGAAACCCAGAAGATGGTATGCCATGAGATCGGGAAAGGTTTCTAAAATGCACCTCATTTCTCCTCTCCTTGTGCTCGGGTTCACCATTCCAGCTGCTTGACTAACCATCTCCCTACTTGGAGAATCAGCACCTTTAACCTCCTGATTGTACAGGTTGCAATTTGTCCTGAGGATGAACGGGAAGACGCGGAACCAACGAGAGACGAGCCCTAGGTGTTGGGACAGGCATAGGTCACTCCATTTTCCCATCAGGAAGAAGAATGAACCACAGGCTCAGCCTGCCCCCCAGAACCAAAATAGGGCCTGAAGCAATCCTGCGCTTTTGCGGCCAGCTCCCAAAAAAGCGAGAAGCCAAATGGAGCTCAGGGGCACTGCAATTCACAAACGTGCAGAGTTATAAATGAGAACTCTCGTCCACAAATATATTGAGGGAAGGCAACGAAGAGGATTTGAAAGCAAGGCAGATTTGCAGGAAACAGATTTCAGGAGGTAGATTCGACTCGCCTTTAAAGCACATGAAAAGCGGCAAAACGTTGACAATGATGCCCTTGGCCAAAAAGGGCGTATGCGTTTTTTCCTGAATATATTCAGGAAAAAACGCATACGCCCTTTTTGGCCA
Source organism: Eubalaena glacialis (assembly GCF_028564815.1). Classification (NCBI taxonomy): domain Eukaryota; kingdom Metazoa; phylum Chordata; class Mammalia; order Artiodactyla; family Balaenidae; genus Eubalaena; species Eubalaena glacialis. The sequence goes on along the minus strand of NW_026871659.1, from coordinate 580,151 downwards.
ACCAAGCAAGACGGAAGGGCAAATCAGCGCTACAAAGAAGTCTCGCTTGCCCTCGGTCAAAAGGGCCATGCTGAACAAAGTGTAAAAACCAGAAAAGCAGGACAGGCCATGGAGACATGGGAGCCTTGCTACGCTGATGGGCGGGATGTAAATTGCCAACAGGCACTCTGGAGATGAGTACGGTGTGTCCTGAAACAAGTAATAAACACAGCGTTGAGAGCATAGGGCACTTCCACTCATGGGCGTATAAATTGGGAAAACTAAAAATCAACAAGACACAGGCACCCCAAACTTTACGGCTGCTCTGTTTCCAAGAACCTCCGCTTCGGTACACCTTCAATATCCCAGGAAAGAGAAAAATGGATAAAGAACTGGTGGTACTTGGCACAATGCAATATCACTCAGCCATGAAATCAATGTCATAAGGCTAGTTAGCAGCATGATGAGTGGATTTAGGTACGATGATTCTAAGTGAAATAAGTCACACAGAAAAAGGCACTTATCCTAAGATATCGATTATAGAGGGAATGTCAAAATCGCTACACTTGAAATGAATTACAAAACAGAACAGAGGCACACCTTTAGAAGACACACTATGGCTGCTTAACCGGAAAGGTGAGGTGGGGTGATGCATAAAACAAGGGTTTGAAATTAGCTCAGACACCGCTCCATAAGCCAAATATGTAATAGACAAGGCCTACTCCCTGCTCAGTGAACTGGACTCAACACCCCCTAGTCACCGCACAAGAATATATCTGACTAGTATGAATCTGAAAACCTATGTATTGATATCTCTCTGCAAGTGAATCAAGAGGGTGTAAAGCGGCATAAACACAGCAGGGAAAAGCAGCCAAACCCCATTCTAAACATACATTACTTTAAAAAACCCACAAAGCAAAGACAGTGAAAGAGAGAGAAATTCTTACAAAATCCGTTCAGGGTCTCTGATGCAACCTGGATTGACTATATCTAGACCCACAGCTGGATGAGACATAAGGCTGGACACTCTTGGGGCTGAGAGGATTGGTGAGGTTGGGTGAGCAAATGCAGATACTTTAAAGTAATACCGCGGGGTACCCACCCCATGGGTCTCAAATCTCCAGGTACAAGGGAATCTTCCTACATCAAAACATGCATGGGAAACCCAGAAGATGGTATGCCATGAGATCGGGAAAGGTTTCTAAAACGAACCTCATTTCTCCTCTCCTTGTGCTCGGGTTCGCCATTCCAGTCACTTGACTAACCATCTCCCTACTTGGAGAATCAGCACCTTTAACCTCCTGTATCGTCCAGGTTGCAATTTGTCCTGAGGATGAACGGGAAGACGGGGAACCAACGAGAGACTAGCCCTAGGTGTTGGGACAGGCACAGGTCACTCCATTTTCCCATCAGGAAGAAGAATGAACCACAGGCTCAGCCTGCCCCCCAGAACCAAAATAGGGCCTGAAGCAATCCTGCGCTTTTGCGGCCAGCTCCCAAAAAAGCGAGGAGACAAATGGAGCTCAGGGGCACTGCAATTCACAAACGTGCAGAGTTATAAATGAGAACTCTCGTCCACAAATATATTGAAGGAAGGGAACGAAGAGGATTTGAAAGCAAGGCAGATTTGCAGGAAACAGATTTCAGGAGGTAGATACGACTCGCCTTTAAAGCACATGAAAAGCGGCAAAACGTTGACAATGATGCCCTTGGCCAAAAAGGGCGTATGCGTTTTTTCCTGAATATATTCAGGAAAAAACGCATACGCCCTTTTTGGCCAACCAAGCAAGCCGGAAGGGCAAATCAGCGCTACAAAGAAGTCTCGCTTGCCCTCGGTCAAAAGGGCCATGCTGAACAAAGTGTAAAAACCAGAAAAGCAGGACAGGCCATGGAGACATGGGAGCCTTGCTACGCTGATGGGCGGGATGTAAATTGCCAACAGGCACTCTGGAGATGAGTACGGTGTGTCCTGAAACAAGTAATAAACACAGCGTTGAGAGCATAGGGCACTTCCACTCATGGGCGTATAAATTGGGAAAACTAAAAATCAACAAGACACAGGCACCCCAAACTTTACGGCTGCTCTGTTTCCAAGAACCTCCGCTTCGGTACACCTTCAATATCCCAGGAAAGAGAAAAATGGATAAAGAAATGGTGGTACTTGGCACAATGCAATATCACTCAGCCATGAAATCAATGTCATAAGGCTAGTTAGCAGCATGATGAGTGGATTTAGGTACGATGATTCTAAGTGAAATAAGTCACACAGAAAAAGACACTTATCCTAAGATATTGCTTATAGAGGGAATGTCAAAATCGCTACACTTGAACTGAATTACAAAACAGAACATAGGCACACCTTTAGAAGACACACTATGGCTGCTTAACGGGAAAGGTGAGGTGGGGTGATGCATACAACAAGGGTTTGAAATTAGCTCAGAGACCGCTCCATAAGCCAAATATTTAATAGACAAGGCCTACTCCCTGCTCAGTGAACTGGACTCAACACACCCTAGTCACCACACAAGAATATATCTGACTAGTAAGAATCTGAAAACCTATGTATCGATATCTCTCTGCAAGTGAATCAAGAGGGTGTAAAGCGGCATCAACACAGCAGGGAAAAGCAACCAAGCCCGATTCTAAACATAAATTACTTTAAAAAACCCACAAAACAAAGACAGTGAAAGAGAGAGAAATTCTTACAAAATCCGTTCAGGGTCTATGATGCAACCTGGATTGACCATATCTAGACCCACAGCTGGATGAGACAGAAGGCTGGACACTCTTGGGGCTGAGAGGATTGGTGAGGTTGGGTGAGCAAACGCAGATACTTTAAAGTAACACTGCGGGGAACACACCCCATGGGTCTCAAATCTCCAGGTACAAGGGCAGCTTCCTACATCAAAACATGCATGGGAAACCCAGAAGATGGTATGCCATGAGATCGGGAAAGGTTTCAAAAATGCACCTCATTTCTCCTCTCCTTGTGCTCGGGTTCACCATTCCAGCTGCTTGAATAACCATCTCCCTACTTGGAGAATCAGCACCTTTAACCTCCTGATTGTACAGGTTGCAATTTGTCCTGAGGATGAACGTGAAGACGGGGAACCAACGAGAGACGAGCCCTAGGTGTTGGGACAGGCATAGGTCACTCCATTTTCCCATCAGGAAGAAGAATGAACCACAGGCTCAGCCTGCCCCCCAGAACCAAAATAGGGCCTGAAGCAATCCTGCGCTTTTGCGGCCAGCTCCCAAAAAAGCGAGGAGCCAAATGAAGCTCAGGGGCACTGCAATTCACAAACGTGCAGAGTTATAAATGAGAACTCTCGTCCACAAATATATTGAGGGAAGGCAACGAAGAGGATTTGAAAGCAAGGCAGATTTGCAGGAAACAGATTTCAGGAGGTAGATTCGACTCGCCTTTAAAGCACATGAAAAGCGGCAAAACGTTGACAATGATGCCCTTGGCCAAAAGGGGCGTATGCGTTTTTTCCTGAATATATTCAGGAAAAAACGCATACGCCCCTTTTGGCCAACCAAGCAAGCCGGAAGGGCAAATCAGCGCTACAAAGAAGTCTCGCTTGCCCTCGGTCAAAAGGGCCATGCTGAATAAAGTGTAAAAACCAGAAAAGCAGGACAGGCCATGGAGACATGGGAGCCTTGCTACGCTGATGGGCGGGATGTAAATTGCCAACAGGCACTCTGGAGATGAGTACGGTGTGTCCTGAAACAAGTAATAAACACAGCGTTGAGAGCATAGGGCACTTCCACTCATGGGCGTATAAATTGGGAAAACTAAAAATCAACAAGACACAGGCACCCTAAACTTTACGGCTGCTCTGTTTCCAAGAACCTCCGCTTCGGTACACCTTCAATATCCCAGGAAAGAGAAAAATGGATAAAGAAATGGTGGTACTTGGCACAATGCAATATCACTCAGCCATGAAATCAATGTCATAAGGCTAGTTAGCAGCATGATGAGTGGATTTAGGTACGATGATTCTAAGTGAAATAAGTCACACAGAAAAAGGCACTTATCCTAAGATATCGCTTATAGAGGGAATGTCAAAATCGCTACACTTAAACTGAATTACAAAACAGAACAGAGGCACACCTTTAGAAGACACACTATGGCTGCTTAACGGGAAAGGTGAGGTGGGGTGATGCATAAAACAAGGGTTTGAAATTAGCTCAGACACCGCTCCATAAGCCAAATATGTAATAGACAAGGCCTACTCCCTGCTCAGTGAACTGGACTCAACACACCCTAGTCACCACACAAGAATATATCTGACTAGTAAGAATCTGAAAACCTATGTATCGATATCTCTCTGCAAGTGAATCAAGAGGGTGTAAAGCGGCATCAACACAGCAGGGAAAAGCAGCCAAGCCCGATTCTAAACATAAATTACTTTAAAAAACCCACAAAACAAAGACAGTGAAAGAGAGAGAAATTCTTACAAAATCCGTTCAGGGTCTATGATGCAACCTGGATTGACCATATCTAGACCCACAGCTGGATGAGACAGAAGGCTGGACACTCTTGGGGCTGAGAGGATTGGTGAGGTTGGGTGAGCAAACGCAGATACTTTAAAGTAACACTGCGGGGAACACACCCCATGGGTCTCAAATCTCCAGGTACAAGGGCATCTTCCTACATCAAAACATGCATGGGAAACCAAGAAGATGGTATGCCATGAGATCGGGAAAGGTTTCTAAAATGCACCTCATTTCTCCTCTCCTTGTGCTCGGGTTCACCATTCCAGCTGCTTGACTAACCATCTGCCTACTTGGAGAATCAGCACCTTTAACCTCCTGATTGTACAGGTTGCAATTTGTCCTGAGGATGAACGTGAAGACGGGGAACCAACGAGAGACGAGCCCTAGGTGTTGGGACAGGCATAGGTCACTCCATTTTCCCATCAGGAAGAAGAATGAACCACAGGCTCAGCCTGCCCGCCAGAACCAAAATAGGGCCTGAAGCAATCCTGCGCTTTTGCGGCCAGCTCCCAAAAAAGCGAGGAGACAAATGGAGCTCAGGGGCACTGCAATTCACAAACATGCAGAGTTATAAATGAGAACTCTCGTCCACAAATATATTGACGGAAGGCAACGAAGAGGATTTGAAAGCAAGGCAGATTTGCAGGAAACAGATTTCAGGAGGTAGATTCGACTCGCCTTTAAAGCACATGAAAAGCGGCAAAACGTTGACAATGATGCCCTTGGCCAAAAAGGGCGTATGCGTTTTTTCCTGAATATATTCAGGAAAAAACGCATACGCCCTTTTTGGCCAACCAAGCAAGCCGGAAGGGCAAATCAGCGCTACAAAGAAGTCTCGCTTGCCCTCGGTCAAAAGGGCCATGCTGAACAAAGTGTAAAAACCAGAAAAGCAGGACAGGCCATGGAGACATGGGAGCCTTGCTACGCTGATGGGCGGGATGTAAATTGCCAACAGGCACTCTGGAGATGAGTACGGTGTGTCCTGAAACAAGTAATAAACACAGCGTTGAGAGCATAGGGCACTTCCACTCATGGGCGTATAAATTGGGAAAACTAAAAATCAACAAGACACAGGCACCCCAAACTTTACGGCTGCTCTGTTTCCAAGAACCTCCGCTTCGGTACACCTTCAATATCCCAGGAAAGAGAAAAATGGATAAAGAAATGGTGGTACTTGGCACAATGCAATATCATTCAGCCATGAAATCAATGTCATAAGGCTAGTTAGCAGCATGATGAGTGGATTTAGGTACGATGATTCTAAGTGAAATAAGTCACACAGAAAAAGACAATTATCCTAAGATATTGCTTATAGAGGGAATATCAAAATCGCTACACTTGAACTGAATTACAAAACAGAACAGAGGCACACCTTTAGAAGACACACTATGGCTGCTTAACGGGAAAGGTGAGGTGGGGTGATGCATACAACAAGGGTTTGAAATTAGCTCAGAGACCGCTCCATAAGCCAAATATTTAATAGACAAGGCCTACTCCCTGCTCAGTGAACTGGACTCAACACACCCTAGTCACCACACAAGAATATATCTGACTAGTAAGAATCTGAAAACCTATGTATCGATATCTCTCTGCAAGTGAATCAAGAGGGTGTAAAGCGGCATCAACACAGCAGGGAAAAGCAGCCAAGCCCGATTCTAAACATAAATTACTTTAAAAAACCCACAAAACAAAGACAGTGAAAGAGAGAGAAATTCTTACAAAATCCGTTCAGGGTCTATGATGCCACCTGGATTGACCATATCTAGACCCACAGCTGGATGAGACAGAAGGCTGGACACTCTTGGGGCTGAGAGGATTGGTGAGGTTGGGTGAGCAAACGCAGATACTTTAAAGTAACACTGCGGGGAACACACCCCATGGGTCTCAAATCTCCAGGTACAAGGGCATCTTCCTACATCAAAACATGCATGGGAAACCCAGAAGATGGTATGCCATGAGATCGGGAAAGGTTTCTAAAACGCACCTCATTTCTCCTCTCCTTGTGCTCGGGTTCACCATTCCAGCTGCTTGACTAACCGTCTCCCTACTTGGAGAATCAGCACCTTTAACCTCCTGAATGTACAGGTTGCAATTTGTCCTGAGGATGTACGGGAAGACGGGGAACCAACGAGAGACGAGCCCTAGGTGTTGGGACAGGCATAGGTCACTCCATTTTCCCATCAGGAAGAAGAATGAACCACAGGCTCAGCCTGCCCCCAGAACCAAAATAGGGCCTGAAGCAATCCTGCGCTTTTGCGGCCAGCTCCCAAAAAAGCGAGGAGCCAAATGGAGCTCAGGGGCACTGCAATTCACAAACGTGCAGAGTTATAAATGAGAACTCTCGTCCACAAATATATTGAGGGAAGGCAACGAAGAGGATTTGAAAGCAAGGCAGATTTGCAGGAAACAGATTTCAGGAGGTAGATTCGACTCGCCTTTAAAGCACATGAAAAGCGGCAAAACGTTGACAATGATGCCCTTGGCCAAAAGGGGCGTATGCGTTTTTTCCTGAATATATTCAGAAAAAAACGCATACGCCCCTTTTGGCCAACCAAGCAAGCCGGAAGGGCAAATCAGCGCTACAAAGAAGTCTAGCTTGCCCTCGGTCAAAAGGGCCATGCTGAACAAAGTGTAAAAACCAGAAAAGCAGGACAGGCCATGGAGACATGGGAGCCTTGCTACGCTGATGGGCGGGATGTAAATTGCCAACAGGCACTCTGGAGATGAGTACGGTGTGTCCTGAAACAAGTAATAAACACAGCGTTGAGAGCATAGGGCACTTCCACTCATGGGCGTATAAATTGGGAAAACTAAAAATCAACAAGACACAGGCACCCTAAACTTTACGGCTGCTCTGTTTCCAAGAACCTCCGCTTCGGTACACCTTCAATATCCCAGGAAAGAAAAAAATGGATAAAGAAATGGTGGTACTTGGCACAATGGAATATCACTCACCCATGAAATCAATGTCATAAGGCTAGTTAGCAGCATGATGAGTGGATTTAGGTACGATGATTCTAAGTGAAATAAGTCACACAGAAAAAGGCACTTATCCTAAGATATCAGTTATAGAGGGAATGTCAAAATCGCTACACTTGAACTGAATTACAAAACAGAACAGAGGCACACCTTTAGAAGACACACTATGGCTGCTTAACCGGAAAGGTGAGGTGGGGTGATGCATAAAACAAGGGTTTGAAATTAGCTCAGACACCGCTCCATAAGCCAAATATGTAATAGACAAGGCCTACTCCCTGCTCAGTGAATTGGACTCAACACCCCCTAGTCACCGCACAAGAATATATCTGACTAGTATGAATCTGAAAACCTATGTATTGATATCTCTCTGCAAGTGAATCAAGAGGGTGTAAAGCGGCATAAACACAGCAGGGAATAGCAGCAAAACCCCATTCTAAACATACATTACTTTAAAAAACGCACAAAGCAAAGACAGTGAAAGAGAGAGAAATTCTTACAAAATCCGTTCAGGGTCTCTGATGCAACCTGGATTGACCATATCTAGACCCACAGCTGGATGAGACATAAGGCTGGACACTCTTGGGGCTGAGAGGATTGGTGAGGTTGGGTGAGCAAATGCAGATACTTTAAAGTAATACCGCGGGGTACCCACCCCATTGGTCTCAAATCTCCAGGTACAAGGGAATCTTCCTACATCAAAACATGCATGGGAAACCCAGAAGATGGTATGCCATGAGATCGGGAAAGGTTTCTAAAACGCACCTCATTTCTCCTCTCCTTGTGCTCGGGTTCGCCATTCCAGCTGCTTGACTAACCATCTCCCTACTTGGAGAATCAGCACCTTTAACCTCTTGTTTCGTCCAGGTTGCAATTTGTCCTGAGGATGAACATGAAGATGGGGAACCAACGAAAGACTAGCCCTAGGTGTTGGGACAGGCACAGGTCACTCCATTTTCCCATCAGGAAGAAGAATGACCACAGGCTCAGCCTGCCCCCCAGAACCAAAATAGGGCCTGAAGCAATCCTGCGCTTTTGCGGCCAGCTCCCAAAAAGGCGAGGAGACAAATGAAGCTCAGGGGCACTGCAATTCACAAACGTGCAGAGTTATAAATGAGAACTCTCGTCCACAAATATATTGAGGGAAGGCAACAAAGAGGATTTGAAAGCAAGGCAGATTTGCAGGAAACAGATTTCAGGAGGTAGATTCGACTCGCCTTTAAAGCACATGAAAAGCGGCAAAACGTTGACAATGATGCCCTTGGCCAAAAAGGGCGTATGCGTTTTTTCCTGAATATATTCAGGAAAAAACGCATACGCCCTTTTTGGCCAACCAAGCAAGCCGGAAGTGCAAATCAACGCTACAAAGAAGTCTCGCTTGCCCTCGGTCAAAAGGGCCATGCTGAACAAAGTGTAAAAACCAGAAAAGCAGGACAGGCCATGGAGACATGGGAGCCTTACTACGCTGATGGGCGGGATGTAAATTGCCAACAGGCACTCTGGAGAAGAGTACGGTGTGTCCTGAAACAAGTAATAAACACAGCGTAGAGAGCATAGGGCACTTCCACTCATGGGCGTATAAATTGGGAAAACTAAAAATCAACAAGACACAGGCACCCTAAAGTTTACGGCTGCTCTGTTTCCAAGAACCTCCGCTTCGGTACACCTTCAATATCCCAGGAAAGAGAAAAATGGATAAAGAAATGGTGGTACTTGGCACAATGGAATATCACGCAGCCATGAAATCAATGTCATAAGGCTAGTTAGCAGCATGATGAGTGGATTTAGGTACGATGATTCTAAGTGAAATAAGTCACACAGAAAAAGACACTTATCCTAAGATATCGCTTAGAGAGGGAATGTCAAAATCGCTACACTTGAACTGAATTACAAAAGAGAACAGAGTCACACCTTTAGAAGACACACTATGGCTGCTTAACGGGAAAGGTGAGGTGGGGTGATGCATAAAACAAGGGTTTCCAATTAGCTCAGAGACCGCTCCATAAGCCAAATATGTAATAGACAAGGCCTACTCCCTGCTCAGTGAACTGGACTCAACACACCCTAGTCAGCACACAAGAATATATCTTACTAGTAAGAATGTGAAAACCTATGTATCGATATCTCTCTGAAAGTGAATCAAGAGGGTGTAAAGCGGCATCAACACAGCAGGGAAAAGCAGCCAAGCCCGATTCTAAACATAAATTACTTTTAAAAACCCACAAAACAAAGACAGTGAAAGAGAGAGAAATTCTTACAAAATCCGTTCAGGGTCTATGATGCAACCTGGATTGACCATATCTAGACCCACAGCTGGATGAGACAGAAGGTTGGACACTCTTGGGGCTGAGAGGATTGGTGAGGTTGGGTGAGCAAACGCAGATACTTTAAAGTAACACTGCGGGGAACACACCCCATGGGTCTCAAATCTCCAGGTACAAGGGCATCTTCCTACATCAAAACATGTATGGGAAACCCAGAAGATGGTATGCCATGAGATCGGGAAAGGTTTCTAAAACGCACCTCATTTCTCCTCTCCTTGTGCTCGGGTTCACCATTCCAGCTGCTTGACTAACCATCTGCCTACTTGGAGAATCAGCACCTTTAACCTCCTGATTGTACAGGTTGCAATTTGTCCTGAGGATGAACGTGAAGACGGGGAACCAACGAGAGACGAGCCCTAGGTGTTGGGACAGGCATAGGTCACTCCATTTTCCCATCAGGAAGAAGAATGAACCATAGGCTCAGCCTGCCCCCCAGAACCAAAATAGGGCCTGAAGCAATCCTGCGCTTTTGCGGCCAGCTCCCAAAAAAGCGAGGAGACAAATGGAGCTCAGGGGCACTGCAATTCACAAACATGCAGAGTTATAAATGAGAACTCACGTCCACAAATATATTGAAGGAAGGCAACGAAGAGGATTTGAAAGCAAGGCAGATTTGCAGGAAACAGATTTCAGGAGGTAGATTCGACTCGCCTTTAAAGCACATGAAAAGCGGCAAAACGTTGACAATGATGCCCTTGGCCAAAAAGGGCGTATGCGTTTTTTCCTGAATATATTCAGGAAAAAACGCATACGCCCTTTTTGGCCAACCAAGCAAGCCGGAAGGGCAAATCAGCGCTACAAAGAAGTCTCGCTTGCCCTCGGTCAAAAGGGCCATGCTGAACAAAGTGTAAAAACCAGAAAAGCAGGACAGGCCATGGAGACATGGGAGCCTTGCTACGCTGATGGGCGGGATGTAAATTGCCAACAGGCACTCTGGAGATGAGTACGGTGTGTCCTGAAACAAGTAATAAACACAGCGTTTAGAGCATAGGGCACTTCCACTCATGGGCGTATAAATTGGGAAAACTAAAAATCAACAAGACACAGGCACCCCAAACTTTACGGCTGCTCTGTTTCCAAGAACCTCCGCTTCGGTACACCTTCAATATCCCAGGAAAGAGAAAAATGGATAAAGGAATGTTGGTACTTGGCACAATGCAATATCACTCAGCCATGAAATCAATGTCATAAGGCTAGTTAGCAGCATGATGAGTGGATTTAGGTACGATGATTCTAAGTGAAATAAGTCACACAGAAAAAGACACTTATTCTAAGATATCGCTTATAGAGGGAATGTCAAAATCGCTACACTTGAACTGAATTACAAAACAGAACAGAGTCACACCTTTAGAAGACACACTATGGCTGCTTAACGGGAAAGGTGAGGTGGGGTGATGCATAAAACAAGGGTTTGAAATTAGCTCAGAGACCGCTCCATAATCCAAATATGTAATAGACAAGGCCTACTCCCTGCTCAGTGAACTGGACTCAACACACCCTAGTCACCACACAAGAATATATCTGACTAGTAAGAATCTGAAAACCTATGTATCGATATCTCTCTGCAAGTGAATCAAGAGGGTGTAAAGCGGCATCAACACAGCAGGGAAAAGCAGCCAAGCCCGATTCTAAACATAAATTACTTTAAGAAACCCACAAAACAGAGACAGTGAAAGAGAGAGAAATTCTTACAAAATCCGTTCAGGGTCTCTGATGCAACCTGGATTGACCATATCTAGACCCACAGCTGGATGAGACATAAGGCTGGACACTCTTGGGGCTGAGAGGATTGGTGAGGTTGGGTGAGCAAACGCAGATACTTTAAAGTAACACTGCGGGGAACACACCCCATGGGTCTCAAATCTCCAGGTACAAGGGCATCTTCCTACATCAAAACATGCATGGGAAACCCAGAAGATGGTATGCCATGAGATCGGGAAAGGTTTCTAAAATGCACCTCATTTCTCCTCTCCTTGTGCTCGGGTTCACCATTCCAGCTGCTTGACTAACCATCTCCCTACTTGGAGAATCAGCACCTTTAACCTCCTGATTGTACAGGTTGCAATTTGTCCTGAGGATGAACGTGAAGACGGGGAACCAACGAGAGACGAGCCCTAGGTGTTGGGACAGGCATAGGTCACTCCATTTTCCCATCAGGAAGAAGAATGAACCACAGGCTCAGCCTGCCCCCCAGAACCAAAATAGGGCCTGAAGCAATCCTGCGCTTTTGCGGCCAGCTCCCAAAAAAGCGAGGAGACAAATGGAGCTCAGGGGCACTGCAATTCACAAACGTGCAGAGTTATAAATGAGAACTCTCGTCCACAAATATATTGAGCGAAGGCAACGAAGAGGATTTGAAAGCAAGGCAGATTTGCAGGAAACAGATTTCAGGAGGTAGATTCGACTCGCCTTTAAAGCACATGAAAAGCGGCAAAACGTTGACAATGATGCCCTTGGTCAAAAGGGGCCTATGCGTTTTTTCCTGAATACATTCAGGAAAAAACGCATAGGCCCCTTTTGGCCAACCAAGCAAGCCGGAAGGGCAAATCAGCGCTACAAAGAAGTCTCGCTTGCCCTCGGTCAAAAGGGCCATGCTGAACAAAGTGTAAAAACCAGAAAAGCAGGACAGGCCATGGAGACATGGGAGCCTTTCTACGCTGATGGGCGGGATGTAAATTGCCAACAGGCACTCTGGAGATGAGTACGGTGTGTCCTGAAACAAGTAATAAACACAGCGTAGAGAGCATAGGGCACTTCCACTCATGGGCGTATAAATTGGGAAAACTAAAAATCAACAAGACACAGGCACCCCAAACTTTACGGCTGCTCTGTTTCCAAGAACCTCCGCTTCGGTACACCTTCAATATCCCAGGAAAGAGAAAAATGGATAAAGAAATGGTGGTACTTGGCACAATGCAATATCACTCAGCCATGAAATCAATGTCATAAGGCTAGTTAGCAGCATGATGAGTGGATTTAGGTCCGATGATTCTAAGTGAAATAAGTCACACAGAAAAAGGCACTTATCCTAAGATATCGCTTATAGAGGGAATGTCAAAATCGCTACACTTGAACTGAATTACAAAACAGAACAGAGGCACACCTTTAGAAGACACACTATGGCTGCTTAACCGGAAAGGTGAGGTGGGGTGATGCATAAAACAAGGGTTTGAAATTAGCTCAGACACCGCTCCATAAGCCAAATATGTAATAGACAAGGCCTACTCCCTGCTCAGTGAACTGGACTCAACACCCCCTAGTCACCGCACAAGAATATATCTGACTAGTATGAATCTGAAAACCTATGTATTGATATCTCTCTGCAAGTGAATCAAGAGGGTGTAAACCGGCATAAACACAGCAGGGAATAGCAGCCAAACCCCATTCTAAACATACATTACTTTAAAAAACCCACAAAGCAAAGACAGTGAAAGAGAGAGAAATTCTTACAAAATCCGTTCAGGGTCTCTGATGCAACCTGGATTGACCATATCTAGACCCACAGCTGGATGAGACATAAGGCTGGACACTCTTGGGGCTGAGAGGATTGGTGAGGTTGGGTGAGCAAACGCAGATACTTTAAAGTAACACTGCGGGGAACACACCCCATGGGTCTCAAATCTCCAGGTACAAGGGCATCTTCCTACATCAAAACATGCATGGGAAACCCAGAAGATGGTATGCCATGAGATCGGGAAAGGTTTCTAAAACGCACCTCATTTCTCCTCTCCTTGTGCTCGGGTTCGCCATTCCAGCCGCTTGACTAACCATCTCCCTACTTGGAGAATCAGCACCTTTAACCTCCTGATTGTACAGGTTGCAATTTGTCCTGAGGATGAATGGGAAGACGCAGAACCAACGAGATACGAGCCCTAGGTGTTGGGACAGGCATAGGTCACTCCATTTTCCCATCAGGAAGAAGAATGAACCACAGGCTCAGCCTGCCCCCCAGAACCAAAATAGGGCCTGAAGCAATCCTGCGCTTTTGCGGCCAGCTCCCAAAAAAGCGAGGAGACAAATGGAGCTCAGGGGCACTGCAATTCACAAACGTGCAGAGTTATAAATGAGAACTCTCGTCCACAAATATATTGAGGGAAGGCAACGAAGAGGATTTGAAAGCAAGGCAGATTTGCAGGAAACAGATTTCAGGAGGTAGATTCGACTCGCCTTTAAAGCACATGAAAAGCGGCAAAACGTTGACAATGATGCCCTTGGCCAAAAAGGGCGTATGCGTTTTTTCCTGAATATATTCAGGAAAAAACGCATACGCCCTTTTTGGCCAACCAAGCAAGCCGGAAGGGCAAATCAGCGCTACAAAGAAGTCTCGCTTGCCCTCGGTCAAAAGGGCCATGCTGAACAAAGTGTAAAAACCAGAAAAGCAGGACAGGCCATGGAGACATGGGAGCCTTGCTACGCTGATGGGCGGGATGTAAATTGCCAACAGGCACTCTGGAGAAGAGTACGGTGTGTCCTGAAACAAGTAATAAACACAGCGTAGAGAGCATAGGGCACTTCCACTCATGGGCGTATAAATTGGGAAAACTAAAAATCAACAAGACACAGGCACCCTAAAGTTTACGGCTGCTCTGTTTCCAAGAACCTCCGCTTCGGTACACCTTCAATATCCCAGGAAAGAGAAAAATGGATAAAGAAATGGTGGTACTTGGCACAATGGAATATCACTCAGCCATGAAATCAATGTCATAAGGCTAGTTAGCAGCATGATGAGTGGATTTAGGTACGATGATTCTAAGTGAAATAAGTCACACAGAAAAAGACACTTATCCTAAGATATCGCTTATAGAGGGAATGTCAAAATCGCTACACTTGAACTGAATTACAAAACAGAACAGAGTCACACCTTTAGAAGACACACTATGGCTGCTTAACGGGAAAGGTGAGGTGGGGTGATGCATAAAACAAGGGTTTGAAATTAGTTCAGACACTGCTCCATAAGCCAAATATGTAATAGAAAAGGCCTACTCCCTGCTCAGTGAACTGGACTCAACACACCCTAGTCACCACACTAGTAAGAATCTGAAAACCTATGTATCGATATCTCTCTGCAAGTGAATCAAGAGGGTGTAAAACGGCATCAACACAGCAGGGAAAAGCAGCCAAGACCGATTCTAAACGTAAATTACTTTAAAAAACCCACAAAACAAAGACCGTGAAAGAGAGAGAAATTCTTACAAAATCCGTTCAGGGTCTATGATGCAACCTGGATTGACCATATCTAGACCCACAGCTGGATGAGACATAAGGCTGGACACTCTTGGGGCTGAGAGGATAGGTGAGGTTGGGTGAGCAAACGCAGATACTTTAAAGTAACACTGCGGGGAACACACCCCATGGGTCTCAAATCTCCAGGTACAAGGGCATCTTCCTACATCAAAACATGCATGGGAAACCCAGAAGATGGTATGCCATGAGATCGGGAAATGTTTCTAAAACGCACCTCATTTCTCCTCTCCTTGTGCTTGGGTTCGCCATTCCAGCCGCTTGACTAACCATCTCCCTACTTGGAGAATCAGCACCTTTAACCTCCTGATTGTACAGGTTGCAATTTGTCCTGAGGATGAATGGGAAGACGCAGAACCAACGACAGACGAGCCCTAGGTGTTGGGACAGGCATAGGTTACTCCATTTTCCCATCAGGAAGAAGAATGAACCACAGGCTCAGCCTGCCCCCCAGAACCAAAATAGGGCCTGAAGCAATCCTGCGCTTTTGCGGCCAGCTCCCAAAAAAGCGAGGAGACAAATGGAGCTCAGGGGCACTGCAATTCACAAACGTGCAGAGTTATAAGTGAGAACTCTCGTCCACAAATATATTGACGGAAGGCAACAAAGAGGATTTGAAAGCAAGGCAGATTTGCAGGAAACAGATTTCAGGAGGTAGATTCGACTCGCCTTTAAAGCACATGAAAAGCAGCAAAACGTTGACAATGATGCCCTTGGCCAAAAAGGGCGTATGCGTTTTTTCCTGAATATATTCAGGAAAAAACGCATACGCCCTTTTTGGCCAACCAAGCAAGCCGGAAGGGCAAATCAGCGCTACAAAGAAGTCTCGCTTGCCCTCGGTCAAAAGGGCCATGCTGAACAAAGTGTAAAAACCAGAAAAGCAGGACAGGCCATGGAGACATGGGAGCCTTGCTACGCTGATGAGCGGGATGTAAATTGCCAACAGGCACTCTGGAGAAGAGTACGGTGTGTCCTGAAACAAGTAATAAACACAGCGTAGAGAGCATAGGGCACTTCCACTCATGGGCGTATAAATTGGGAAAACTAAAAATCAACAAGACACAGGCACCCTAAAGTTTACGGCTGCTCTGTTTCCAAGAACCTCCGCTTCGGTACACCTTCAATATCCCAGGAAAGAGAAAAATGGATAAAGAAATGGTGGTACTTGGCACAATGGAATATCACTCAGCCATGAAATCAATGTCATAAGGCTAGTTAGCAGCATGATGAGTGGATTTAGGTACGATGATTCTAAGTGAAATAAGTCTCACAGAAAAAGACACTTATCCTAAGATATCGCTTATAGAGGGAATGTCAAAATCGCTACACTTGAACTGAATTACAAAACAGAACAGAGTCACACCTTTAGAAGACACACTATGGCTGCTTAACGGGAAAGGTGAGGTGGGGTGATGCATAAAACAAGGGTTTGAAATTAGCTCAGAGACCGCTCCATAAGCCAAATATGTAATAGACAAGGCCTACTCCCTGCTCAGTGAACTGGACTCAACACACCCTAGTCACCACACAAGAATATATCTGACTAGTAAGAATCTGAAAACCTATGTATCGATATCTCTCTGCAAGTGAATCAAGAGGGTGTAAAGCGGCATCAACACAGCAGGGAAAAGCAGCCAAGCATGATTCTAAACATAAATTACTTTAAAAAACCCACAAAACAAAGACAGTGAAAGAGAGAGAATTTCTTACAAAATCCGTTCAGGGTCTATGATGCAACCTGGATTGACCATATCTAGAACCACAGCTGGATGAGACATAAGGCTGGACACTCTTGGGGCTGAGAGGATTGGTGAGGTTGGGTGAGCAAACGCAGATAATTTAAAGTAACACTGCGGGGAACACACCCCATGGGTCTCAAATCTCCAGGTACAAGGGCATCTTCCTACATCAAAACATGCATGGGAAACCCAGAAGATGGTATGCCATGAGTTCGGGAAAGGTTTCTAAAACGCACCTCATTTCTCCTCTCCTTGTGCTCGGGTTCGCCATTCCAGCCGCTTGACTAACCATCTCCCTACTTGGAGAATCAGCACCTTTAACCTCCTGATTGTACAGGTTGCAATTTGTCCTGAGGATGAATGGGAAGACGCAGAACCAACGAGATACGAGCCCTAGGTGTTGGGACAGGCATACGTCACTCCATTTTCCCATCAGGAAGAAGAATGAACCACAGGCTCAGCCTGCCCCCCAGAACCAAAATAGGGCCTGAAGCAATCCTGCGCTTTTGCGGCCAGCTCCCAAAAAAGCGAGGAGACAAATGGAGCTCAGGGGCACTGCAATTCACAAACGTGCAGAGTTATAAATGAGAACTCTCGTCCACAAATATATTGAGGGAAGGCAACGAAGAGGATTTGAAAACAAGGCAGATTTGCAGGAAACAGATTTCAGGAGGTAGATTCGACTCGCCTTTAAAGCACATGAAAAGCGGCAAAACGTTGACAATGATGCCCTTGGCCAAAAAGGGCGTATGCGTTTTTTCCTGAATATATTCAGGAAAAAACGCATACGCCCTTTTTGGCCAACCAAGCAAGCCGGAAGGGCAAATCAGCGCTACAAAGAAGTCTCGCTTGCCCTCGGTCAAAAGGGCCATGCTGAACAAAGTGTAAAAACCAGAAAAGCAGGACAGGCCATGGAGACATGGGAGCCTTGCTACGCTGATGGGCGGGATGTAAATTGCCAACAGGCACTCTGGAGAAGAGTACGGTGTGTCCTGAAACAAGTAATAAACACAGCGTAGAGAGCATAGGGCACTTCCACTCATGGGCGTATAAATTGGGAAAACTAAAAATCAACAAGACACAGGCACCCTAAAGTTTACGGCTGCTCTGTTTCCAAGAACCTCCGCTTCGGTACACCTTCAATATCCCAGGAAAGAGAAAAATGGATAAAGAAATGGTGGTACTTGGCACAATGGAATATCACTCAGCCATGAAATCAATGTCATAAGGCTAGTTAGCAGCATGATGAGTGGATTTAGGTACGATGATTCTAAGTGAAATAAGTCACACAGAAAAAGACACTTATCCTAAGATATCGCTTATAGAGGGAATGTCAAAATCGCTACACTTGAACTGAATTACAAAACAGAACAGAGTCACACCTTTAGAAGACACACTATGGCTGCTTAACGGGAAAGGTGAGGTGGGGTGATGCATAAAACAAGGGTTTGAAATTAGCTCAGAGACCGCTCCATAAGCCAAATATGTAATAGACAAGGCCTACTCCCTGCTCAGTGAACTGGACTCAACACACCCTAGTCACCACACTACTAAGAATCTGAAAACCTATGTATCGATATCTCTCTGCAAGTGAATCAAGAGGGTGTAAAGCGGCATCAACACAGCAGGGAAAAGCAGCCAAGACCGATTCTAAACGTAAATTACTTTAAAAAACCCACAAAACAAAGACCGTGAAAGAGAGAGAAATTCTTACAAAATCCGTTCAGGGTCTATGATGCAACCTGGATTGACCATATCTAGACCCACAGCTGGATGAGACATAAGGCTGGACACTCTTGGGGCTGAGAGGATTGGTGAGGTTGGGTGAGCAAACGCAGATACTTTAAAGTAACACTGCGGGGAACACACCCCATGGGTCTCAAATCTCCAGGTACAAAGGCATCTTCCTACATCAAAACATGCATGGGAAACCCAGAAGATGGTATGCCATGAGATCGGGAAAGGTTTCTAAAACGCACCTCATTTCTCCTCTCGTTGTGCTCGGGTTCGCCATTCCAGCCGCTTGACTAACCATCTCCCTACTTGGAGAATCAGCACCTTTAACCTCCTGATTGTACAGGTTGCAATTTGTCCTGAGGATGAATGGGAAGACGCAGAACCAACGAGAGACGAGCCCTAGGTGTTGGGACAGGCATAGGTCACTCCATTTTCCCATCAGGAAGAAGAATGAACCACAGGCTCAGCCTGCCCCCCAGAACCAAAATAGGGCCTGAAGCAAACCAGCGCTTTTGCGGCCAGCTCCCAACAAAGCGAGGAGACAAATGGAGCTCAGGGGCACTGCAATTCACAAACGTGCAGAGTTATAAATGAGAACTCTCGTCCACAAATATATTGAGGGAAGGCAACGAAGAGGATTTGAAAGCAAGGCAGATTTGCAGGAAACAGATTTCAGGAGGTAGATTCGACTCGCCTTTAAAGCACATGAAAAGCAGCAAAACGTTGACAATGATGCCCTTGGCCAAAAAGGGAGTATGCGTTTTTTCCTGAATATATTCAGGAAAAAACGCATACGCCCTTTTTGGCCAACCAAGCAAGCCGGAAGGGCAAATCAGCGCTACAAAGAAGTCTCGCTTGCCCTCGGTCAAATGGGCCATGCTGAACAAAGTGTAAAAACCAGAAAAGCAGGACAAGCCATGGAGACATGGGAGCCTTGCTACGCTGATGGGCGGGATGTAAATTGCCAACAGGCACTCTGGAGAAGAGTACGGTGTGTCCTGAAACAAGTAATAAACACAGCGTAGAGAGCATAGGGCACTTCCACTCATGGGCGTATAAATTGGGAAAACTAAAAATCAACAAGACACAGGCACCCTAAAGTTTACGGCTGCTCTGTTTCCAAGAACCTCCGCTTCGGTACACCTTCAATATCCCAGGAAAGAGAAAAATGGATAAAGAAATGGTGGTACTTGGCACAATGGAATATCACTCAGCCATGAAATCAATGTCATAAGGCTAGTTAGCAGCATGATGAGTGGATTTAGGTACGATGATTCTAAGTGAAATAAGTCACACAGAAAAAGACACTTATCCTAAGATATCGCTTATAGAGGGAATGTCAAAATCGCTACACTTGAACTGAATTACAAAACAGAACAGAGTCACACCTTTAGAAGACACACTATGGCTGCTTAACGGGAAAGGTGAGGTGGGGTGATGCATAAAACAAGGGTTTGAAATTAGCTCAGACACTGCTCCATAAGCCAAATATGTAATAGACAAGGCCTACTCCCTGCTCAGTGAACTGGACTCAACACACCCTAGTCACCACACTAGTAAGAATCTGAAAACCTATGTATCGATATCTCTCTGCAAGTGAATCAAGAGGGTGTAAAACGGCATCAACACAGCAGGGAAAAGCAGCCAAGACCGATTCTAAACGTAAATTACTTTAAAAAACCCACAAAACAAAGACCGTGAAAGAGAGAGAAATTCTTACAAAATCCGTTCAGGGTCTATGATGCAACCTGGATTGACCATATCTAGACCCACAGCTGGATGAGACATAAGGCTGGACACTCTTGGGGCTGAGAGGATTGGTGAGGTTGGGTGAGCAAACGCAGATAATTTAAAGTAACACTGCGGGGAACACACCCCATGGGTCTCAAATCTCCAGGTACAAGGGCATCTTCCTACATCAAAACATGCATGGGAAACCCAGAAGATGGTATGCCATGAGATCGGGAAAGGTTTCTAAAACGCACCTCATTTCTCCTCTCCTTGTGCTCGGGTTCGCCATTCCAGCCCCTTGACTAACCATCTCCCTACTTGGAGAATCAGCACCTTTAACCTCCTGATTGTACAGGTTGCAATTTGTCCTGAGGATGAATGGGAAGACGCAGAACCAACGAGATACGAGCCCTAGGTGTTGGGACAGGCATAGGTCACTCCATTTTCCCATCAGGAAGAAGAATGAACCACAGGCTCAGCCTGCCCCCCAGAACCAAAATAGGGCCTGAAGCAAACCAGCGCTTTTGCGGCCAGCTCCCAACAAAGCGAGGAGACAAATGGAGCTCCGGGGCACTGCAATTCACAAACGTGCAGAGTTATAAATGAGAACTCTCGTCCACAAATATATTGAGGGAAGGCAACGAAGAGGATTTGAAAGCAAGGCAGATTTGCAGGAAACAGATTTCAGGAGGTAGATTCGACTCGCCTTTAAAGCACATGAAAAGCAGCAAAACGTTGACAATGATGCCCTTGGCCAAAAAGGGCGTATGCGTTTTTTCCTGAATATATTCAGGAAAAAACGCATACGCCCTTTTTGGCCAACCAAGCAAGCCAGAAGGGCAAATCAGCGCTACAAAGAAGTCTCGCTTGCCCTCGGTCAAAAGGGCCATGCTGAACAAAGTGTAAAAACCAGAAAAGCAGGACAGGCCATGGAGACATGGGAGCCTTGCTACGCTGATGGGCGGGATGTAAATTGCCAACAGGCACTCTGGAGAAGAGTACGGTGTGTCCTGAAACAAGTAATAAACAGAGCGTAGAGAGCATAGGGCACTTCCACTCATGGGCGTATAAATTGGGAAAAGTAAAAATCAACAAGACACAGGCACCCTAAAGTTTACGGCTGCTCTGTTTCCAAGAACCTCCGCTTCGGTACACCTTCAATATCCCAGGAAAGAGAAAAATGGATAAAGAAATGGTGGTACTTGGCACAATGGAATATCACTCAGCCATGAAATCAATGTCATAAGGCTAGTTAGCAGCATGATGAGTGGATTTAGGTACGATGATTCTAAGTGAAATAAGTCAC
The DNA here is from genome assembly GCF_028564815.1 of Eubalaena glacialis. Lineage (NCBI taxonomy): Eukaryota > Metazoa > Chordata > Mammalia > Artiodactyla > Balaenidae > Eubalaena > Eubalaena glacialis. Next base: position 558,615 of record NW_026871659.1, on the reverse strand, counting down.
ACAGAAAAAGACACTTATCCTAAGATATCGCTTATAGAGGGAATGTCAAAATCGCTACACTTGAACTGAATTACAAAACAGAACAGAGTCACACCTTTAGAAGACACACTATGGCTGCTTAACGGGAAAGGTGAGGTGGGGTGATGCATAAAACAAGGGTTTGAAATTAGCTCAGACACTGCTCCATAAGCCAAATATGTAATAGACAAGGCCTACTCCCTGCTCAGTGAACTGGACTCAACACACCCTAGTCACCACACTAGTAAGAATCTGAAAACCTATGTATCGATATCTCTCTGCAAGTGATTCAAGAGGGTGTAAAACGGCATCAACACAGCAGGGAAAAGCAGCCAAAACCGATTCTAAACGTAAATTACTTTAAAAAACCCACAAAACAAAGACCGTGAAAGAGAGAGAAATTCTTACAAAATCCGTTCAGGGTCTATGATGCAACCTGGATTGACCATATCTAGACCCACAGCTGGATGAGACATAAGGCTGGACACTCTTGGGGCTGAGAGGATTGGTGAGGTTGGGTGAGCAAACGCAGATACTTTAAAGTAACACTGCGGGGAACACACCCCATGGGTCTCAAATCTCCAGGTACAAGGGCATCTTCCTACATCAAAACATGCATGGGAAACCCAGAAGATGGTATGCCATGAGATCGGGAAAGGTTTCTAAAACGCACCTCATTTCTCCTCTCGTTGTGATCGGGTTCGCCATTCCAGCCGCTTGACTAACCATCTCCCTACTTGGAGAATCAGCACCTTTAACCTCCTGATTGTACAGGTTGCAATTTGTCCTGAGGATGAATGGGAAGACGCAGAACCAACGAGAGACGAGCCCTAGGTGTTGGGACAGGCATAAGTCATTCCATTTTCCCATCAGGAAGAAGAATGAACCACAGGCTCAGCCTGCCCCCCAGAACCAAAATAGGGCCTGAAGCAAACCAGCGCTTTTGCGGCCAGCTCCCAACAAAGCGAGGAGACAAATGGAGCTCAGGGGCACTGCAATTCACAAACGTGCAGAGTTATAAATGAGAACTCTCGTCCACAAATATATTGAGGGAAGGCAACGAAGAGGATTTGAAAGCAAGGCAGATTTGCAGGAAACAGATTTCAGGAGGTAGATTCGAGTCGCCTTTAAAGCACATGAAAAGCAGCAAAACGTTGACAATGATGCCCTTGGCCAAAAAGGGCGTATGCGTTTTTTCCTGAATATATTCAGGAAAAAACGCATACGCCCTTTTTGGCCAACCAAGCAAGCCGGAAGGGCAAATCAGCGCTACAAAGAAGTCTCGCTTGCCCTCGGTCAAATGGGCCATGCTGAACAAAGTGTAAAAACCAGAAAAGCAGGACAAGCCATGGAGACATGGCAGCCTTGCTACGCTGATGGGCGGGATGTAAATTGCCAACAGGCACTCTGGAGAAGAGTACGGTGTGTCCTGAAACAAGTAATAAACACAGCGTAGAGAGCATAGGGCACTTCCACTCATGGGCGTATAAATTGGGAAAACTAAAAATCAACAAGACACAGGCACCCTAAAGTTTACGGCTGCTCTGTTTCCAAGAACCTCCGCTTCGGTACACCTTCAATATCCCAGGAAAGAGAAAAATGGATAAAGAAATGGTGGTACTTGGCACAATGGAATATCACTCAGCCATGAAATCAATGTCATAAGGCTAGTTAGCAGCATGATGAGTGGATTTAGGTACGATGATTCTAAGTGAAATAAGTCACACAGAAAAAGACACTTATCCTAAGATATCGCTTATAGAGGGAATGTCAAAATCGCTACACTTGAACTGAATTACAAAACAGAACAGAGTCACACCTTTAGAAGACACACTATGGCTGCTTAACGGGAAAGGTGAGGTGGGGTGATGCATAAAACAAGGGTTTGAAATTAGCTCAGACACTGCTCCATAAGCCAAATATGTAATAGACAAGGCCTACTCCCTGCTCAGTGAACTGGACTCAACACACCCTAGTCACCACACTAGTAAGAATCTGAAAACCTATGTATCGATATCTCTCTGCAAGTGAATCAAGAGGGTGTAAAACGGCATCAACACAGCAGGGAAAAGCAGCCAAGCCCGATTCTAAACGTAAATTACTTTAAAAAACCCACAAAACAAAGACCGTGAAAGAGAGAGAAATTCTTACAAAATCCGTTCAGGGTCTATGATGCAACCTGGATTGACCATATCTAGACCCACAGCTGGATGAGACATAAGGCTGGACACTCTTGGGGCTGAGAGGATTGGTGAGGTTGGGTGAGCAAACGCAGATACTTTAAAGTAACACTGCGGGGAACACACCCCATGGGTCTCAAATCTCCAGGTACAAGGGCATCTTCCTACATCAAAACATGCATGGGAAACCCAGAAGATGGTATGCCATGAGATCGGGAAAGGTTTCTAAAACGCACCTCATTTCTCCTCTCCTTGTGCTCGGGTTCGCCATTCCAGCCGCTTGACTAACCATCTCCCTACTTGGAGAATCAGCACCTTTAACCTCCTGATTGTACAGGTTGCAATTTGTCCTGAGGATGAATGGGAAGACGCAGAACCAACGAGAGACGAGCCCTAGGTGTTGGGACAGGCACAGGTCACTCCATTTTCCCATCAGGAAGAAGAATGAACCACAGGCTCAGCCTGCCCCCCAGAACCAAAATAGGGCCTGAAGCAATCCTGCGCTTTTGCGGCCAGCTCCCAAAAAAGCGAGGAGACAAATGGAGCTCAGGGGCACTGCAATTCACAAACGTGCAGAGTTATAAATGAGAACTCTCGTCCACAAATATATTGAGGGAAGGCAATGAAGAGGATTTGAAAGCAAGGCAGATTTGCAGGAAACAGATTTCAGGAGGTAGATTCGACTCGCCTTTAAAGCACATGAAAAGCGGCAAAACGTTGACAATGATGCCCTTGGCCAAAAAGGGCGTATGCGTTTTTTCCTGAATATATTCAGGAAAAAACGCATACGCCCTTTTTGGCCAACCAAGCAAGCCGGAAGGGCAAATCAGCGCTACAAAGAAGTCTCGCTTGCCCTCGGTCAAAAGGGCCATGCTGAACAAAGTGTAAAAACCAGAAAAGCAGGACAGGCCATGGAGACATGGGAGCCTTGCTACGCTGATGGGCGGGATGTAAATTGCCAACAGGCACTCTGGTGAAGAGTACGGTGTGTCCTGAAACAAGTAATAAACACAGCGTAGAGAGCATAGGGCACTTCCACTCATGGGCGTATAAATTGGGAAAACTAAAAATCAACAAGACACAGGCACCCTAAAGTTTATGGCTGCTCTGTTTCCAAGAACCTCCACTTCGGTACACCTTCAGTATCCCAGGAAAGAGAAAAATGGATAAAGAAATGGTGGTACTTGGCACAATGGAATATCACTCAGCCATGAAATCAATGTCATAAGGCTAGTTAGCAGCATGATGAGTGGATTTAGGTACGATGATTCTAAGTGAAATAATTCACACAGAAAAAGACACTTATCCTAAGATATCGCTTATAGAGGGAATGTCAAAATCGCTACACTTGAACAGAATTACAAAACAAAACAGAGTCACACCTTTAGAAGACACACTATGGCTGCTTAACGGGAAAGGTGAGGTGGGGTGATGCATAAAACAAGGGTTTGAAATTAGCTCAGACACTGCTCCATAAGCCAAATATGTAATAGACAAGGCCTACTCCCTGCTCAGTGAACTGGACTCAACACACCCTAGTCACCACACAAGAATATATCTGACTAGTAAGAATCTGAAAACCTATGTATCGATATCTCTCTGCAAGTGAATCAAGAGGGTGTAAAGCGGTATCAACACAGCAGGGAAAAGCAGACAAGCCCGATTCTAAACATAAATTACTTTAAAAAACCCACAAAACAAAGACAGTGAAAGAGAGAGAAATTCTTACAAAATCCGTTCAGGGTCTATGATGCAACCTGGATTGACCATATCTAGACCCACAGCTGGATGAGACAGAAGGCTGGACACTCTTGGGGCTGAGAGGATTGGTGAGGTTGGGTGAGCAAACGCAGATACTTTAAAGTAACACTGCGGGGAACACACCCCATGGGTCTCAAATCTCCAGGTACAAGGGCATCTTCCTACATCAAAACATGCATGGGAAACCCAGAAGATGGTATGCCATGAGATCGGGAAAGGTTTCTAAAATGCACCTCATTTCTCCTCTCCTTGTGCTCGGGTTCACCATTCCAGCTGCTTGACTAACCATCTCCCTACTTGGAGAATCAGCACCTTTAACCTCCTGATTGTACAGGTTGCAATTTGTCCTGAGGATGAACGGGAAGACGCGGAACCAACGAGAGACGAGCCCTAGGTGTTGGGACAGGCATAGGTCACTCCATTTTCCCATCAGGAAGAAGAATGAACCACAGGCTCAGCCTGCCCCCCAGAACCAAAATAGGGCCTGAAGCAATCCTGCGCTTTTGCGGCCAGCTCCCAAAAAAGCGAGAAGCCAAATGGAGCTCAGGGGCACTGCAATTCACAAACGTGCAGAGTTATAAATGAGAACTCTCGTCCACAAATATATTGAGGGAAGGCAACGAAGAGGATTTGAAAGCAAGGCAGATTTGCAGGAAACAGATTTCAGGAGGTAGATTCGACTCGCCTTTAAAGCACATGAAAAGCGGCAAAACGTTGACAATGATGCCCTTGGCCAAAAAGGGCGTATGCGTTTTTTCCTGAATATATTCAGGAAAAAACGCATACGCCCTTTTTGGCCAACCAAGCAAGCCGGAAGGGCAAATCAGTGCTACAAAGAAGTCTCGCTTGCCCTCGGTCAAAAGGGCCATGCTGAACAAAGTGTAAAAACCAGAAAAGCAGGACAGGCCATGGAGACATGGGAGCCTTGCTACGCTGATGGGCGGGATGTAAATTGCCAACAGGCACTCTGGAGATGAGTACGGTGTGTCCTGAAACAAGTAATAAACACAGCGTTGAGAGCATAGGGCACTTCCACTCATGGGCGTATAAATTGGGAAAACTAAAAATCAACAAGACACAGGCACCCCAAACTTTACGGCTGCTCTGTTTCCAAGAACCTCCGCTTCGGTACACCTTCAATATCCCAGGAAAGAGAAAAATGGATAAAGAAATGGTGGTACTTGGCACAATGCAATATCACTCAGCCATGAAATCAATGTCATAAGGCTAGTTAGCAGCATGATGAGTGGATTTAGGTACGATGATTCTAAGTGAAATAAGTCACACAGAAAAAGGCACTTATCCTAAGATATCGATTATAGAGGGAATGTCAAAATCGCTACACTTGAAATGAATTACAAAACAGAACAGAGGCACACCTTTAGAAGACACACTATGGCTGCTTAACCGGAAAGGTGAGGTGGGGTGATGCATAAAACAAGGGTTTGAAATTAGCTCAGACACCGCTCCATAAGCCAAATATGTAATAGACAAGGCCTACTCCCTGCTCAGTGAACTGGACTCAACACCCCCTAGTCACCGCACAAGAATATATCTGACTAGTATGAATCTGAAAACCTATGTATTGATATCTCTCTGCAAGTGAATCAAGAGGGTGTAAAGCGGCATAAACACAGCAGGGAAAAGCAGCCAAACCCCATTCTAAACATACATTACTTTAAAAAACCCACAAAGCAAAGACAGTGAAAGAGAGAGAAATTCTTACAAAATCCGTTCAGGGTCTCTGATGCAACCTGGATTGACTATATCTAGACCCACAGCTGGATGAGACATAAGGCTGGACACTCTTGGGGCTGAGAGGATTGGTGAGGTTGGGTGAGCAAATGCAGATACTTTAAAGTAATACCGCGGGGTACCCACCCCATGGGTCTCAAATCTCCAGGTACAAGGGAATCTTCCTACATCAAAACATGCATGGGAAACCCAGAAGATGGTATGCCATGAGATCGGGAAAGGTTTCTAAAACGAACCTCATTTCTCCTCTCCTTGTGCTCGGGTTCGCCATTCCAGTCACTTGACTAACCATCTCCCTACTTGGAGAATCAGCACCTTTAACCTCCTGTATCGTCCAGGTTGCAATTTGTCCTGAGGATGAACGTGAAGACGGGGAACCAACGAGAGACGAGCCCTAGGTGTTGGGACAGGCATAGGTCACTCCATTTTCCCATCAGGAAGAAGAATGAACCACAGGCTCAGCCTGCCCCCCAGAACCAAAATAGGGCCTGAAGCAATCCTGCGCTTTTGCGGCCAGCTCCCAAAAAAGCGAGGAGCCAAATGAAGCTCAGGGGCACTGCAATTCACAAACGTGCAGAGTTATAAATGAGAACTCTCGTCCACAAATATATTGAGGGAAGGCAACGAAGAGGATTTGAAAGCAAGGCAGATTTGCAGGAAACAGATTTCAGGAGGTAGATTCGACTCGCCTTTAAAGCACATGAAAAGCGGCAAAACGTTGACAATGATGCCCTTGGCCAAAAGGGGCGTATGCGTTTTTTCCTGAATATATTCAGGAAAAAACGCATACGCCCCTTTTGGCCAACCAAGCAAGCCGGAAGGGCAAATCAGCGCTACAAAGAAGTCTCGCTTGCCCTCGGTCAAAAGGGCCATGCTGAATAAAGTGTAAAAACCAGAAAAGCAGGACAGGCCATGGAGACATGGGAGCCTTGCTACGCTGATGGGCGGGATGTAAATTGCCAACAGGCACTCTGGAGATGAGTACGGTGTGTCCTGAAACAAGTAATAAACACAGCGTTGAGAGCATAGGGCACTTCCACTCATGGGCGTATAAATTGGGAAAACTAAAAATCAACAAGACACAGGCACCCTAAACTTTACGGCTGCTCTGTTTCCAAGAACCTCCGCTTCGGTACACCTTCAATATCCCAGGAAAGAGAAAAATGGATAAAGAAATGGTGGTACTTGGCACAATGCAATATCACTCAGCCATGAAATCAATGTCATAAGGCTAGTTAGCAGCATGATGAGTGGATTTAGGTACGATGATTCTAAGTGAAATAAGTCACACAGAAAAAGGCACTTATCCTAAGATATCGCTTATAGAGGGAATGTCAAAATCGCTACACTTAAACTGAATTACAAAACAGAACAGAGGCACACCTTTAGAAGACACACTATGGCTGCTTAACGGGAAAGGTGAGGTGGGGTGATGCATAAAACAAGGGTTTGAAATTAGCTCAGACACCGCTCCATAAGCCAAATATGTAATAGACAAGGCCTACTCCCTGCTCAGTGAACTGGACTCAACACACCCTAGTCACCACACAAGAATATATCTGACTAGTAAGAATCTGAAAACCTATGTATCGATATCTCTCTGCAAGTGAATCAAGAGGGTGTAAAGCGGCATCAACACAGCAGGGAAAAGCAGCCAAGCCCGATTCTAAACATAAATTACTTTAAAAAACCCACAAAACAAAGACAGTGAAAGAGAGAGAAATTCTTACAAAATCCGTTCAGGGTCTATGATGCAACCTGGATTGACCATATCTAGACCCACAGCTGGATGAGACAGAAGGCTGGACACTCTTGGGGCTGAGAGGATTGGTGAGGTTGGGTGAGCAAACGCAGATACTTTAAAGTAACACTGCGGGGAACACACCCCATGGGTCTCAAATCTCCAGGTACAAGGGCATCTTCCTACATCAAAACATGCATGGGAAACCAAGAAGATGGTATGCCATGAGATCGGGAAAGGTTTCTAAAATGCACCTCATTTCTCCTCTCCTTGTGCTCGGGTTCACCATTCCAGCTGCTTGACTAACCATCTGCCTACTTGGAGAATCAGCACCTTTAACCTCCTGATTGTACAGGTTGCAATTTGTCCTGAGGATGAACGTGAAGACGGGGAACCAACGAGAGACGAGCCCTAGGTGTTGGGACAGGCATAGGTCACTCCATTTTCCCATCAGGAAGAAGAATGAACCACAGGCTCAGCCTGCCCGCCAGAACCAAAATAGGGCCTGAAGCAATCCTGCGCTTTTGCGGCCAGCTCCCAAAAAAGCGAGGAGACAAATGGAGCTCAGGGGCACTGCAATTCACAAACATGCAGAGTTATAAATGAGAACTCTCGTCCACAAATATATTGACGGAAGGCAACGAAGAGGATTTGAAAGCAAGGCAGATTTGCAGGAAACAGATTTCAGGAGGTAGATTCGACTCGCCTTTAAAGCACATGAAAAGCGGCAAAACGTTGACAATGATGCCCTTGGCCAAAAAGGGCGTATGCGTTTTTTCCTGAATATATTCAGGAAAAAACGCATACGCCCTTTTTGGCCAACCAAGCAAGCCGGAAGGGCAAATCAGCGCTACAAAGAAGTCTCGCTTGCCCTCGGTCAAAAGGGCCATGCTGAACAAAGTGTAAAAACCAGAAAAGCAGGACAGGCCATGGAGACATGGGAGCCTTGCTACGCTGATGGGCGGGATGTAAATTGCCAACAGGCACTCTGGAGATGAGTACGGTGTGTCCTGAAACAAGTAATAAACACAGCGTTGAGAGCATAGGGCACTTCCACTCATGGGCGTATAAATTGGGAAAACTAAAAATCAACAAGACACAGGCACCCCAAACTTTACGGCTGCTCTGTTTCCAAGAACCTCCGCTTCGGTACACCTTCAATATCCCAGGAAAGAGAAAAATGGATAAAGAAATGGTGGTACTTGGCACAATGCAATATCATTCAGCCATGAAATCAATGTCATAAGGCTAGTTAGCAGCATGATGAGTGGATTTAGGTACGATGATTCTAAGTGAAATAAGTCACACAGAAAAAGACAATTATCCTAAGATATTGCTTATAGAGGGAATATCAAAATCGCTACACTTGAACTGAATTACAAAACAGAACAGAGGCACACCTTTAGAAGACACACTATGGCTGCTTAACGGGAAAGGTGAGGTGGGGTGATGCATACAACAAGGGTTTGAAATTAGCTCAGAGACCGCTCCATAAGCCAAATATTTAATAGACAAGGCCTACTCCCTGCTCAGTGAACTGGACTCAACACACCCTAGTCACCACACAAGAATATATCTGACTAGTAAGAATCTGAAAACCTATGTATCGATATCTCTCTGCAAGTGAATCAAGAGGGTGTAAAGCGGCATCAACACAGCAGGGAAAAGCAGCCAAGCCCGATTCTAAACATAAATTACTTTAAAAAACCCACAAAACAAAGACAGTGAAAGAGAGAGAAATTCTTACAAAATCCGTTCAGGGTCTATGATGCAACCTGGATTGACCATATCTAGACCCACAGCTGGATGAGACAGAAGGCTGGACACTCTTGGGGCTGAGAGGATTGGTGAGGTTGGGTGAGCAAACGCAGATACTTTAAAGTAACACTGCGGGGAACACACCCCATGGGTCTCAAATCTCCAGGTACAAGGGCATCTTCCTACATCAAAACATGCATGGGAAACCCAGAAGATGGTATGCCATGAGATCGGGAAAGGTTTCTAAAACGCACCTCATTTCTCCTCTCCTTGTGCTCAGGTTCACCATTCCAGCTGCTTGACTAACCGTCTCCCTACTTGGAGAATCAGCACCTTTAACCTCCTGAATGTACAGGTTGCAATTTGTCCTGAGGATGTACGGGAAGACGGGGAACCAACGAGAGACGAGCCCTAGGTGTTGGGACAGGCATAGGTCACTCCATTTTCCCATCAGGAAGAAGAATGAACCACAGGCTCAGCCTGCCCCCAGAACCAAAATAGGGCCTGAAGCAATCCTGCGCTTTTGCGGCCAGCTCCCAAAAAAGCGAGGAGCCAAATGGAGCTCAGGGGCACTGCAATTCACAAACGTGCAGAGTTATAAATGAGAACTCTCGTCCACAAATATATTGAGGGAAGGCAACGAAGAGGATTTGAAAGCAAGGCAGATTTGCAGGAAACAGATTTCAGGAGGTAGATTCGACTCGCCTTTAAAGCACATGAAAAGCGGCAAAACGTTGACAATGATGCCCTTGGCCAAAAGGGGCGTATGCGTTTTTTCCTGAATATATTCAGAAAAAAACGCATACGCCCCTTTTGGCCAACCAAGCAAGCCGGAAGGGCAAATCAGCGCTACAAAGAAGTCTAGCTTGCCCTCGGTCAAAAGGGCCATGCTGAACAAAGTGTAAAAACCAGAAAAGCAGGACAGGCCATGGAGACATGGGAGCCTTGCTACGCTGATGGGCGGGATGTAAATTGCCAACAGGCACTCTGGAGATGAGTACGGTGTGTCCTGAAACAAGTAATAAACACAGCGTTGAGAGCATAGGGCACTTCCACTCATGGGCGTATAAATTGGGAAAACTAAAAATCAACAAGACACAGGCACCCTAAACTTTACGGCTGCTCTGTTTCCAAGAACCTCCGCTTCGGTACACCTTCAATATCCCAGGAAAGAAAAAAATGGATAAAGAAATGGTGGTACTTGGCACAATGGAATATCACTCACCCATGAAATCAATGTCATAAGGCTAGTTAGCAGCATGATGAGTGGATTTAGGTACGATGATTCTAAGTGAAATAAGTCACACAGAAAAAGGCACTTATCCTAAGATATCAGTTATAGAGGGAATGTCAAAATCGCTACACTTGAACTGAATTACAAAACAGAACAGAGGCACACCTTTAGAAGACACACTATGGCTGCTTAACCGGAAAGGTGAGGTGGGGTGATGCATAAAACAAGGGTTTGAAATTAGCTCAGACACCGCTCCATAAGCCAAATATGTAATAGACAAGGCCTACTCCCTGCTCAGTGAATTGGACTCAACACCCCCTAGTCACCACACAAGAATATATCTGACTAGTAAGAATCTGAAAACCTATGTATCGATATCTCTCTGCAAGTGAATCAAGAGGGTGTAAAGCGGTATCAACACAGCAGGGAAAAGCAGCCAAGCCCGATTCTAAACATAAATTACTTTAAAAAACCCACAAAACAAAGACAGTGAAAGAGAGAGAAATTCTTACAAAATCCGTTCAGGGTCTATGATGCAACCTGGATTGACCATATCTACACCCACAGCTGGATGAGACATAAGGCTGGACACTCTTGGGGCTGAGAGGATTGGTGAGGTTGGGTGAGCAAACCCAGATACTATAAGTAACACTGCTGGGAACACACCCCATGGGTCTCAAATCTCCAGGTACAAGGGCATCTTCCTACATCAAAACATGCATGGGAAACCCAGAAGATGGTATGCCATGAGATCGGGAAAGGTTTCTAAAACGCACCTCATTTCTCCTCTCCTTGTGCTCGGGTTCGCCATTCCAGCCGCTTGACTAACCATCTCCCTACGTGGAGAATCAGCACCTTTAACCTCCTGATTGTACAGGTTGCAATTTGTCCTGAGGATGAACGGGAAGACGCGGAACCAACGAGAGACGAGCCCTAGGTGTTGGGACAGGCATAGGTCACTCCATTTTCCCATCAGGAAGAAGAATGAACCACAGGCTCAGCCTGCCCCCCAGAACCAAAATAGGGCCTGAAGCAATCCTGCGCTTTTGCGGCCAGCTCCCAAAAAAGCGAGGAGACAAATGGAGCTCAGGGGCACTGCAATTCACAAACGTGCAGAGTTATAAATGAGAACTCTCGTCCACAAATATATTGAGGGAAGGCAACGAAGAGGATTTGAAAGCAAGGCAGATTTGCAGGAAACAGATTTCAGGAGGTAGATTCGACTCGCCTTTAAAGCACATGAAAAGCGGCAAAACGTTGACAATGATGCCCTTGGCCAAAAAGGGCGTATGCGTTTTTTCCTGAATATATTCAGGAAAAAACGCATACGCCCTTTTTGGCCAACCAAGCAAGCCGGAAGGGCAAATCAGCGCTACAAAGAAGTCTCGCTTGCCCTTGGTCAAAAGGGCCATGCTGAACAAACAGTAAAAACCAGAAAAGCAGGACAGGCCATGGAGACATGGGAGCCTTGCTACGCTGATGGGCGGGATGTAAATTGCCAACAGGCACTCTGGAGAAGAGTACGGTGTGTCCTGAAACAAGTAATAAACACAGCGTAGAGAGCATAGGGCACTTCCACTCATGGGCGTTTAAATTGGGAAAACTAAAAATCAACAAGACACAGGCACCCTAAAGTTTACGGCTGCTCTGTTTCCAAGAATCTCCGCTTCGGTACACCTTCAATATACCAGGAAAGAGAAAAATGGATAAAGAAATGGTGGTACTTGGCACAATGGAATATCACTCAGCCATGAAATCAATCTCATAAGGCTACTTTGCAGCATGATGAGTGGATTTAGGTACGATGATTCTAAGTGAAATAAGTCACACAGAAAAAGGCACTTATCCTAAGATATCGCTTATAGAGGGAATGTCAAAATCGCTACACTTGAACTGAATTACAAAACAGAACAGAGTCACACCTTTAGAAGACACACTATGGCTGCTTAACGGGAAAGGTGAGGTGGGGTGATGCATAAAACAAGGGTTTGAAATTAGCTCAGACACTGCTCCATAAGCCAAATATGTAATAGACAAGGCCTACTCCCTGCTCAGTGAACTGGACTCAACACACCCTAGTCACCACACTAGTAAGAATCTGAAAACCTATGTATCGATATCTCTCTGCAAGTGAATCAAGAGGGTGTAAAACGGCATCAACACAGCAGGGAAAAGCAGCCAAGACCGATTCTAAACGTAAATTACTTTAAAAAACCCACAAAACAAAGACCGTGAAAGAGAGAGAAATTCTTACAAAATCCGTTCAGGGTCTATGATGCAACCTGGATTGACCATATCTAGACCCACAGCTGGATGAGACATAAGGCTGGACACTCTTGGGGCTGAGAGGATTGGTGAGGTTGGGTGAGCAAACGCAGATACTTTAAAGTAACACTGCGGGGAACACACCCCATGGGTCTCAAATCTCCAGGTACAAGGGCATCTTCCTACATCAAAACATGCATGGGAAACCCAGAAGATGGTATGCCATGAGATCGGGAAAGGTTTCTAAAACGCACCTCATTTCTCCTCTCCTTGTGCTCGGGTTCGCCATTCCAGCCGCTTGACTAACCATCTCCCTACTTGGAGAATCAGCACCTTTAACCTCCTGATTGTACAGGTTGCAATTTGTCCTAAGGATGAATGGGAAGACGCAGAACCAATGAGAGACGAGCCCTAGGTGTTGGGACAGGCACAGGTCACTCCATTTTCCCATCAGGAAGAAGAATGAACCACAGGCTCAGCCTGCCCCCCAGAACCAAAATAGGGCCTGAAGCAATCCTGCGCTTTTGCGGCCAGCTCCCAAAAAAGCGAGGAGACAAATGGAGCTCAGGGGCACTGCAATTCACAAACGTGCAGAGTTATAAATGAGAACTCTCGTCCACAAATATATTGAGGGAAGGCAATGAAGAGGATTTGAAAGCAAGGCAGATTTGCAGGAAACAGATTTCAGGAGGTAGATTCGACTCGCCTTTAAAGCACATGAAAAGCGGCAAAACGTTGACAATGATGCCCTTGGCCAAAAAGGGCGTATGCGTTTTTTCCTGAATATATTCAGGAAAAAACGCATACGCCCTTTTTGGCCAACCAAGCAAGCCGGAAGGGCAAATCAGCGCTACAAAGAAGTCTCGCTTGCCCTCGGTCAAAAGGGCCATGCTGAACAAAGTGTAAAAACCAGAAAAGCAGGACAGGCCATGGAGACATGGGAGCCTTGCTACGCTGATGGGCGGGATGTAAATTGCCAACAGGCACTCTGGAGAAGAGTACGGCGTGTCCTGAAACAAGTAATAAACACAGCGTAGAGAGCATAGGGCACTTCCACTCATGGGCGTATAAATTGGGAAAACTAAAAATCAACAAGACACAGGCACCCTAAAGTTTACGGCTGCTCTGTTTCCAAGAACCTCCACTTCGGTACACCTTCAGTATCCCAGGAAAGAGAAAAATGGATAAAGAAATGGTGGTACTTGGCACAATGGAATATCACTCAGCCATGAAATCAATGTCATAAGGCTAGTTAGCAGCATGATGAGTGGATTTAGGTACGATGATTCTAAGTGAAATAAGTCACACAGAAAAAGACACTTATCCTAAGATATCGCTTATAGAGGGAATGTCAAAATCGCTACACTTGAACTGAATTACAAAACAAAACAGAGTTACACCTTTAGAAGACACACTATGGCTGCTTAAAGGGAAAGGTGAGGTGGTGTGATGCATAAAACAAGGGTTTGAAATTAGCTCAGACACTGCTCCATAAGCCAAATATGTAATAGACAAGGCCTACTCCCTGCTCAGTGAACTGGACTCAACACACCCTAGTCACCACACAAGAATATATCTGACTAGTAAGAATCTGAAAACCTATGTATCGATATCTCTCTGCAAGTGAATCAAGAGGGTGTAAAGCGGTATCAACACAGCAGGGAAAAGCAGCCAAGCCCGATTCTAAACATAAATTACTTTAAAAAACCCACAAAACAAAGACAGTGAAAGAGAGAGAAATTCTTACAAAATCCGTTCAGGGTCTCTGATGCAACCTGGATTGACCATATCTACACCCACAGCTGGATGAGACATAAGGCTGGACACTCTTGGGGCTGAGAGGATTGGTGAGGTTGGGTGAGCAAACCCAGATACTTTAAAGTAACACTGCTGGGAACACACCCCATGGGTCTCAAATCTCCAGGTACAAGGGCATCTTCCTACATCAAAACATGCATGGGAAACCCAGAAGATGGTATGCCATGAGATCGGGAAAGGTTTCTAAAACGCACCTCATTTCTCCTCTCCTTGTGCTCGGGTTCGCCATTCCAGCCGCTTGACTAACCATCTCCCTACTTGGAGAATCAGCACCTTTAACCTCCTGATTTAACAGGTTGCAATTTGTCCTGAGGATGAACGGGAAGACGCGGAACCAACGAGAGACGAGCCCTAGGTGTTGGGACAGGCACAGGTCACTCCATTTTCCCATCAGGAAGAAGAATGAACCACAGGCTCAGCCTGCCCCCCAGAACCAAAATAGGGCCTGAAGCAATCCTGCGCTTTTGCGGGCAGCTCCCAAAAAAGCGAGGAGACAAATGGAGCTCAGGGGCACTGCAATTCACAAACGTGCAGAGTTATAAATGAGAACTCTCGTCCACAAATATATTGAGGGAAGGCAACGAAGAGGATTTGAAAGCAAGGCAGATTTGCAGGAAACAGATTTCAGGAGGTAGATTCGACTCGCCTTTAAAGCACATGAAAAGCGGCAAAACGTTGACAATGATGCCCTTGGCCAAAAAGGGCGTATGCGTTTTTTCCTGAATATATTCAGGAAAAAACGCATACGCCCTTTTTGGCCAACCAAGCAAGCCGGAAGGGCAAATCAGCGCTGCAAAGAAGTCTCGCTTGCCCTCGGTCAAATGGGCCATGCTGAACAAAGTGTAAAAACCAGAAAAGCAGGACAAGCCATGGAGACATGGGAGCCTTGCTACGCTGATGGGCGGGATGTAAATTGCCAACAGGCACTCTGGAGAAGAGTACGGTGTGTCCTGAAACAAGTAATAAACACAGCGTAGAGAGCATAGGGCACTTCCACTCATGGGCGTATAAATTGGGAAAACTAAAAATCAACAAGACACAGGCACCCTAAAGTTTACGGCTGCTCTGTTTCCAAGAACCTCCGCTTCGGTACACCTTCAATATCCCAGGAAAGAGAAAAATGGATAAAGAAATGGTGGTACTTGGCACAATGGAATATCACTCAGCCATGAAATCAATGTCATAAGGCTAGTTAGCAGCATGATGAGTGGATTTAGGTACGATGATTCTAAGTGAAATAAGTCACACAGAAAAAGACACTTATCCTAAGATATCGCTTATAGAGGGAATGTCAAAATCGCTACACTTGAACTGAATTACAAAACAGAACAGAGTCACACCTTTAGAAGACACACTATGGCTGCTTAACGGGAAAGGTGAGGTGGGGTGATGCATAAAACAAGGGTTTGAAATTAGCTCAGACACTGCTCCATAAGCCAAATATGTAATAGACAAGGCCTACTCCCTGCTCAGTGAACTGGACTCAACACACCCTAGTCACCACACTAGTAAGAATCTGAAAACCTATGTATCGATATCTCTCTGCAAGTGAATCAAGAGGGTGTAAAACGGCATCAACACAGCAGGGAAAAGCAGCCAAGACCGATTCTAAACGTAAATTACTTTAAAAAACCCACAAAACAAAGACCGTGAAAGAGAGAGAAATTCTTAAAAAATCCGTTCAGGGTCTATGATGCAACCTGGATTGACCATATCTAGACCCACAGCTGGATGAGACATAAGGCTGGACACTCTTGGGGCTGAGAGGATTGGTGAGGTTGGGTGAGCAAACGCAGATACTTTAAAGTAACACTGCGGGGAACACACCCCATGGGTCTCAAATCTCCAGGTACAAGGGCATCTTCCTACATCAAAACATGCATGGGAAACCCAGAAGATGGTATGCCATGAGATCGGGAAAGGTTTCTAAAACGCACCTCATTTCTCCTCTCCTTGTGCTCGGGTTCGCCATTCCAGCCGCTTGACTAACCATCTCCCTACTTGGAGAATCAGCACCTTTAACCTCCTGATTGTACAGGTTGCAATTTGTCCTGAGGATGAATGGGAAGACGCAGAACCAACGAGAGACGAGCCCTAGGTGTTGGGACAGGCAGAGGTCACTCCATTTTCCCATCAGGAAGAAGAATGAACCACAGGCTCAGCCTGCCCCCCAGAACCAAAATAGGGCCTGAAGCAATCCTGCGCTTTTGCGGCCAGCTCCCAAAAAAGCGAGGAGACAAATGGAGCTCAGGGGCACTGCAATTCACAAACGTGCAGAGTTATAAATGAGAACTCTCGTCCACAAATATATTGAGGGAAGGCAATGAAGAGGATTTGAAAGCAAGGCAGATTTGCAGGAAACAGATTTCAGGAGGTAGATTCGACTCGCCTTTAAAGCACATGAAAAGCGGCAAAACGTTGACAATGATGCCCTTGGCCAAAAAGGGCGTATGCGTTTTTTCCTGAATATATTCAGGAAAAAACGCATACGCCCTTTTTGGCCAACCAAGCAAGCCGGAAGGGCAAATCAGCGCTACAAAGAAGTCTCGCTTGCCCTCGGTCAAAAGGGCCATGCTGAACAAAGTGTAAAAACCAGAAAAGCAGGACAGGCCATGGAGACATGGGAGCCTTGCTACGCTGATGGGCGGGATGTAAATTGCCAACAGGCACTCTGGTGAAGAGTACGGTGTGTCCTGAAACAAGTAATAAACACAGCGTAGAGAGCATAGGGCACTTCCACTCATGGGCGTATAAATTGGGAAAACTAAAAATCAACAAGACACAGGCACCCTAAAGTTTATGGCTGCTCTGTTTCCAAGAACCTCCACTTCGGTACACCTTCAGTATCCCAGGAAAGAGAAAAATGGATAAAGAAATGGTGGTACTTGGCACAATGGAATATCACTCAGCCATGAAATCAATGTCATAAGGCTAGTTAGCAGCATGATGAGTGGATTTAGGTACGATGATTCTAAGTGAAATAATTCACACAGAAAAAGACACTTATCCTAAGATATCGCTTATAGAGGGAATGTCAAAATCGCTACACTTGAACAGAATTACAAAACAAAACAGAGTCACACCTTTAGAAGACACACTATGGCTGCTTAACGGGAAAGGTGAGGTGGGGTGATGCATAAAACAAGGGTTTGAAATTAGCTCAGACACTGCTCCATAAGCCAAATATGTAATAGACAAGGCCTACTCCCTGCTCAGTGAACTGGACTCAACACACCCTAGTCACCACACAAGAATATATCTGACTAGTAAGAATCTGAAAACCTATGTATCGATATCTCTCTGCAAGTGAATCAAGAGGGTGTAAAGCGGTATCAACACAGCAGGGAAAAGCAGCCAAGCCCGATTCTAAACATAAATTACTTTAAAAAACCCACAAAACAAAGACAGTGAAAGAGAGAGAAATTCTTACAAAATCCGTTCAGGGTCTATGATGCAACCTGGATTGACCATATCTACACCCACAGCTGGATGAGACATAAGGCTGGACACTCTTGGGGCTGAGAGGATTGGTGAGGTTGGGTGAGCAAACCCAGATACTTTAAAGTAACACTGCTGGGAACACACCCCATGGGTCTCAAATCTCCAGGTACAAGGGCATCTTCCTACATCAAAACATGCATGGGAAACCCAGAAGATGGTATGCCATGAGATCGGGAAAGGTTTCTAAAACGCACCTCATTTCTCCTCTCCTTGTGCTCGGGTTCGCCATTCCAGCCGCTTGACTAACCATCTCCCTACGTGGAGAATCAGCACCTTTAACCTCCTGATTGTACAGGTTGCAATTTGTCCTGAGGATGAACGGGAAGACGCGGAACCAACGAGAGACGAGCCCTAGGTGTTGGGACAGGCATAGGTCACTCCATTTTCCCATCAGGAAGAAGAATGAACCACAGGCTCAGCCTGCCCCCCAGAACCAAAATAGGGCCTGAAGCAATCCTGCGCTTTTGCGGCCAGCTCCCAAAAAAGCGAGGAGACAAATGGAGCTCAGGGGCACTGCAATTCACAAACGTGCAGAGTTATAAATGAGAACTCTCGTCCACAAATATATTGAGGGAAGGCAACGAAGAGGATTGAAAGCAAGGCAGATTTGCAGGAAACAGATTTCAGGAGGTAGATTCGACTCGCCTTTAAAGCACATGAAAAGCGGCAAAACGTTGACAATGATGCCCTTGGCCAAAAAGGGCGTATGCGTTTTTTCCTGAATATATTCAGGAAAAAACGCATACGCCCTTTTTGGCCAACCAAGCAAGCCGGAAGGGCAAATCAGCGCTACAAAGAAGTCTCGCTTGCCCTTGGTCAAAAGGGCCATGCTGAACAAACAGTAAAAACCAGAAAAGCAGGACAGGCCATGGAGACATGGGAGCCTTGCTACGCTGATGGGCGGGATGTAAATTGCCAACAGGCACTCTGGAGAAGAGTACGGTGTGTCCTGAAACAAGTAATAAACACAGCGTAGAGAGCATAGGGCACTTCCACTCATGGGCGTTTAAATTAGGAAAACTAAAAATCAACAAGACACAGGCACCCTAAAGTTTACGGCTGCTCTGTTTCCAAGAATCTCCGCTTCGGTACACCTTCAATATCCCAGGAAAGAGAAAAATGGATAAAGAAATGGTGGTACTTGGCACAATGGAATATCACTCAGCCATGAAATCAATCTCATAAGGCTACTTAGCAGCATGATGAGTGGATTTAGGTACGATGATTCTAAGTGAAATAAGTGACACAGAAAAAGGCACTTATCCTAAGATATCGCTTATAGAGGGAATGTCAAAATCGCTACACTTGAACTGAATTACAAAACAGAACAGAGTCACACCTTTAGAAGACACACTATGGCTGCTTAACGGGAAAGGTGAGGTGGGGTGATGCATAAAACAAGGGTTTGAAATTAGCTCAGACACTGCTCCATAAGCCAAATATGTAATAGACAAGGCCTACTCCCTGCTCAGTGAACTGGACTCAACACACCCTAGTCACCACACTAGTAAGAATCTGAAAACCTATGTATCGATATCTCTCTGCAAGTGAATCAAGAGGGTGTAAAACGGCATCAACACAGCAGGGAAAAGCAGCCAAGACCGATTCTAAACGTAAATTACTTTAAAAAACCCACAAAACAAAGACCGTGAAAGAGAGAGAAATTCTTACAAAATCCGTTCAGGGTCTATGATGCAACCTGGATTGACCATATCTAGACCCACAGCTGGATGAGACAGAAGGCTGGACACTCTTGGGGCTGAGAGGATTGGTGAGGTTGGGTGAGCAAACGCAGATACTTTAAAGTAACACTGCGGGGAACACACCCCATGGGTCTCAAATCTCCAGGTACAAGGGCATCTTCCTACATCAAAACATGCATGGGAAACCCAGAAGATGGTATGCCATGAGATCGGGAAAGGTTTCTAAAACGCACCTCATTTCTCCTCTCCTTGTGCTCGGGTTCGCCATTCCAGCCGCTTGACTAACCATCTCCCTACTTGGAGAATCAGCACCTTTAACCTCCTGATTGTACAGGTTGCAATTTGTCCTAAGGATGAATGGGAAGACGCAGAACCAATGAGAGACGAGCCCTAGGTGTTGGGACAGGCACAGGTCACTCCATTTTCCCATCAGGAAGAAGAATGAACCACAGGCTCAGCCTGCCCCCCAGAACCAAAATAGGGCCTGAAGCAATCCTGCGCTTTTGCGGCCAGCTCCCAAAAAAGCGAGGAGACAAATGGAGCTCAGGGGCACTGCAATTCACAAACGTGCAGAGTTATAAATGAGAACTCTCGTCCACAAATATATTGAGGGAAGGCAATGAAGAGGATTTGAAAGCAAGGCAGATTTGCAGGAAACAGATTTCAGGAGGTAGATTCGACTCGCCTTTAAAGCACATGAAAAGCGGCAAAACGTTGACAATGATGCCCTTGGCCAAAAAGGGCGTATGCGTTTTTTCCTGAATATATTCAGGAAAAAACGCATACGCCCTTTTTGGCCAACCAAGCAAGCCGGAAGGGCAAATCAGCGCTACAAAGAAGTCTCGCTTGCCCTCGGTCAAAAGGGCCATGCTGAACAAAGTGTAAAAACCAGAAAAGCAGGACAGGCCATGGAGACATGGGAGCCTTGCTACGCTGATGGGCGGGATGTAAATTGCCAACAGGCACTCTGGAGAAGAGTACGGCGTGTCCTGAAACAAGTAATAAACACAGCGTAGAGAGCATAGGGCACTTCCACTCATGGGCGTATAAATTGGGAAAACTAAAAATCAACAAGACACAGGCACCCTAAAGTTTACGGCTGCTCTGTTTCCAAGAACCTCCACTTCGGTACACCTTCAGTATCCCAGGAAAGAGAAAAATGGATAAAGAAATGGTGGTACTTGGCACAATGGAATATCACTCAGCCATGAAATCAATGTCATAAGGCTAGTTAGCAGCATGATGAGTGGATTTAGGTACGATGATTCTAAGTGAAATAAGTCACACAGAAAAAGACACTTATCCTAAGATATCGCTTATAGAGGGAATGTCAAAATCGCTACACTTGAACTGAATTACAAAACAAAACAGAGTTACACCTTTAGAAGACACACTATGGCTGCTTAAAGGGAAAGGTGAGGTGGTGTGATGCATAAAACAAGGGTTTGAAATTAGCTCAGACACTGCTCCATAAGCCAAATATGTAATAGACAAGGCCTACTCCCTGCTCAGTGAACTGGACTCAACACACCCTAGTCACCACACAAGAATATATCTGACTAGTAAGAATCTGAAAACCTATGTATCGATATCTCTCTGCAAGTGAATCAAGAGGGTGTAAAGCGGTATCAACACAGCAGGGAAAAGCAGCCAAGCCCGATTCTAAACATAAATTACTTTAAAAAACCCACAAAACAAAGACAGTGAAAGAGAGAGAAATTCTTACAAAATCCGTTCAGGGTCTCTGATGCAACCTGGATTGACCATATCTACACCCACAGCTGGATGAGACATAAGGCTGGACACTCTTGGGGCTGAGAGGATTGGTGAGGTTGGGTGAGCAAACCCAGATACTTTAAAGTAACACTGCTGGGAACACACCCCATGGGTCTCAAATCTCCAGGTACAAGGGCATCTTCCTACATCAAAACATGCATGGGAAACCCAGAAGATGGTATGCCATGAGATCGGGAAAGGTTTCTAAAACGCACCTCATTTCTCCTCTCCTTGTGCTCGGGTTCGCCATTCCAGCCGCTTGACTAACCATCTCCCTACTTGGAGAATCAGCACCTTTAACCTCCTGATTGTACAGGTTGCAATTTGTCCTGAGGATGAACGGGAAGACGCGGAACCAACGAGAGACGAGCCCTAGGTGTTGGGACAGGCATAGGTCACTCCATTTTCCCATCAGGAAGAAGAATGAACCACAGGCTCAGCCTGCCCCCCAGAACCAAAATAGGGCCTGAAGCAATCCTGCGCTTTTGCGGGCAGCTCCCAAAAAAGCGAGGAGACAAATGGAGCTCAGGGGCACTGCAATTCACAAACGTGCAGAGTTATAAATGAGAACTCTCGTCCACAAATATATTGAGGGAAGGCAACGAAGAGGATTTGAAAGCAAGGCAGATTTGCAGGAAACAGATTTCAGGAGGTAGATTCGACTCGCCTTTAAAGCACATGAAAAGCGGCAAAACGTTGACAATGATGCCCTTGGCCAAAAAGGGCGTATGCGTTTTTTCCTGAATATATTCAGGAAAAAACGCATACGCCCTTTTTGGCCAACCAAGCAAGCCAGAAGGGCAAATCAGCGCTACAAAGAAGTCTCGCTTGCCCTCGGTCAAAAGGGCCATGCTGAACAAAGTGTAAAAACCAGAGAAGCAGGACAGGCCATGGAGACATGGGAGCCTTGCTACGCTGATGTGCGGGATGTAAATTGCCAACAGGCACTCTGGAGAAGAGTACGGTGTGTCCTGAAACAAGTAATAAACACAGCGTAGAGAGCATAGGGCACTTCCACTCATCGGCGTATAAATTGGGAAAACTGAAAATCAACAAGACACAGGCACCCTATAGTTTACGGCTGCTCTGTTTCCAAGAACCTCCGCTTCGGTACACCTTCAATATCCCAGGAAAGAGAAAAATGGATAAAGAAATGGTGGTACTTGGCACAATGGAACATCACTCAGCCATGAAATCAATGTCATAAGGCTAGTTAGAAGCATGATGAGTGGATTTAGGTACGATGATTCTAAGTGAAATAAGTCACACAGAAAAAGGCACTTATCCTAAGATATCGCTTATAGAGGGAATGTCAAAATCGCTACACTTGAACTGAGTTACAAAACAGAACAGAGGCACACCTTTAGAAGACACACTATGGCTGCTTAACCGGAAAGGTGAGGTGGGGTGATGCATAAAACAAGGGTTTGAAATTAGCTCAGACACCGCTCCATAAGCCAAATATGTACTAGACAAGGCCTACTCCCTGCTCAGTGAACTGGACTCAACACCCCCTAGTCACCGCACAAGAATATATCTGACTAGTATGAATCTGAAAACCTATGTATCGATATCTCTCTGCAAGTGAATCAAGAGGGTGTAAAGCGGCATAAACACAGCAGGGAAAAGCAGCCAAACCCCATTCTAAACATACATTACTTTAAAAAACCCACAAAGCAAAGACAGTGAAAGAGAGAGAAATTCTTACAAAATCCGTTCAGGGTCTCTGATGCAACCTGGATTGACCATATCTAGACCCACAGCTGGATGAGACATAAGGCTGGACACTCTTGGGGCTGAGAGGATTGGTGAGGTTGGGTGAGCAAATGCAGATACTTTAAAGTAATACCACGGGGTACCCACCCCATGGGTCTCAAATCTCCAGGTACAAGGGAATCTTCCTACATCAAAACATGCATGGGCAACCCAGAAGATGGTATGCCGTGAGATCGGGAAAGGTTTCTAAAACGCACCTCATTTCTCCTCTCCTTGTTCTCGGGTTCGCCATTCCAGCCGCTTGACTAACCATCTCCCTACTTGGAGAATCAGCACCTTTAACCTCCTGTTTCGTCCAGGTTGCAATTTGTCCTGAGGATGAACGGGAAGACGCGGAACCAATGAGAGACGAGCCCTAGGTGTTTGGACAGGCATAGGTCACTCCATTTTCCCATCAGGAAGAAGAATGAACCACAGGCTCAGCCTGCCCCCCAGAACCAAAATAGTGCCTGAAGCAATCCTGCGCTTTTGCGGCCAGCTCCCAAAAAAGCGAGGAGACAAATGGAGCTCAGGGGCACTGCAATTCACAAACGTGCAGAGTTATAAATGAGAACTCTCGTCCACAAATATATTGAGGGAAGGCAACGAAGAGGATTTGAAAGCAAGGCAGATTTGCAGGAAACAGATTTCAGGAGGTAGATTCGACTCGCCTTTAAAGCACATGAAAAGCGGCAAAACGTTGACAATGATGCCCTTGGCCAAAAAGGGCGTATGCGTTTTTTCCTGAATATATTCAGGAAAAAACGCATACGCCCTTTTTGGCCAAGCAAGCAAGCCGGAAGGGCAAATCAGCGCTACAAAGAAGTCTCGCTTGCCCTCGGTCAAAAGGGCCATGCTGAACAAAGTGTAAAAACCAGAAAAGCAGGACAGGCCATGGAGACATGGGAGCCTTGCTACGCTGATGGGCGGGATGTAAATTGCCAACAGGCACTCTGGAGAAGAGTACGGTGTGTCCTGAAACAAGTAATAAACACAGCGTAGAGAGCATAGGGCACTTCCACTCATGGGCGTATAAATTGGGAAAACTAAAAATCAACAAGACACAGGCACCCTAAAGTTTATGGCTGCTCTGTTTCCAAGAATCTCCACTTCGGTACACCTTCAATATCCCAGGAAAGAGAAAAATGGATAAAGAAATGGTGGTACTTGGCACAATGGAATATCACTCAGCCATGAAATCAATCTCATAAGGCTACTTAGCAGCATGATGAGTGGATTTAGGTACGATGATTCTAAGTGAAATAAGTCACACAGAAAAAGACACTTATCCTAAGATATCGCTTATAGAGGGAATGTCAAAATCGCTACACTTGAACTGAATTACAAAAGAGAACAGAGTCACACCTTTAGAAGACACACTATGGCTGCTTAACGGGAAAGGTGAGGTGGGGTGAGGCATAAAACAAGGGTTTGAAATTAGCTCAGAGACCGCTCCATAAGCCAAATATGTAATAGACAAGTCCTACTCCCTGCTCAGTGAACTGGACTCAACAAACCCTAGTCACCACACAAGAATATATCTGACTAGTAAGAATCTGAAAACCTATGTATCGATATCTCTCTGCAAGTGAATCAAGAGGGTGTAAAGCAGCATCAACACAGCAGGGAAAAGCAGCCCAGCCCGATTCTAAACATAAATTACTTAAAAAAACCCACAAAACAAAGACAGTTAAAGAGAGAGAAATTCTTACAAAATCCATTCAGGGTCTATGATGCAACCTGGATTGACCATATCTACACCCACAGCTGGATGAGACATAAGGCTGGACACTCTTGGGGCTGAGAGGATTGGTGAGGTTGGGTGAGCAAACCCAGATACTTTAAAGTAACACTGCTGGGAACACACCCCATGGGTCTCAAATCTCCAGGTACAAGGGCATCTTCCTACATCAAAACATGCATGGGAAACCCAGAAGATGGTATGCCATGAGATCGGGAAAGGTTTCTAAAACGCACCTCATTTCTCCTCTCCTTGTGCTCGGGTTCGCCATTCCAGCCGCTTGACTAACCATCTCCCTACTTGGAGAATCAGCACCTTTAACCTCCTGATTGTACAGGTTGCAATTTGTCCTGAGGATGAACGGGAAGACGCGGAACCAACGAGAGACGAGCCCTAGGTGTTGGGACAGGCATAGGTCACTCCATTTTCCCATCAGGAAGAAGAATGAACCACAGGCTCAGCCTGCCCCCCAGAACCAAAATAGGGCCTGAAGCAAACCTGCGCTTTTGCGGCCAGCTCCCAAAAAAGCGAGGAGACAAATGGAGCTCAGGGGCACTGCAATTCACAAACGTGCAGAGTTATAAATGAGAACTCTCGTCCACAAATATATTGAGGGAAGGCAACGAAGAGGATTTGAAAGCAAAGCAGATTTGCAGGAAACAGATTTCAGGAGGTAGATTCGACTCGCCTTTAAAGCACATGAAAAGCGGCAAAACGTTGACAATGATGCCCTTGGCCAAAAAGGGCGTATGCGTTTTTTCCTGAATATATTCAGGAAAAAACGCATACGCCCTTTTTGGCCAACCAAGCAAGCCGGAAGGGCAAATCAGCGCTACAAAGAAGTCTCGCTTGCCCTCGGTCAAAAGGGCCATGCTGAACAAAGTGTAAAAACCAGAAAAGCAGGACAGACCATGGAGACATGGGAGCCTTGCTACGCTGATGGGCGGGATGTAAATTGCCAACAGGCACTCTGGAGAAGAGTACGGTGTGTCCTGAAACAAGTAATAAACACAGCGTAGAGAGCATAGGGCAATTCCACTCATGGGTGTATAAATTGGGAAAACTAAAAATCAACAAGACACAGGCACCCTAAAGTTTACGGCTGCTCTGTTTCCAAGAATCTCCGCTTCGGTACACCTTCAATATCCCAGGAAAGAGAAAAATGGATAAAGAAATGGTGGTACTTGGCACAATGGAATATCACTCAGCCATGAAATCAATGTCATAAGGCTAGTTAGCAGCATGATGAGTGGATTTAGGTACGATGATTCTAAGTGAAATAAGTCACACAGAAAAAGGCACTTATCCTAAGATATCGCTTATAGAGGGAATGTCAAAATCGCTACACTTGAACTGAATTACAAAACAGAACAGAGGCACACCTTTAGAAGACACACTATGGCTGCTTAACCGGAAAGGTGAGGTGGGGTGATGCATAAAACAAGGGTTTGAAATTAGCTCAGACACCGCTCCATAAGCCAAATATGTACTAGACAAGGCCTACTCCCTGCTCAGTGAACTGGACTCAACACCCCCTAGTCACCGCACAAGAATATATCTGACTAGTATGAATCTGAAAACCTATGTATCGATATCTCTCTGAAAGTGAATCAAGAGGGTGTAAAGCGGCATAAACACAGCAGGGAAAAGCAGCCAAACCCCATTCTAAACATACATTACTTTAAAAAACCCACAAAGCAAAGACAGTGAAAGAGAGAGATATTCTTACAAAATCCGTTCAGGGTCTCTGATGCAACCTGGATTGACCATATCTAGACCCACAGCTGGATGAGACATAAGGCTGGACACTCTTGGGGCTGAGAGGATTGGTGAGGTTGGGTGAGCAAATGCAGATACTTTAAAGTAATACCGCGGGGGACCCACCCCATGGGTCTCAAATCTCCAGGTACAAGGGAATCTTCCTACATCAAAACATGCATGGGAAACCCAGAAGATGGTATGCCGTGAGATCGGGAAAGGTTTCTAAAACGCACCTCATTTCTCCTCTCCTTGTGCTCGGGTTCGCCATTCCAGCCGCTTGACTAACCATCTCTCTACTTGGAGAATCAGCACCTTTAACCTCCTGTTTCGTCCAGGTTGCAATTTGTCCTGAGGATGAACGGGAAGACGCTGAACCAATGAGAGACAAGCCCTAGGTGTTGGGACAGGCATAGGTCACTCCATTTTCCCATCAGGAAGAAGAATGAACCACAGGCTCAGCCTGCCCCCCAGAACCAAAATAGGGCCTGAAGCAATCCTGCGCTTTTGCGGCCAGCTCCCAAAAAAGCGAGGAGACAAATGGAGCTCAGGGGCACTGCAATTCACAAACGTGCAGAGTTATAAATGAGAACTCTCGTCCACAAATATATTGAGGGAAGGCAACGAAGAGGTTTTGAAAGCAAGGCAGATTTGCAGGAAACAGATTTCAGGAGGTAGATTCGACTCGCCTTTAAAGCACATGAAAAGCGGCAAAACGTTGACAATGATGCCCTTGGCCAAAAAGGGCGTATGCGTTTTTTCCTGAATATATTCAGGAAAAAACGCATACGCCCTTTTTGGCCAACCAAGCAAGCCGGAAGGGCAAATCAGCGCTACAAAGAAGTATCGCTTGCCCTCGGTCAAAAGGGCCATGCTGAAAAAAGTGTAAAAACCAGAAAAGCAGGACAGGCCATGGAGACATGGGAGCCTTGCTACGCTGATGGGCGGGATGTAAATTGCCAACAGGCACTCTGGAGAAGAGTACGGTGTGTCCTGAAACAAGTAATAAACACAGCGTAGAGAGCATAGGGCACTTCCACTCATGGGCGTATAAATTGGGAAAACTAAAAATCAACAAGACACAGGCACCCTAAAGTTTACGGCTGCTCTGTTGCCAAGAACCTCCGCTTCGGTACACCTTCAATATCCCAGGAAAGAGAAAAATGGATAAAGAAATGGTGGTACTTGGCACAATGGAATATCACTCAGCCATGAAATCAATCTCATAAGGCTACTTAGCAGCATGATGAGTGGATTTAGGTACGATCATTCTAAGTGAAATAAGTCACACAGAAAAAGACACTTATCCTAAGATATCGCTTATAGAGGGAATGTCAAAATCGTTACACTTGAGCTGAATTACAAAACAAAACAGAGTCACACCTTTAGAAGACACACTATGGCTGCTTAACGGGAAAGGTGAGGTGGGGTGATGCATAAAACAAGGGTTTGAAATTAGCTCAGACACCGCTCCATAAGCCAAATATGTAATAGACAAGGCCTACTCCCTGCTCAGTGAACTGGACTCAACACACCCTAGTCACCACACAAGAATATATCTGACTAGTAAGAATCTGAAAACCTATGTATCGATATCTCTCTGCAAGTGAATCAAGAGGGTGTAAAGCAGCATCAACGCAGCAGGGAAAAGCAGCCAAACCCCATTCTAAACATACATTACTTTAAAAAACCCACAAAGCAAAGACAGTGAAAGAGAGAGAAATTCTTACAAAATCCGTTCAGGGTCTCTGATGCAACCTGGATTGACCATATCTAGACCCACAGCTGGATGAGACATAAGGCTGGACACTCTTGGGGCTGAGAGGATTGGTGAGGTTGGGTGAGCAAATACAGATACTTTAAAGTAATACCGCGGGGTACCCACCCCATGGGTCTCAAATCTCCAGGTACAAGGGCATCTTCCTACATCAAAACATGCATGGGAAACCCAGAAGATGGTATGCCATGAGATCGGGAAAGGTTTCTAAAACGCACCTCATTTCTCCTCTCCTTGTGCTCGGGTTCGCCATTCCAGCCGCTTGACTAACCATCTCCCTACTTGGAGAATCAGCACCTTTAACCTCCTGTTTCGTCCAGGTTGCAATTTGTCCTGAGGATGAACGGGAAGACGGGGAACCAACGAGAGACTAGCCCTCGGTGTTGGGACAGGCACAGGTCACTCCATTTTCCCATCAGGAAGAAGAATGAACCACAGGCTCAGTCTGCCCCCCAGAACCAAAATAGGGCCTGAAGCAATCCTGCGCTTTTGCGGCCAGCTCCCAAAAAAGCGAGGAGACAAATGGAGCTCAGGGGCACTGCAATTCACAAACGTGCAGAGTTATAAATGAGAACTCTCGTCCACAAATATATTGAGGGAAGGCAACGAAGAGGATTTGAAAGCAAGGCAGATTTGCAGGAAACAGATTTCAGGAGGTAGATTCGACTCGCCTTTAAAGCACATGAAAAGCGGCAAAACGTTGACAATGATGCCCTTCGCCAAAAAGGGCGTATGCGTTTTTTCCTGAATATATTCAGGAAAAAACGCATACGCCCTTTTAGGCCAAGCAAGCACGCCGGAAGGGCAAATCAGCGCTACAAAGAAGTCTCGCTTGCCCTCGGTCAAAAGGGCCATGCTGAACAAAGTGTAAAAACCAGAAAAGCAGGACAGGCCATGGAGACATGGGAGCCTTGCTACGCTGATGGGCGGGATGTAAATTGCCAACAGGCACTCTGGAGAAGAGTACGGTGTGTCCTGAAACAAGTAATAAACTCAGCGTAGAGAGCATAGGGCACTTCCACTCATGGGCGTATAAATTGGGAAAACTAAAAATCAACAAGACACAGGCACCCTAAAGTTTACGGCTGCTCTGTTTCCAAGAATCTCCGCTTCGGTATACCTTCAATATCCCAGGAAAGAGAAAAATGGATAAAGAAATGGTGGTACTTGGCACAATGGAATATCACTCAGCCATGAAATCAATGTCATAAGGCTACTTAGCAGCATGATGAGTGGATTTAGGTACGATGATTCTAAGTGAAATAAGTCACACAGAAAAAGGCACTTATCCTAAGATATCGCTTATAGAGGGAATGCCAAAATCGCTACACTTGAACTGAATTACAAAACAGAACAGAGGCACACCTTTAGAAGACACACTATGGCTACTTAACGGGAAAGGTGAGGTGGGGTGATGCATAAAACAAGGGTTTGAAATTAGCTCAGAGACCGCTCCATAAGCCAAATATGTACTAGACAAGGCCTACTCCCTGCTCAGTGAACTGGACTCAACACACCCTAGTCACCACACAAGAATATATCTGACTAGTAAGAATCTGAAAACCTATGTATCGATATCTCTCTGCAAGTGAATCAAAAGGGTGTAAAGCGGCATCAACACAGCAGGGAAAAGCAGCCAAGCCCGATTCTAAACATACATTACTTTAAAAAACCCACAAAAGAAAGACAGTGAAAGAGAGAGAAATTCTTACAAAATCCGTTCAGGGTCTATGATGCAACCTGGATTGACCATATCTAGACCCACAGCTGGATGAGACATAAGGCTGGACACTCTTGGGGCTGAGCGGATTGGTGAGGTTGGGTGAGAAATGCAGATACTTTAAAGTAACACTGCTGGGAACACACCCCATGGGTCTCAAATCTCCAGGTACAAGGGCATCTTCCTACATCAAAACATGCATGGGAAACCCAGAAGATGGTATGCCATGAGATCGGGAAAGGTTTCTAAAACGCACCTCATTTCTCCTCTCCTTGTGCTCGGGTTCGCCATTCCAGCCGCTTGACTAACCATCTCCCTACTTGGAGAATCAGCACCTTTAACCTCCTGATTGTACAGGTTGCAATTTGTCCTGAGGATGAACGGGAAGACGCGGAACCAACGAGAGACGAGCCCTAGGTGTTGGGACAGGCATAGGTCACTCCATTTTCCCATCAGGAAGAAGAATGAACCACAGGCTCAGCCTGCCCCCCAGAACCAAAATAGGGCCTGAAGCAAACCTGCGCTTTTGCGGCCAGCTCCCAAAAAAGCGAGGAGACAAATGGAGCTCAGGGGCACTGCAATTCACAAACGTGCAGAGTTATAAATGAGAACTCTCGTCCACAAATATATTGAGGGAAGGCAACGAAGAGGTTTTGAAAGCAAGGCAGATTTGCAGGAAACAGATTTCAGGAGGTAGATTCGACTCGCCTTTAAAGCACATGAAAAGCGGCAAAACGTTGACAATGATGCCCTTGGCCAAAAAGGGCGTATGCGTTTTTTCCTGAATATATTCAGGAAAAAACGCATACGCCCTTTTTGGCCAAGCAAGCACGCCGGAAGGGCAAATCAGCGCTACAAAGAAGTCTCGCTTGCCCTCGGTCAAAAGGGCCATGCTGAACAAAGTGTAAAAACCAGAAAAGCAGGACAGGCCATGGAGACATGGGAGCCTTGCTACGCTGATGGGCGGGATGTAAATTGCCAACAGGCACTCTGGAGAAGAGTACGGTGTGTCCTGAAACAAGTAATAAACTCAGCGTAGAGAGCATAGGGCACTTCCACTCATGGGCGTATAAATTGGGAAAACTAAAAATCAACAAGACACAGGCACCCTAAAGTTTACGGCTGCTCTGTTTCCAAGAATCTCCGCTTCGGTATACCTTCAATATCCCAGGAAAGAGAAAAATGGATAAAGAAATGGTGGTACTTGGCACAATGGAATATCACTCAGCCATGAAATCAATGTCATAAGGCTACTTAGCAGCATGATGAGTGGATTTAGGTACGATGATTCTAAGTGAAATAAGTCACACAGAAAAAGGCACTTATCCTAAGATATCGCTTATAGAGGGAATGCCAAAATCGCTACACTTGAACTGAATTACAAAACAGAACAGAGGCACACCTTTAGAAGACACACTATGGCTACTTAACGGGAAAGGTGAGGTGGGGTGATGCATAAAACAAGGGTTTGAAATTAGCTCAGAGACCGCTCCATAAGCCAAATATGTACTAGACAAGGCCTACTCCCTGCTCAGTGAACTGGACTCAACACACCCTAGTCACCACACAAGAATATATCTGACTAGTAAGAATCTGAAAACCTATGTATCGATATCTCTCTGCAAGTGAATCAAAAGGGTGTAAAGCGGCATCAACACAGCAGGGAAAAGCAGCCAAGCCCGATTCTAAACATACATTACTTTAAAAAACCCACAAAAGAAAGACAGTGAAAGAGAGAGAAATTCTTACAAAATCCGTTCAGGGTCTATGATGCAACCTGGATTGACCATATCTAGACCCACAGCTGGATGAGACATAAGGCTGGACACTCTTGGGGCTGAGCGGATTGGTGAGGTTGGGTGAGAAATGCAGATACTTTAAAGTAACACTGCTGGGAACACACCCCATGGGTCTCAAATCTCCAGGTACAAGGGCATCTTCCTACATCAAAACATGCATGGGAAACCCAGAAGATGGTATGCCATGAGATCGGGAAAGGTTTCTAAAACGCACCTCATTTCTCCTCTCCTTGTGCTCGGGTTCGCCATTCCAGCCGCTTGACTAACCATCTCCCTACTTGGAGAATCAGCACCTTTAACCTCCTGATTGTACAGGTTGCAATTTGTCCTGAGGATGAACGGGAAGACGCGGAACCAACGAGAGACGAGCCCTAGGTGTTGGGACAGGCATAGGTCACTCCATTTTCCCATCAGGAAGAAGAATGAACCACAGGCTCAGCCTGCCCCCCAGAACCAAAATAGGGCCTGAAGCAAACCTGCGCTTTTGCGGCCAGCTCCCAAAAAAGCGAGGAGACAAATGGAGCTCAGGGGCACTGCAATTCACAAACGTGCAGAGTTATAAATGAGAACTCTCGTCCACAAATATATTGAGGGAAGGCAACGAAGAGGATTTGAAAGCAAAGCAGATTTGCAGGAAACAGATTTCAGGAGGTAGATTCGACTCGCCTTTAAAGCACATGAAAAGCGGCAAAACGTTGACAATGATGCCCTTGGCCAAAAAGGGCGTATGCGTTTTTTCCTGAATATATTCAGGAAAAAACGCATACGCCCTTTTTGGCCAACCAAGCAAGCCGGAAGGGCAAATCAGCGCTACAAAGAAGTCTCGCTTGCCCTCGGTCAAAAGGGCCATGCTGAACAAAGTGTAAAAACCAGAAAAGCAGGACAGACCATGGAGACATGGGAGCCTTGCTACGCTGATGGGCGGGATGTAAATTGCCAACAGGCACTCTGGAGAAGAGTACGGTGTGTCCTGAAACAAGTAATAAACACAGCGTAGAGAGCATAGGGCAATTCCACTCATGGGCGTATAAATTGGGAAAACTAAAAATCAACAAGACACAGGCACCCTAAAGTTTACGGCTGCTCTGTTTCCAAGAATCTCCGCTTCGGTACACCTTCAATATCCCAGGAAAGAGAAAAATGGATAAAGAAATGGTGGTACTTGGCACAATGGAATATCACTCAGCCATGAAATCAATGTCATAAGGCTAGTTAGCAGCATGATGAGTGGATTTAGGTACGATGATTCTAAGTGAAATAAGTCACACAGAAAAAGGCACTTATCCTAAGATATCGCTTATAGAGGGAATGTCAAAATCGCTACACTTGAACTGAATTACAAAACAGAACAGAGGCACACCTTTAGAAGACACACTATGGCTGCTTAACCGGAAAGGTGAGGTGGGGTGATGCATAAAACAAGGGTTTGAAATTAGCTCAGACACCGCTCCATAAGCCAAATATGTACTAGACAAGGCCTACTCCCTGCTCAGTGAACTGGACTCAACACCCCCTAGTCACCGCACAAGAATATATCTGACTAGTATGAATCTGAAAACCTATGTATCGATATCTCTCTGAAAGTGAATCAAGAGGGTGTAAAGCGGCATAAACACAGCAGGGAAAAGCAGCCAAACCCCATTCTAAACATACATTACTTTAAAAAACCCACAAAGCAAAGACAGTGAAAGAGAGAGATATTCTTACAAAATCCGTTCAGGGTCTCTGATGCAACCTGGATTGACCATATCTAGACCCACAGCTGGATGAGACATAAGGCTGGACACTCTTGGGGCTGAGAGGATTGGTGAGGTTGGGTGAGCAAATGCAGATACTTTAAAGTAATACCGCGGGGGACCCACCCCATGGGTCTCAAATCTCCAGGTACAAGGGAATCTTCCTACATCAAAACATGCATGGGAAACCCAGAAGATGGTATGCCGTGAGATCGGGAAAGGTTTCTAAAACGCACCTCATTTCTCCTCTCCTTGTGCTCGGGTTCGCCATTCCAGCCGCTTGACTAACCATCTCTCTACTTGGAGAATCAGCACCTTTAACCTCCTGTTTCGTACAGGTTGCAATTTGTCCTGAGGATGAACGGGAAGACGCTGAACCAATGAGAGACAAGCCCTAGGTGTTGGGACAGGCATAGGTCACTCCATTTTCCCATCAGGAAGAAGAATGAACCACAGGCTCAGCCTGCCCCCCAGAACCAAAATAGGGCCTGAAGCAATCCTGCGCTTTTGCGGCCAGCTCCCAAAAAAGCGAGGAGACAAATGGAGCTCAGGGGCACTGCAATTCACAAACGTGCAGAGTTATAAATGAGAACTCTCGTCCACAAATATATTGAGGGAAGGCAACGAAGAGGTTTTGAAAGCAAGGCAGATTTGCAGGAAACAGATTTCAGGAGGTAGATTCGACTCGCCTTTAAAGCACATGAAAAGCGGCAAAACGTTGACAATGATGCCCTTGGCCAAAAAGGGCGTATGCGTTTTTTCCTGAATATATTCAGGAAAAAACGCATACGCCCTTTTTGGCCAACCAAGCAAGCCGGAAGGGCAAATCAGCGCTACAAAGAAGTATCGCTTGCCCTCGGTCAAAAGGGCCATGCTGAACAAAGTGTAAAAACCAGAAAAGCAGGACAGGCCATGGAGACATGGGAGCCTTGCTACGCTGATGGGCGGGATGTAAATTGCCAACAGGCACTCTGGAGAAGAGTACGGTGTGTCCTGAAACAAGTAATAAACACAGCGTAGAGAGCATAGGGCACTTCCACTCATGGGCGTATAAATTGGGAAAACTAAAAATCAACAAGACACAGGCACCCTAAAGTTTACGGCTGCTCTGTTTCCAAGAACCTCCGCTTCGGTACACCTTCAATATCCCAGGAAAGAGAAAAATGGATAAAGAAATGGTGGTACTTGGCACAATGGAATATCACTCAGCCATGAAATCAATCTCATAAGGCTACTTAGCAGCATGATGAGTGGATTTAGGTACGATCATTCTAAGTGAAATAAGTCACACAGAAAAAGACACTTATCCTAAGATATCGCTTATAGAGGGAATGTCAAAATCGTTACACTTGAGCTGAATTACAAAACAAAACAGAGTCACACCTTTAGAAGACACACTATGGCTGCTTAACGGGAAAGGTGAGGTGGGGTGATGCATAAAACAAGGGTTTGAAATTAGCTCAGACACCGCTCCATAAGCCAAATATGTAATAGACAAGGCCTACTCCCTGCTCAGTGAACTGGACTCAACACACCCTAGTCACCACACAAGAATATATCTGACTAGTAAGAATCTGAAAACCTATGTATCGATATCTCTCTGCAAGTGAATCAAGAGGGTGTAAAGCAGCATCAACGCAGCAGGGAAAAGCAGCCAAACCCCATTCTAAACATACATTACTTTAAAAAACCCACAAAGCAAAGACAGTGAAAGAGAGAGAAATTCTTACAAAATCCGTTCAGGGTCTCTGATGCAACCTGGATTGACCATATCTAGACCCACAGCTGGATGAGACATAAGGCTGGACACTCTTGGGGCTGAGAGGATTGGTGAGGTTGGGTGAGCAAATACAGATACTTTAAAGTAATACCGCGGGGTACCCACCCCATGGGTCTCAAATCTCCAGGTACAAGGGCATCTTCCTACATCAAAACATGCATGGGAAACCCAGAAGATGGTATGCCATGAGATCGGGAAAGGTTTCTAAAACGCACCTCATTTCTCCTCTCCTTGTGCTCGGGTTCGCCATTCCAGCCGCTTGACTAACCATCTCCCTACTTGGAGAATCAGCACCTTTAACCTCCTGTTTCGTCCAGGTTGCAATTTGTCCTGAGGATGAACGGGAAGACGGGGAACCAACGAGAGACTAGCCCTCGGTGTTGGGACAGGCACAGGTCACTCCATTTTCCCATCAGGAAGAAGAATGAACCACAGGCTCAGTCTGCCCCCCAGAACCAAAATAGGGCCTGAAGCAATCCTGCGCTTTTGCGGCCAGCTCCCAAAAAAGCGAGGAGACAAATGGAGCTCAGGGGCACTGCAATTCACAAACGTGCAGAGTTATAAATGAGAACTCTCGTCCACAAATATATTGAGGGAAGGCAACGAAGAGGATTTGAAAGCAAGGCAGATTTGCAGGAAACAGATTTCAGGAGGTAGATTCGACTCGCCTTTAAAGCACATGAAAAGCGGCAAAACGTTGACAATGATGCCCTTGGCCAAAAAGGGCGTATGCGTTTTTTCCTGAATATATTCAGGAAAAAACGCATACGCCCTTTTAGGCCAAGCAAGCACGCCGGAAGGGCAAATCAGCGCTACAAAGAAGTCTCGCTTGCCCTCGGTCAAAAGGGCCATGCTGAACAAAGTGTAAAAACCAGAAAAGCAGGACAGGCCATGGAGACATGGGAGCCTTGCTACGCTGATGGGCGGGATGTAAATTGCCAACAGGCACTCTGGAGAAGAGTACGGTGTGTCCTGAAACAAGTAATAAACTCAGCGTAGAGAGCATAGGGCACTTCCACTCATGGGCGTATAAATTGGGAAAACTAAAAATCAACAAGACACAGGCACCCTAAAGTTTACGGCTGCTCTGTTTCCAAGAATCTCCGCTTCGGTATACCTTCAATATCCCAGGAAAGAGAAAAATGGATAAAGAAATGGTGGTACTTGGCACAATGGAATATCACTCAGCCATGAAATCAATGTCATAAGGCTACTTAGCAGCATGATGAGTGGATTTAGGTACGATGATTCTAAGTGAAATAAGTCACACAGAAAAAGGCACTTATCCTAAGATATCGCTTATAGAGGGAATGCCAAAATCGCTACACTTGAACTGAATTACAAAACAGAACAGAGGCACACCTTTAGAAGACACACTATGGCTACTTAACGGGAAAGGTGAGGTGGGGTGATGCATAAAACAAGGGTTTGAAATTAGCTCAGAGACCGCTCCATAAGCCAAATATGTACTAGACAAGGCCTACTCCCTGCTCAGTGAACTGGACTCAACACACCCTAGTCACCACACAAGAATATATCTGACTAGTAAGAATCTGAAAACCTATGTATCGATATCTCTCTGCAAGTGAATCAAAAGGGTGTAAAGCGGCATCAACACAGCAGGGAAAAGCAGCCAAGCCCGATTCTAAACATACATTACTTTAAAAAACCCACAAAAGAAAGACAGTGAAAGAGAGAGAAATTCTTACAAAATCCGTTCAGGGTCTATGATGCAACCTGGATTGACCATATCTAGACCCACAGCTGGATGAGACATAAGGCTGGACACTCTTGGGGCTGAGCGGATTGGTGAGGTTGGGTGAGAAATGCAGATACTTTAAAGTAACACTGCTGGGAACACACCCCATGGGTCTCAAATCTCCAGGTACAAGGGCATCTTCCTACATCAAAACATGCATGGGAAACCCAGAAGATGGTATGCCATGAGATCGGGAAAGGTTTCTAAAACGCACCTCATTTCTCCTCTCCTTGTGCTCGGGTTCGCCATTCCAGCCACTTGACTAACCATCTCCCTACTTGGAGAATCAGCACCTTTAACCTCCTGATTGTACAGGTTGCAATTTGTCCTGAGGATGAATGGGAAGATGCGGAACCAACGAGAGACGAGCCCTAGGTGTTGGGAGAGGCATAGGTCACTCCATTTTCCCATCAGGAAGAAGAATGAACCACAGGCTCAGCCTGCCCCCCAGAACCAAAATAGGGCCTGAAGCAATCCTGCGCTTTTGCGGCCAGCTCCCAAAAAAGCGAGGAGACAAATGGAGCTCAGGGGCACTGCAATTCACAAACGTGCAGAGTTATAAATGAGAACTCTCGTCCACAAATATATTGAGGGAAGGCAACGAAGAGGATTTGAAAGCAAGGCAGATTTGCAGGAAACAGATTTCAGGAGGTAGATTCGACTCGCCTTTAAAGCACATGAAAAGCGGCAAAACGTTGACAATGATGCCCTTGGCCAAAAAGGGCGTATGCGTTTTTTCCTGAATATATTCAGGAAAAAACGCATACGCCCTTTTTGGCCAACCAAGCAAGCCGGAAGGGCAAATCAGTGCTACAAAGAAGTCTCGCTTGCCCTCGGTCAAAAGGGCCATGCTGAACAAAGTGTAAAAACCAGAAAAGCAGGACAGGCCATGGAGACATGGGAGCCTTGCTACGCTGATGGGCGGGATGTAAATTGCCAACAGGCACTCTGGAGAAGAGTACGGTGTGTCCTGAAACAAGAAATAAACACAGCGTAGAGAGCATAGGGCACTTCCACTCATGGGCGTATAAATTGGGAAAACTAAAAATCAACAAGACACAGGCACCCTAAAGTTTACGGCTGCTCTCTTTCCAAGAATCTCCGCTTCGGTACACCTTCAATATCCCAGGAAAGAGAAAAATGGATAAAGAAATGGTGGTACTTGGCACAATGGAATATCACTCAGCCATGAAATCAATGTCATAAGGCTAGTTAGCAGCATGATGAGTGGATTTAGGTACGATGATTCTAAGTGAAATAAGTCACACAGAAAAAGGCACTTATCCTAAGATATCACTTATAGAGGGAATGCCAAAATCGCTACACTTGAACTGAATTACAAAACAGAACAGAGGCACACCTTTAGAAGACACACTATGGCTACTTAACCGGAAAGGTGAGGTGGGGTGATGCATAAAACAAGGGTTTGAAATTAGCTCAGACACCGCTCCATAAGCCAAATATGTACTAGACAAGGCCTACTCCCTGCTCAGTGAAGTGGACTCAACACCCCCTAGTCACCGCACAAGAATATATCTGACTAGTATGAATCTCAAAAACCTATGTATCGATATCTCTCTGCAAGTGAATCAAGAGGGTGTAAAGCGGCATAAACACAGCAGGGAAAAGCAGCCAAACCCCATTCTAAACATACATTACTTTAAAAAACCCACAAAGCAAAGACAGTGAAAGAGAGAGAAATTCTTACAAAATCCGTTCAGGGTATCTGATGCAACCTGGATTGACCATATCTAGACCCACAGCTGGATGAGACATAAGGCTGGACACTCTTGGGGCTGAGAGGATTGGTGAGGTTGGGTGAGCAAATGCAGATCCTTTAAAGTAATACCGCGGGGTACCCACCCCATGGGTCTCAAATCTCCAGGTACAAGGGAATCTTCCTACATCAAAACATGCATGGGAAACCCAGAAGATGGTATGCCGTGAGATCGGGAAAGGTTTCTAAAACGCACCTCATTTCTCCTCTCCTTGTGCTCGGGTTCGCCATTCCAGCCTCTTGACTAACCATCTCCCTACTTGGAGAATCAGCACCTTTAACCTCCAGATTCGTCCAGGTTGTAATTTGTCCTGAGGATGAATGGGAAGACGGGGAACCAACGAGAGACTAGCCCTAGGTGTTGGGACAGGCACAGGTCACTCCATTTTCCCATCAGGAAGAAGAATGAACCACAGGCTCAGCCTGCCCCCCAGAACCAAAATAGGGCCTGAAGCAATCCTGCGCTTTTGCGGCCAGCTCCCAAAAAAGCGAGGAGACAAATGGAGCTCAGGGGCACTGCAATTCACAAACGTGCAGAGTTATAAATGAGAACTCTCGTCCACAAATATATTGAGGGAAGGCAACGAAGAGGATTTGAAAGCAAGGCAGATTTGCAGGAAACAGATTTCAGGAGGTAGATTCGACTCGCCTTTAAAGCACATGAAAAGCGGCAAATCGTTGACAATGATGCCCTTGGCCAAAAAGGGCGTATGCGTTTTTTCCTGAATATATTCAGGAAAAAACGCATACGCCCTTTTTGGCCAACCAAGCAAGCCGGAAGGGCAAATCAGCGCTACAATGAAGTCTCGCTTGCCCTCGGTCAAAAGGGCCATGCTGAAAAAAGTGTAAAAATCAGAAAAGCAGGACAGGCCATGGAGACATGGGAGCCTTGCTACGCTGATGGGCGGGATGTAAATTGCCAACAGGCACTCTGGAGAAGAGTACGGTGTGTCCTGAAACAAGTAATAAAAACAGCGTAGAGAGCATAGGGCACTTCCACTCATGGGCGTATAAATTGGGAAAACTAAAAATCAACAAGACACAGGCACCCTAAAGTTTACGGCTGCTCTGTTTCCAAGAACCTCCGCTTCGGTACACCTTCAATATCCCAGGAAAGAGAAAAATGGATAAAGAAATGGTGGTACTTGGCACAATGGAATATCACTCAGCCATGAAATCAATGTCATAAGGCTAGTTAGCAGCATTATGAGTGGATGTAGGTACGATGATTCTAAGTGAAATAAGTCACACAGAAAAAGACACTTATCCTAAGATATCGCTTTTAGGGGGAATGTCAAAATCGCTACACTTGAACTGAATTACAAAACAGAACATAGTCACACCTTTAGAAGACACACTATGGCTGCTTAACGGGAAAGGTGAGGTGGGGTGATGCATAAAACAAGGGTTTGAAATTAGCTCAGAGACCGCTCCATAAGCCAAATATGTACTAGACAAGGCCTACTCCCTGCTCAGTGAACTGGACTCAACACACCCTAGTCACCACACAAGAATATATCTGACTAGTAAGTATCTGAAAACCTATGTATCGATATCTCTCTGCAAGTGAATCAAAAGGGTGTAAAGCGGCATCAACACAGCAGGGAAAAGCAGCCAAGCCCGATTCTAAACATACATTACTTTAAAAAACCCACAAAAGAAAGACAGTGAAAGAGACAGAAATTCTTACAAAATCCGTTCAGGGTCTATGATGCAACCTGGATTGACCATATCTAGACCCACAGCTGGATGAGACATAAGGCTGGACACTCTTGGGGCTGAGCGGATTGGTGAGGTTGGGTGAGAAATGCAGATACTTTAAAGTAACACTGCTGGGAACACACCCCATGGGTCTCAAATCTCCAGGTACAAGGGCATCTTCCTACATCAAAACATGCATGGGAAACCCAGAAGATGGTATGCCATGAGATCGGGAAAGGTTTCTAAAACGCACCTCATTTCTCCTCTCCTTGTGCTCGGGTTCGCCATTCCAGCCGCTTGACTAACCATCTCCCTACTTGGAGAATCAGCACCTTTAACCTCCTGATTGTACAGGTTGCAATTTGTCCTGAGGATGAACGGGAAGACGCGGAACCAACGAGAGACGAGCCCTAGGTGTTGGGACAGGCATAGGTCACTCCATTTTCCCATCAGGAAGAAGAATGAACCACAGGCTCAGCCTGCCCCCCAGAACCAAAATAGGGCCTGAAGCAATCCTGCGCTTTTGCGGCCAGCTCCCAAAAAAGCGAGGAGCCAAATGGAGCTCAGGGGCACTGCAATTCACAAAGGTGCAGAGT
Organism: Eubalaena glacialis; assembly: GCF_028564815.1. Taxonomy (NCBI): domain Eukaryota; kingdom Metazoa; phylum Chordata; class Mammalia; order Artiodactyla; family Balaenidae; genus Eubalaena; species Eubalaena glacialis. Next base: position 517,206 of record NW_026871659.1, on the reverse strand, counting down.
TATAAATGAGAACTCTCGTCCACAAATATATTGAGGGAAGGCAACAAAGAGGATTTGAAAGCAAGGCAGATTTGCAGGAAACAGATTTCAGGAGGTAGATTCGACTCGCCTTTAAAGCACATGAAAAGCAGCAAAACGTTGACAATGATGCCCTTGGCCAAAAAGGGCGTATGCGTTTTTTCCTGAATATATTCAGGAAAAAACGCATACGCCCTTTTAGGCCAAGCAAGCAAGCCGGAAGGGCAAATCAGCGCTACAAAGAAGTCTCGCTTGCCCTCGGTCAAAAGGGCCATGCTGAACAAAGTGTAAAAACCAGAAAAGCAGGACAGGCCATGGAGACATGGGAGCCTTGCTACGCTGATGGGCGGGATGTAAATTGCCAACAGGCACTCTGGAGAAGAGTACGGTGTGTCCTGAAACAAGTAATAAACACAGCGTAGAGAGCATAGGGCACTTCCACTCATGGGCGTATAAATTGGGAAAACTAAAAATCAACAAGACACAGGCACTCTAAAGTTTACGGCTGCTCTGTTTCCAAGAACCTCCACTTCGGTACACCTTCAATATCCCAGGAAAGAGAAAAATGGATAAAGAAATGGTGGTACTTGGCACAATGGAATATCACTCAGCCATGAAATCAATGTCATAAGGCTACTTAGCAGCATGATGAGTGGATTTAGGTACGATGATTCTAAGTGAAATAAGTCACACAGAAAAAGCACTTATCCTAAGATATCATTTATAGAGGGAATGCCAAAATCGCTACACTTGAACTGAATTACAAAACAGAACAGAGGCACACCTTTAGAAGACACACTATGGCTACTTAACCGGAAAGGTGAGGTGGGGTGATGCATAAAACAAGGGTTTGAAATTAGCTCAGACACCGCTCCATAAGCCAAATATGTACTAGACAAGGCCTACTCCCTGCTCAGTGAACTGGACTCAACACCCCCTAGTCACCGCACAAGAATATATCTGACTAGTATGAATCTCAAAAACCTATGTATCGATATCTCTCTGCAAGTGAATCAAGAGGGTGTAAAGCGGCATAAACACAGCAGGGAAAAGCAGCCAAACCCCATTCTAAACATACATTACTTTAAAAAACCCACAAAGCAAAGACAGTGAAAGAGAGAGAAATTCTTACAAAATCCGTTCAGGGTATCTGATGCAACCTGGATTGACCATATCTAGACCCACAGCTGGATGAGACATAAGGCTGGACACTCTTGGGGCTGAGAGGATTGGTGAGGTTGGGTGAGCAAATGCAGATCCTTTAAAGTAATACCGCGGGGTACCCACCCCATGGGTCTCAAATCTCCAGGTACAAGGGAATCTTCCTACATCAAAACATGCATGGGAAACCCAGAAGATGGTATGCCGTGAGATCGGGAAAGGTTTCTAAAACGCACCTCATTTCTCCTCTCCTTGTGCTCGGGTTCGCCATTCCAGCCTCTTGACTAACCATCTCCCTACTTGGAGAATCAGCACCTTTAACCTCCAGTTTCGTCCAGGTTGTAATTTGTCCTGAGGATGAACGGGAAGACGGGGAACCAACGAGAGACTAGCCCTAGGTGTTGGGACAGGCACAGGTCAGTCCATTTTCCCATCAGGAAGAAGAATGAACCACAGGCTCAGCCTGCCCCCCAGAACCAAAATAGGGCCTGAAGCAATCCTGCGCTTTTGCGGCCAGCTCCCAAAAAAGCGAGGAGACAAATGGAGCTCAGGGGCACTGCAATTCACAAACGTGCAGAGTTATAAATGAGAACTCTCGTCCACAAATATATTGAGGGAAGGCAACGAAGAGGATTTGAAAGCAAGGCAGATTTGCAGGAAACAGATTTCAGGAGGTAGATTCGACTCGCCTTTAAAGCACATGAAAAGCGGCAAAACGTTGACAATGATGCCCTTGGCCAAAAAGGGCGTATGCGTTTTTTCCTGAATATATTCAGGAAAAAACGCATACGCCCTTTTTGGCCAACCAAGCAAGCCGGAAGGGCAAATCAGCGCTACAATGAAGTCTCGCTTGCCCTCGGTCAAAAGGGCCATGCTGAAAAAAGTGTAAAAACCAGAAAAGCAGGACAGGCCATGGAGACATGGGAGCCTTGCTACGCTGATGGGCGGGATGTAAATTGCCAACAGGCACTCTGGAGAAGAGTACGGTGTGTCCTGAAACAAGTAATAAACACAGCGTAGAGAGCATAGGGCACTTCCACTCATGGGCGTATAAATTGGGAAAACTAAAAATCAACAAGACACAGGCACCCTAAAGTTTACGGCTGCTCTGTTTCCAAGAACCTCCGCTTCGGTACACCTTCAATATCCCAGGAAAGAGAAAAATGGATAAAGAAATGGTGGTACTTGGCACAATGGAATATCACTCAGCCATGAAATCAATGTCATAAGGCTAGTTAGCAGCATGATGAGTGGATTTAGGTACGATGATTCTAAGTGAAATAAGTCACACAGAAAAAGACACTTATCCTAAGATATCGCTTATAGAGGGAATGTCAAAATCGCTACACTTGAACTGAATTACAAAAGAGAACAGAGTCACACCTTTAGAAGACACACTATGGCTGCTTAACGGGAAAGGTGAGGTGGGGTGATGCATAAAACAAGGGTTTGAAATTAGCTCAGAGACCGCTCCATAAGCCAAATATGTAATAGACAAGGCCTACTCCCTGCTCAGTGAACTGGACTCAACACACCCTAGTCACCACACAAGAATATATTTGACTAGTAAGAATCTGAAAACCTATGTATCGATATCTCTCTGCAAGTGAATCAAGAGGGTGTAAAGCGGCATCAACACAGCAGGGAAAAGCAGCCAAGCCCGATTCTAAACATAAATTACTTTAAAAAACCCACAAAACAAAGACAGTTAAAGAGAGAGAAATTCTTACAAAATCCATTCAGGGTCTATGATGCAACCTGGATTGACCATATCTAGACCCACAGCTGGATGAGACCTAAGGCTGGACACTCTTGGGGCTGAGAGGATTGGTGAGGTTGGGTGAGCAAACCCAGATACTTTAAAGTAACACCGCGGGGTACACACCCCATGGGTCTCAAATCTCCAGGTACAAGGGCATCTTCCTACATCAAAACATGCATGGGAAACCCAGAGGATGGTATGCCGTGAGATCGGGAAAGGTTTCTAAAACGCACCTCATTTCTCCTCTCCTTGTGCTCGGGTTCGCCATTCCAGCCGCTTGACTAACCATCTCCCTACTTGGAGAATCAGCACCTTTAACCTCCTGTTTCGACCAGGTTGCAATTTGTCCTGAGGATGAAGGGGAAGACGGGGAACCAACGAGAGACTAGCCCTAGGTGTTGGGACAGGCACAGGTCACTCCATTTTCCCATCAGGAAGAAGAATGAACCACAGGCTCAGCCTGCCCCCCAGAACCAAAATAGGGCCTGAAGCAATCCTGCGCTTTTGCGGCCAGCTCCCAAGAAAGCGAGGAGACAAATGGAGCTCAGGGGCACTGCAATTCACAAACGTGCAGAGTTATAAATGAGAACTCTCGTGCACAAATATATTGAGGGAAGGCAACGAAGAGGATTTGAAAGCAAGGCAGATTTGCAGGAAACAGATTTCAGGAGGTAGATTCGACTCGCCTTTAAAGCACATGAAAAGCGGCAAAACGTTGACAATGATGCCCTTGGCCAAAAAGGGCGTATGCGTTTTTTCCTGAATATATTCAGGAAAAAACGCATACGCCCTTTTTGGCCAACCAAGCAAGCCGGAAGGGCAAATCAGCGCTACAAAGAAGTCTCGCTTGCCCTCGGTCAAAAGGGCCATGCTGAACAAAATGTAAAAACCAGAAAAGCAGGACAGGCCATGGAGACATGGGAGCCTTGCTACGCTGATGGGCGGGATGTAAATTGCCAACAGGCACTCTGGAGAAGAGTACGGTGTGTCCTGAAACAAGTAATAAACACAGCGTAGAGAGCATAGGGCACTTCCACTCATGGGCGTATAAATTGGGAAAACTAAAAGTCAACAAGACACAGGCACCCCAAACTTTACGGCTGCTCTGTTGCCAAGAACCTCCGCTTCGGTACACCTTCAATATCCCAGGAAAGAGAAAAATGGATAAAGAAATGGTGGTACTTGGCACAATGGAATATCACTCAGCCATGAAATCAATGTCATAAGGCTAGTTAGCAGCATGATGAGTGGATTTAGGTACGATGATTCTAAGTGAAATAAGTCACACAGAAAAAGACACTTATCCTAAGATATCGCTTCTAGAGGGAATGTCAAAATCGCTACACTTGAACTGAATTACAAAAGAGAACAGAGTCACACCTTTAGAAGACACACTATGGCTGCTTAACGGGAAAGGTGAGGTGGGGTGATGCATAAAACAAGGGTTTGAAATTAGCTCAGACACCGCTCCATAAGCCAAATATGTAATAGACAAGGCCTACTCCCTGCTCAGTGTACTGGACTCAACACCCCCTAGTCACCGCACAAGAATATATCTGACTAGTATGAATCTGAAAACCTATGTATTGATATCTCTCTGCAAGTGAATCAAGAGGGTGTAAAGCGGCATAAACACAGCAGGGAAAAGCAGCCAAACCCCATTCTAAACATACATTACTTTAAAAAACCCACAAAGCAAAGACAGTGAAAGAGAGAGAAATTCTTACAAAATCCGTTCAGGGTCTCTGATGCAACCTGGATTGACCATATCTAGACCCACAGCTGGATGAGACATAAGGCTGGACACTCTTGGGGCTGAGAGGATTGGTGAGGTTGGGTGAGCAAATGCAGATACTTTAAAGTAATACCGCGGGGTACCCACCCCATGGGTCTCAAATCTCCAGGTACAAGGGCATCTTCCTACATCAAAACATGCATGGGAAACCCAGAAGATGGTATGCCGTGAGATCGGGAAAGGTTTCTAAAACGCACCTCATTTCTCCTCTCCTTGTGCTCGGGTTCGCCATTCCAGCCGCTTGACTAACCATCTCTCTACTTGGAGAATCAGCACCTTTAACCTCCTGATTGTACAGGTTGCAATTTGTCCTGAGGATGAATGGGAAGACGCGGAACCAACGAGAGACGAGCCCTAGGTGTTGGGACAGGCATACGTCACTCCATTTTCCCATCAGGAAGAAGAATGAACCACAGGCTCAGCCTGCCCCCCAGAACCAAAATAGGGCCTGAAGCAATCCTGCGCTTTTGCGGCCAGCTCCCTAAAAATCGAGGAGACAAATGGAGCTCAGGGGCACTGCAATTCACAAACGTGCAGAGTTATAAATGAGAACTCTCGTCCACAAATATATTGAGGGAAGGCAACGAAGAGGATTTGAAAGCAAGGCAGATTTGCAGGAAACAGATTTCAGGAGGTAGATTCGACTCGCCTTTAAAGCACATGAAAAGCAGCAAAACGTTGACAATGATGCCCTTGGCCAAAAAGGGCGTATGCGTTTTTTCCTGAATATATTCAGGAAAAAACGCATACGCCCTTTTTGGCCAACCAAGCAAGCCGGAAGGGCAAATCAGCGCTACAAAGAAGTCTCGCTTGCCCTCGGTCAAAAGGGCCATGCTGAACAAAGTGTAAAAACCAGAAAAGCAGGACAGGCCATGGAGACATGGGAGCCTTGCTACGCTGATGGGCGGGATGTAAATTGCCAACAGGCACTCTGGAGAAGAGTACGGTGTGTCCTGAAACAAGTAATAAACACAGCGTTGAGAGCACAGGGCACTTCCACTCATGGGCATATAAATTGGGAAAACTAAAAATCAACAAGACACAGGCACCCTAAAGTTTACGGCTGCTCTGTTTCCAAGAACCTCCGCTTCGGTACACCTTCAATATCCCAGGAAAGAGAAAAATGGATAAAGAAATGGTGGTACTTGGCACAATGGAATATCACTCAGCCATGAAATCAATGTCATAAGGCTAGTTAGCAGCATGATGAGTGGATTTAGGTACGATGATTCTAAGTGAAATAAGTCACACAGAAAAAGACACTTATCCTAAGATATCGCTTATAGAGGGAATGTCAAAATCGCTACACTTGAACTGAATTACAAAAGAGAACAGAGTCACACCTTTAGAAGACACACTATGGCTGCTTAACGGGAAAGGTGAGGTGGGGTGATGCATAAAACAAGGGTTTGAAATTAGCTCAGAGACCGCTCCATAAGCCAAATATGTAATAGACAAGGCCTACTCCCTGCTCAGTGAACTGGAGTCAACACACCCTAGTCACCACACAAGAATATATTTGACTAGTAAGAATCTGAAAACCTATGTATCGATATCTCTCTGCAAGTGAATCAAGAGGGTGTAAAGCGGCATCAACACAGCAGGGAAAATCAGCCAAGCCCGATTCTAAACATAAATTACTTTAAAAAACCCAGAAAACAAAGACAGTTAAAGAGAGAGAAATTCTTACAAAATCCATTCAGGGTCTATGATGCAACCTGGATTGACCATATCTAGACCCACAGCTGGATGAGACATAAGGCTGGACACTCTTGGGGCTGAGAGGATTGGTGAGGTTGGGTGAGCAAACCCAGATACTTTAAAGTAACACCGCGGGGTACACACCCCATGGGTCTCAAATCTCCAGGTACAAGGGCATCTTCCTACATCAAAACATGCATGGGAAACCCAGAGGATGGTATGCCGTGAGATCGGGAAAGGTTTCTAAAACGCACCTCATTTCTCCTCTCCTTGTGCTCGGGTTCGCCATTCCAGCCGCTTGACTAACCATCTCCCTACTTGGAGAATCAGCACCTTTAACCTCCTGTTTCGTCCAGGTTGCAATTTGTCCTGTGGATGAACGGGAAGACGGGGAACCAACGAGAGACTAGCCCTAGGTGTTGGGACAGGCACAGGTCACTCCATTTTCCCATCAGGAAGAAGAATGAACCACAGGCTCAGCCTGCCCCCCAGAACCAAAATAGGGCCTGAAGCAATCCTGCGCTTTTGCGGCCAGCTCCCAAGAAAGCGAGGAGACAAATGGAGCTCAGGGGCACTGCAATTCACAAACGTGCAGAGTTATAAATGAGAACTCTCGTGCACAAATATATTGAGGGAAGGCAACGAAGAGGATTTGAAAGCAAGGCAGATTTGCAGGAAACAGATTTCAGGAGGTAGATTCGACTCGCCTTTAAAGCACATGAAAAGCGACAAAACGTTGACAATGATGCCCTTGGCCAAAAAGGGCGTATGCGTTTTTTCCTGAATATATTCAGGAAAAAACGCATACGCCCTTTTTGGCCAACCAAGCAAGCCGGAAGGGCAAATCAGTGCTACAAAGAAGTCTCGCTTGCCCTCGGTCAAAAGGGCCATGCTGAACAAAATGTAAAAACCAGAAAAGCAGGACAGGCCATGGAGACATGGGAGCCTTGCTACGCTGATGGGCGGGATGTAAATTGCCAACAGGCACTCTGGAGAAGAGTACGGTGTGTCCTGAAACAAGTAATAAACACAGCGTAGAGAGCATAGGGCACTTCCACTCATGGGCGTATAAATTGGGAAAACTAAAAGTCAACAAGACACAGGCACCCCAAACTTTACGGCTGCTCTGTTGCCAAGAACCTCCGCTTCGGTACACCTTCAATATCCCAGGAAAGAGAAAAATGGATAAAGAAATGGTGGTACTTGGCACAATGGAATATCACTCAGCCATGAAATCAATGTCATAAGGCTAGTTAGCAGCATGATGAGTGGATTTAGGTACGATGATTCTAAGTGAAATAAGTCACACAGAAAAAGACACTTATCCTAAGATATCGCTTATAGAGGGAATGTCAAAATCGCTACACTTGAACTGAATTACAAAAGAGAACAGAGTCACACCTTTAGAAGACACACTATGGCTGCTTAACGGGAAAGGTGAGGTGGGGTGATGCATAAAACAAGGGTTTGAAATTAGCTCAGACACCGCTCCATAAGCCAAATATGTAATAGACAAGGCCTACTCCCTGCTCAGTGTACTGGACTCAACACCCCCTAGTCAACGCACAAGAATATATCTGACTAGTATGAATCTGAAAACCTATGTATTGATATCTCTCTGCAAGTGAATCAAGAGGGTGTAAAGCGGCATAAACACAGCAGGGAAAAGCAGCCAAACCCCATTCTAAACATACATTACTTTAAAAAACCCACAAAGCAAAGACAGTGAAAGAGAGAGAAATTCTTACAAAATCCGTTCAGGGTCTCTGATGCAACCTGGATTGACCATATCTAGACCCACAGCTGGATGAGACATAAGGCTGGACACTCTTGGGGCTGAGAGGATTGGTGAGGTTGGGTGAGCAAATGCAGATACTTTAAAGTAATACTGCGGGGTACCCACCCCATGGGTCTCAAATCTCCAGGTACAAGGGCATCTTCCTACATCAAAACATGCATGGGAAACCCAGAAGATGGTATGCCGTGAGATCGGGAAAGGTTTCTAAAACGCACCTCATTTCTCCTCTCCTTGTGCTCGGGTTCGCCATTCCAGCCGCTTGACTAACCATCTCCCTACATGGAGAATCAGCACCTTTAACCTCCTGTTTCGTCCAGGTTGCAATTTGTCCTGAGGATGAACGGGAAGACGGGGAACCAACGAGAGACTAGCCCTAGGTGTTGGGACAGGCACAGGTCACTCCATTTTCCCATCAGGAAGAAGAATGAACCACAGGCTCAGCCTGCCCCCCAAAACCAAAATAGGGCCTGAAGCAATCCTGCGCTTTTGTGGCCAGCTCCCAAAAAAGCGAGGAGACTAATTGAGCTCAGGGGCACTGCAATTCACAAACGTGCAGAGTTATAAATGAGAACTCTCGTCCACAAATATATTGAGGGAAGGCAACGAAGAGGATTTGAAAGCAAGGCAGATTTGCAGGAAACAGATTTCAGGAGGTAGATTCGACTCGCCTTTAAAGCACATGAAAAGTGGCAAAACGTTGACAATGATGCCCTTGGCCAAAAAGGGCGTATGCGTTTTTTCCTGAATATATTCAGGAAAAAACGCATACGCCCTTTTTGGCCAACCAAGCAAGCCGGAAGGGCAAATCAGCGCTACAAAGAATTCTCGCTTGCCCTCGGTCAAAAGGCCATGCTGAACAAAGTGTAAAAAGCAGAAAAGCTGGACAGGCCATGGAGTCATGGGAGCCTTGCTACGCTGATGGGCAGGATGTAAATTGCCAACAGGCACTCTGGAGAAGAGTACGGTGTGTCCTGAAACAAGTAATAAACACAGCGTAGAGAGCATAGGGCACTTCCACTCATGGGCGTATAAATTGGGAAAACTAAAAGTCAACAAGACACAGGCACCCCAAACTTTACGGCTGCTCTGTTGCCAAGAACCTCCGCTTCGGTACACCTTCAATATCCCAGGAAAGAGAAAAATGGATAAAGAAATGGTGGTACTTGGCACAATGGAATATCACTCAGCCATGAAATCAATGTCATAAGGCTAGTTAGCAGCATGATGAGTGGATTTAGGTACGATGATTCTAAGTGAAATAAGTCACACAGAAAAAGACACTTATCCTAAGATATCGCTTATAGAGGGAATGTCAAAATCGCTACACTTGAACTGAATTACAAAAGAGAACAGAGTCACACCTTTAGAAGACACACTATGGCTGCTTAACGGGAAAGGTGAGGTGGGGTGATGCATAAAACAAGGGTTTGAAATTAGCTCAGACACCGCTCCATAAGCCAAATATGTAATAGACAAGGCCTACTCCCTGCTCAGTGTACTGGACTCAACACCCCCTAGTCACCGCACAAGAATATATCTGACTAGTATGAATCTGAAAACCTATGTATTGATATCTCTCTGCAAGTGAATCAAGAGGGTGTAAAGCGGCATAAACACAGCAGGGAAAAGCAGCCAAACCCCATTCTAAACATACATTACTTTAAAAAACCCACAAAGCAAAGACAGTGAAAGAGAGAGAAATTCTTACAAAATCCGTTCAGGGTCTCTGATGCAACCTGGATTGACGTTATCTAGACCCACAGCTGGATGAGACATAAGGCTGGACACTCTTGGGGCTGAGAGGATTGGTGAGGTTGGGTGAGCAAATGCAGATACTTTAAAGTAATACCGCGGGGTACCCACCCCATGGGTCTCAAATCTCCAGGTACAAGGGCATCTTCCTACATCAAAACATGCATGGGAAACCCAGAAGATGGTATGCCATGAGATCGGGAAAGGTTTCTAAAACGCACCTCATTTCTCCTCTCCTTGGGCTCGGGTTCGCCATTCCAGCTGCTTGACCAACCATCTCCCTACTTGGAGAATCAGCACCTTTAACCTCCTGATTGTACAGGTTGCAATTTCTCCTGAGGATGAACGGGAAGACGCGGAACCAACGAGAGACAAGCCCTAGGTGTTGGGACAGGCGTAGGTCACTCCATTTTCCCATCAGGAAGAAGAATGAACCACAGGCTCAGCCTGCCCCCCAGAACCAAAATAGGGCCTGAAGCAATCCTGCGCTTTTGCGGCCAGCTCCCAAAAAAGCGAGGAGACAAATGGAGCTCAGGGGCACTACAATTCACAAACGTGCAGAGTTATAAATGAGAACTCTTGTCCACAAATATATTGAGGGAAGGCAACGAAGAGGATTTGAAAGCAAGGCAGAGTTGCAGGAAACAGATTTCAGGAGGTAGATTCGACTCGCCTTTAAAGCACATGAAAAGCGGCAAAACGTTGACAATGATGCCCTTGGCCAAAAAGGGCGTATGCGTTTTTTCCTGAATATATTCAGGAAAAAACGCATACGCCCTTTTTGGCCAACCAAGCAAGCCGGAAGGGCAAATCAGCGCTACAAAGAAGTCTCGCTTGCCCTCGGTCAAAAGGGCCATGCTGAACAAAGTGTAAAAACCAGAAAAGCAGGACAGGCCATGGAGACATGGGAGCCTTGCTACGCTGATGGGCAGGATGTAAATTGCCAACAGGCACTCTGGAGAAGAGTACGGTGTGTCCTGAAACAAGTAATAAACACAGTGTAGAGAGCATAGGGCACTTCCACTCATGGGCGTATAAATTGGGAAAACTAAAAATCAACAAGACACAGGCACCCCAAACTTTACGGCTGCTCTGTTGCCAAGAACCTCCGCTTCGGTACACCTTCAATATCCCAGGAAAGAGAAAAATGGATAAAGAAATGGTGGTACTTGGCACAATGGAATATCACTCAGCCATGAAATCAATGTCATAAGGCTAGTTAGCAGCATGATGAGTGGATTTAGGTACGATGATTCTAAGTGAAATAAGTCACACAGAAAAAGGCACTTATCCTAAGATATCGCTTATAGAGGGAATGTCAAAATCGCTAAACTTGAACTGAATTACAAAACAGAACAGAGGCACACCTTTAGAAGACACACTATGGCTGCTTAACCGGAAAGGTGAGGTGGGGTGATGCATAAAACAAGGGTTTGAAATTAGCTCAGACACCGCTCCATAAGCCAAATATGTAATAGACAAGGCCTACTCCCTGCTCAGTGAACTGGACTCAACACCCCCTAGTCACCGCACAAGATTATATCTGATTAGTATGAATCTGAAAACCTATGTATCGATATCTCTCTGCAAGTGAATCAAGAGGGTGTAAAGCGGCATCAACACAGCAGGGAAAAGCAGCCAAACCCCATTCTAAACATACATTACTTTAAAAAACCCACAAAGCAAAGACAGTGAAAGAGAGAGAAATTCTTACAAAATCCGTTCAGGGTCTCTGATGCAACCTGGATTGACCATATCTAGACCCACAGCTGGATGAGACATAAGGCTGGACACTCTTGGGGCTGAGAGGATTGGTGAGGTCGGGTGAGCAAATGCAGATACTTTAAAGTAACACCGCGGGGTACCCACCCCATGGGTCTCAAATCTCCAGGTACAAGGGAATCTTCCTACATCAAAACATGCATGGGAAACCCAGAAGATGGTATGCCATGAGATCGGGAAAGGTTTCTAAAACGCACCTCATTTCTCCTCTCCTTGTGCACAAGTTCGCCATTCCAGCCACTTGACTAACCATCTCCCTAATTGGAGAATCAGCACCTTTAACCTCCTGTTTCGTCCAGGTTGCAATTTGTCCTGAGGATGAAGGGGAAGACGGGGAAACAACGAGAGACTAGCCCTAGGTGTTGGGACAGGCACAGGTCACTCCATTTTCCCATCAGGAAGAAGAATGAACCACAGGCTCAGCCTGCCCCCCAGAACCAAAATAGGGCCTGAAGCAAACCTGCGCTTTTGCGGCCAGCTCCCAAAAAAGCGAGGAGACAAATGGAGCTCAGGGGCACTGCAATTCACAAACGTGCAGAGTTATAAATGAGAACTCTCGTCCACAAATATATTGAGGGAAGGCAACGAAGAGGATTTGAAAGCAAGGCAGATTTGCAGGAAACAGATTTCAGGATGTAGATTCGACTCGCCTGTAAAGCACATGAAAAGCGGCAAAACGTTGACAATGATGCCCTTGGCCAAAAAGGGCGTATGCGTTTTTTCCTGAATATATTCAGGAAAAAACGCATACGCCCTTTTTGGCCAACCAAGCAAGCCGGAAGGGCAAATCAGCGCTACAAAGAAGTCTCGCTTGCCCTCGGTCAAAAGGGCCATGCTGAACAAAGTGTAAAAACCAGAAAAGCAGGACAGGCCATGGAGACAAGGGAGCCTTGCTACGCTGATGGGCGGGATGTAAATTGCCAACAGGCACTCTGGAGAAGAGTACGGTGTGTCCTGAAACAAGTAATAAACACAGCTTAGAGAGCATAGGGCACTCCCACACATGGGCGTATAAATTGGGAAAACTAAAAATCAACAAGACACAGGCACCCTAAAGTTTACGGCTGCTCTGTTTCCAAGAACCTCCGCTTCGGTACACCTTCAATATACCAGGAAAGAGAAAAGTGGATAAAGAAATGGTGGTACTTGGCACAATGGAATATCACTCAGCCATGAAATCAATGTCATAAGGCTAGTTAGCAGCATGATGAGTGGATTTAGGTACGATGATTCTAAGTGAAATAAGTCACACAGAAAAAGGCACTTATCCTAAGATATCGCTTATAGAGGGAATGTCAAAATCGCTACACTTGAACTGAATTACAAAACAGAACAGAGTCACACCTTTAGAAGACACACTATGGCTGCTTAACCGGAAAGGTGAGGTGGGGTGATGCATAAAACAAGGGTTTGAAATTAGCTCAGAGACCGCTCCATAAGCCAAATATGTAATAGACAAGGCCTACTCCCTGCTTAGTGAACTGGACTCAACACACCCAAGTCACCACACAAGAATATATCTGAGTAGTAAGAATCTGAAAACATATGTATCGATATCTCTCTGCAAGTGAATCAAGAGGGTGTAAAGCGGCATCAACACAGCAGGGAAAAGCAGCCAAGCCCGATTCTAAACATAAATTACTTTAAAAAACCCACAAAACAAAGACAGTGAAAGAGAGAGAAATTCTTACAAAATCCGTTCAGGGTCTCTGATGCAACCTGGATTGACCATATCTAGACCCACAGCTGGATGAGACATAAGGCTGGACACTCTTGGGGCTGAGAGGATTGGTGAGGGTGGGTGAGCAAACGCAGATACTTTAAAGTAATACTGTGGGGAACACACCCCATGGGTCTCAAATCTCCAGGTACAAGGGCATCTTCCTACATCAAAACATGCATGGGAAACCCAGAAGATGGTATGCCATGAGATCGGGAAAGGTTTCTAAAACGCACCTCATTTCTCCTCTCCTTGTGCTCGGGTTCGCCATTCCAGCCACTTGACTAACCATCTCCCTAATTGGAGAATCAGCACCTTTAACCTCCTATTTCATCCATGTTGCAATTTGTCCTGAGGATGAAGGGGAAGACGGGGAAACAACGAGAGACTAGCCCTAGGTGTTGGGACAGGCACAGGTCACACCATTTTCCCATCAGGAAGAAGAATGAACCACAGGCTCAGCCTGCCCCCCAGAACCAAAATAGGGCCTGAAGCAATCCTGGCTTTTGCGGCCAGCTCCCAAAAAAGCGAGGAGACAAATGGAGCTCAGGGGCACTGCAATTCACAAACGTGCAGAGTTATCAATGAGAACTCTCGTCCACAAATATATTGAGGGAAGGCAACGAAGAGGATTTGAAAGCAAGGCAGATTTTCAGAAAACAGATTTCAGGATGTAGATTCGACTCGCCTGTAAAGCACATGAAAAGCGGCAAAACGTTGACAATGAGGCCCTTGGCCAAAAAGGGCGTATGCGTTTTTTCCTGAATATATTCAGGAAAAAACGCATACGCCCTTTTTGGCCAACCAAGCAAGCCGGAAGGGCAAATCAGCGCTACAAAGAAGTCTCGCTTGCCCTCGGTCAAAAGGGCCATGCTGAACAAAGTGTAAAAACCAGAAAAGCAGGACAGGCCATGGAGACATGGGAGCCTTGCTACGCTGATGGGCGGGATGTAAATTGCCAACAGGCACTCTGGAGAAGAGTACGGTGTGTCCTGAAACAAGTAATAAACACAGAGTAGAGAGCATAGGGCACTTCCACTCATGGGCGTATAAATTGGGAAAACTAAAAATCAACAAGACACAGGCACCCTAAAGTTTACGGCTGCTCTGTTGCCAAGAACCTCCGCTTCGGTACACCTTCAATATCCCAGGAAAGAGAAAAATGGATAAAGAAATGGTGGTACTTGGCACAATGCAATATCACTCAGCCATGAAATCAATGTCATAAGGCTAGTTAGCAGCATGATGAGTGGATTTAGGTACGATGATTCTAAGTGAAATAAGTCACACAGAAAAAGACACTTATCCTAAGATATCGCTTATAGAGGGAATGTCAAAATCGCTACACTTGAACTGAATTACAAACAGAACAGAGTCACACCTTTAGAAGACACACTATGGCTGCTTAACGGGAAAGGTGAGGTGGGGTGATGCATAAAACAAGGGTTTGAAATTAGCTCAGACACCGCTCCATAAGCCAAATATGTAATAGACAAGGCCTACTCCCTGCTCAGTGAACTGGACTCAACACACCCTAGTCACCACACAAGAATATATCTGAGTAGTAAGAATCTGAAAACCTATGTATCGATATCTCTCTGCAAGTGAATCAAGAGGGTGTAAAGCGGCATCAACACAGCAGGGAAAAGCAGCCAAGCCCGATTCTAAACATACATTACTTTAAAAAACCCACAAAGCGAAGACAGTGAAAGAGAGAGAAATTCTTACAAAATCCGTTCAGGGTCTATGATGCAACCTGGATTGACCATATCTAGACCCACAGCTGGATGAGACATTAGGCTGGACACTCTTGCGGCTGAGAGGATTGGTGAGGTTGTGTGAGCAAATGCAGATACTTTAAAGTAATACTGCGGGGTACCCACCCCATGGGTCTCAAATCTCCAGGTACAAGGGCATCTTCCTACATCAAAACATGCATGGGAAACCCAGAAGATGGTATGCCGTGAGATCGGGAAAAGTTTCTAAAACGCACCTCATTTCTCCTCTCCTTGTGCTCGGGTTCGCCATTCCAGCCGCTTGACTAACCATCTCCCTACTTGGAGAATCAGCACCTTTAACCTCCTGTTTCGTACAGGTTGCAGTTTGTCCTGAAGATGAACGGGAAGACGGGGAACCAACGAGAGACTAGCCCTAGGTATGGGACAGGCACAGGTCACTCCATTTTCCCATCAGGAAGAAGAATGAACCACAGGCTCAGCCTGCCCCCCAGAACCAAAATAGGGCCTGAAGCAATCCTGCGCTTTTGCGGCCAGCTCCCAAAAAAGCGAGGAGACAAATGGAGCTCAGGGGCACTGCAATTCACAAACGTGCAGAGTTATAAATGAGAACTCTCGTGCACAAATATATTGAGGGAAGGCAACGAAGAGGATTTGAAAGCAAGGCAGATTTGCAGGAAACAGATTTCAGGAGGTAGATTCGACTCGCCTTTAAAGCACATGAAAAGCGGCAAAACGTTGACAATGATGCCCTTGGCCAAAAAGGGCGTATGCGTTTTTTCCTGAATATATTCAGGAAAAAACGCATACGCCCTTTTTGGCCAACCAAGCAAGCCGGAAGGGCAAATCAGCGCTACAAAGAAGTCTCGCTTGCCCTCGGTCAAAAGGGCCATGCTGAACAAAGTGTAAAAACCAGAAAAGCAGGACAGGCCATGGAGACATGGGAGCCTTGCTACGCTGATGGGCGGGATGTAAATTGCCAACAGGCACTCTGGAGAAGAGTACGGTGTGTCCTGAAACAAGTAATAAACACAGCGTAGAGAGCATAGGGCACTTCCACTCATGGGCGTATAAATTGGGAAAACTAAAAATCAACAAGACACAGGCACCCCAAACTTTACGGCTGCTCTGTTGCCAAGAACCTCCGCTTCGGTACACCTTCAATATACCAGGAAAGAGAAAAGTGGATAAAGAAATGGTGGTACTTGGCACAATGGAATATCACTCAGCCATGAAATCAATGTCATAAGGCTAGTTAGCAGCATGATGAGTGGATTTAGGTACGATGATTCTAAGTGAAATAAGTCACACAGAAAAAGGCACTTATCCTAAGATATCGCTTATAGAGGGAATGTCAAAATCGCTACACTTGAACTGAATTACAAAACAGAACAGAGGCACACCTTTAGAAGACACACTATGGCTGCTTAACCGGAAAGGTGAGGTGGGGTGATGCATAAAACAAGGGTTTGAAATTAGCTCAGACACCGCTCCATAAGCCAAATATGTAATAGACAAGGCCTACTCCCTGCTCAGTTAACTGGACTCAACACCCCCTAGTCCCCGCACAGATTATATCTGATTAGTATGAATCTGAAAACCTATGTATCGATATCTCTCTGCAAGTGAATCAAGAGGGTGTAAAGCGGCATAAACACAGCAGGGAAAAGCAGCCAAACCCCATTCTAAACATACATTACTTTAAAAAACCCACAAAGCAAAGACAGTGAAAGAGAGAGAAATTCTTACAAAATCCGTTCAGGGTCTCTGATGCAACCTGGATTGACCATATCTAGACCCACAGCTGGATGAGACATAAGGCTGGACACTCTTGGGGCTGAGAGGATTGGTGAGGTCGGGTGAGCAAATGCAGATTCTTTAAAGTAACACCGCGGGGTACCCACCCCATGGGTCTCAAATCTCCAGGTACAAGGGAATCTTCCTACATCAAAACATGCATGGGAAACCCAGAAGATGGTATGCCATGAGATCGGGAAAGGTTTCTAAAACGCACCTCATTTCTCCTTTCCTTGTGCTCGGGTTCGCCATTCCAGCCACTTGACTAACCATCTCCCTAATTGGAGAATCAGCACCTTTAACCTCCTGTTTCTTCCAGGTTGCAATTTGTCCTGAGGATGAAGGGGAAGACGCGGAAACAACGAGAGACTAGCCCTAGGTGTTGGGACAGGCACAGGTCACTCCATTTTCCCATCAGGAAGAAGAATGAACCACAGGCTCAGCCTGCCCCCCAGAACCAAAATAGGGCCTGAAGCAATCCTGCGCTTTTGCGGCCAGCTCCCAAAAAAGCGAGGAGACAAATGGAGCTCAGGGGCACTGCAATTCACAAACGTGCAGAGTTATAAATGAGAACTCTCGTCCACAAATATATTGAGGGAAGGCAACGAAGAGGATTTGAAAGCAAGGCAGATTTGCAGGAAACAGATTTCAGGAGGTAGATTCGACTCGCCTTTAAAGCACATGAAAAGCGGCAAAACGTTGACAATTAGGCCCTTGGCCAAAAAGGGCGTATGCGTTTTTTCCTGAATATATTCAGGAAAAAACGCATACGCCCTTTTTGGCCAACCAAGCAAGCCGGAAGGGCAAATCACCGCTACAAAGAAGTCTCGCTTTCCCTCGGTCAAAAGGGCCATGCTGAAGAAAGTGTAAAAACCAGAAAAGCAGGACAGGCCATGGAGTCATGGGAGCCTTGCTACGCTGATGGGCGGGATGTAAATTGCCAACAGGCACACTGGAGAAGTGTACGGTGTGTCCTGAAACAAGTAATAAACACAGCGTAGAGAGCATAGGGCACTTCCACTCATGGGCGTATAAATTGGGAAAACTAAAAATCAACAAGACACAGGCACCCTAAAGTTTACGGCTGCTCTGTTGCCAAGAACCTCTGCTTCGGTACACCTTCAATATCCCAGGAAAGAGAAAAATGGATAAAGAAATGGTGGTACTTGGCACAATGCAATATCACTCAGCCATGAAATCAATGTCATAAGGCTAGTTAGCAGCATGATGAGTGGATTTAGGTACGATGATTCTAAGTGAAATAAGTCACACAGAAAAAGACACTTATCCTAAGATATCGCTTATAGAGGGAATGTCAAAATCGTTACACTTGAACTGAATTACAAAACAGAACAGAGTCACACCTTTAGAAGACACACTATGGCTGCTTAACGGGAAAGGTGAGGTGGGGTGATGCATAAAACAAGGGTTTGAAATTAGCTCAGACACCGCTCCATAAGCCAAATATGTACTAGACAAGGCCTACTCCCTGCTCAGTGAACTGGACTCAACACCCCCTAGTCACCGCACAAGAATATATCTGACTAGTATGAATCTGAAAACCTATGTATCGATATCTCTCTGCAAGTGAATCAAGAGGGTGTAAAGCGGCATCAACACAGCAGGGAAAAGCAGCCAAACCCCATTCTAAACATAAATTACTTTAAAAAACCCACAAAACAAAGACAGTGAAAGAGAGAGAAATTCTTACAAAAACCGTTCAGGGTCTCTGATGCAACCTGGATTGACCATATCTAGACCCACAGCTGGATGAGACATAAGGCTGGACACTCTTGGGGCTGAAAGGATTGGTGAGGTTGGGTGAGCAAACGCAGATACTTTAAAGTAAAACTGCGGGGAACACACCCCATGGGTCTCAAATCTCCAGGTACAAGGGCATCTTCCTACATCAAAACATGCATGGGAAACCCAGAAGATGGTATGCCATGAGATCGGGAAAGGTTTCTAAAACGCACCTCATTTCTCCTCTCCTTGTGCTCGGGTTCGCCATTCCAGCTGCTTGACCAACCATCTCCCTACTTGGAGAATCAGCACCTTTAACCTCCTGATTGTACAGGTTGCAATTTGTCCTGAGGATGAACGGGAAGACGCGGAACCAATGAGAGACGAGCCCTAGGTGTTGGGACAGGCGTAGGTCACTCCATTTTCCCATCAGGAAGAAGAATGAACCACAGGCTCAGCCTGCCCCCCAGAACCAAAATAGGGCCTGAAGCAATCCTGCGCTTTTGCGGCCAGCTCCCAAAAAAGCGAGGAGACAAATGGAGCTCAGGGGCACTGCAATTCACAAACGTGCAGAGTTATAAATGAGAACTATCGTCCACAAATATATTGAGGGAAGGCAACGAAGAGGATTTGAAAGCAAGGCAGATTTGCAGGAAACAGATTTCAGGAGGTAGATTCGACTCGCCTTTAAAGCACATGAAAAGCGGCAAAACGTTGACAATGATGCCCTTGGCCAAAAAGGGCGTATGCGTTTTTTCCTGAATATATTCAGGAAAAAACGCATACGCCCTTTTTGGCCAACCAAGCAAGCCGGAAGGGCAAATCAGCGCTACAAAGAAATCTCGCTTGCCCTCGGTCAAAAGGGCCATGCTGAACAAAGTGTAAAAACCAGAAAAGCAGGACAGGCCATGGAGACATGGGAGCCTTGCTACGCTGATGGGCGGGATGTAAATTGCCAACAGGCACTCTGGAGAAGAGTACGGTGTGTCCTGAAACAAGTAATAAACACAGCGTAGAGAGCATAGGGCACTTCCACTCATGGGCGTATAAATTGGGAAAACTAAAAATCAACAAGACACAGGCACCCCAAACTTTACGGCTGCTCTGTTGCCAAGAACCTCCGCTTCGGTACACCTTCAATATCCCAGGAAAGAGAAAAATGGATAAAGAAATGGTGGTACTTGGCACAATGGAATATCACTCAGCCATGAAATCAATGTCATAAGGCTAGTTAGCAGCATGATGAGTGGATTTAGGTACGATGATTCTAAGTGAAATAAGTCACACAGAAAAAGGCACTTATCCTAAGATATCGCTTATACAGGGAATGTCAAAATCGCTACACTTGAACTGAATTACAAAACAGAACAGAGGCACACCTTTAGAAGACACACTATGGCTGCTTAACCGGAAAGGTGAGGTGGGGTGATGCATAAAACAAGGGTTTGAAATTAGCTCAGACACCGCTCCATAAGCCAAATATGTAATAGACAAGGCCTACTCCCTGCTCAGTTAACTGGACTCAACACCCCCTAGTCCCCGCACAGATTATATCTGATTAGTATGAATCTGAAAACCTATGTATCGATATCTCTCTGCAAGTGAATCAAGAGGGTGTAAAGCGGCATAAACACAGCAGGGAAAAGCAGCCAAACCCCATTCTAAACATACATTACTTTAAAAAACCCACAAAGCAAAGACAGTGAAAGAGAGAGAAATTCTTACAAAATTCGTTCAGGGTCTCTGATGCAACCTGGATTGACCATATCTAGACCCACAGCTGGATGAGACATAAGGCTGGACACTCTTGGGGCTGAGAGGATTGGTGAGGTCGGGTGAGCAAATGCAGATTCTTTAAAGTAACACCGCGGGGTACCCACCCCATGGGTCTCAAATCTCCAGGTACAAGGGAATCTTCCTACATCAAAACATGCATGGGAAACCCAGAAGATGGTATGCCATGAGATCGGGAAAGGTTTCTAAAACGCACCTCATTTCTCCTTTCCTTGTGCTCGGGTTCGCCATTCCAGCCACTTGACTAACCATCTCCCTAATTAGAGAATCAGCACCTTTAACCTCCTGTTTCTTCCAGGTTGCAATTTGTCCTGAGGATGAAGGGGAAGACGCGGAAACAACGAGAGACTAGCCCTAGGTGTTGGGACAGGCACAGGTCACTCCATTTTCCCATCAGGAAGAAGAATGAACCACAGGCTCAGCCTGCCCCCCAGAACCAAAATAGGGCCTGAAGCAATCCTGCGCTTTTGCGGCCAGCTCCCAAAAAAGCGAGGAGACAAATGGAGCTCAGGGGCACTGCAATTCACAAACGTGCAGAGTTATAAATGAGAACTCTCGTCCACAAATATATTGAGGGAAGGCAACGAAGAGGATTTGAAAGCAAGGCAGATTTGCAGGAAACAGATTTCAGGAGGTAGATTCGACTCGCCTTTAAAGCACATGAAAAGCGGCAAAACGTTGACAATGATGCCCTTGGCCAAAAAGGGCGTATGCGTTTTTTCCTGAATATATTCAGGAAAAAACGCATACGCCCTTTTTGGCCAACCAAGCAAGCCGGAAGGGCAAATCACCGCTACAAAGAAGTCTCGCTTGCCCTCGGTCAAAAGGGCCATGCTGAAGAAAGTGTAAAAACCAGAAAAGCAGGACAGGCCATGGAGACATGGGAGCCTTGCTACGCTGATGGGCGGGATGTAAATTGCCAACAGGCACACTGGAGAAGTGTACGGTGTGTCCTGAAACAAGTAATAAACACAGCGTAGAGAGCATAGGGCACTTCCACTCATGGGCGTATAAATTGGGAAAACTAAAAATCAACAAGACACAGGCACCCCAAACTTTACGGCTGTTCTGTTGCCAAGAACCTCCGCTTCGGTACACCTTCAATATCCCAGGAATGAGAAAAGTGGATAAAGAAATGGTGGTATTTGGCACAATGGAATATCACTCAGCCATGAAATCAATGTCATAAGGCTAGTTAGCAGCATGATGAGTGGATTTAGGTACGATGATTCTAAGTGAAATAAGTCACACAGAAAAAGACACTTATCCTAAGATATCGCTTATAGAGGGAATGTCAAAATCGCTACACTTGAACTGAATTACAAAACAGAACAGAGTCACACCTTTAGAAGACACACTATGGCTGCTTAACGGGAAAGGTGAGGTGGGGTGATGCATAAAACAAGGGTTTGAAATTAGCTCAGAGACCGCTCCATAAGCCAAATATGTAATAGACAAGGCCTACTCCCTGCTCACTGAACTGGACTCAACACACCCTAGTCACCACACAAGAATATATCTGAGTAGTAAGAATCTGAAAACCTATGTATCGATATCTCTCTGCAAGTGAATCAAGAGGGTGTAAAGCGGCATCAACACAGCAGGGAAAAGCAGCCAAGCCCGATTCTAAACATAAATTACTTTAAAAAACCCACAAAACAAAGACAGTGAAAGAGAGAGAAATTCTTACAAAATCCGTTCATGGTCTCTGATGCAACCTGGATTGACCATATCTAGACCCACAGCTGGATGAGACATAAGGCTGGACACTCTTGGGGCTGAGAGGATTGGTGAGGTCGGGTGAGCAAATGCAGATACTTTAAAGTAATACCGCGGGGTACCCACCCCATGGGTCTCAAATCTCCAGGTACAAGGGAATCTTCCTACATCAAAACATGCATGGGAAACCCAGAAGATGGTATGCAATGAGATCGGGAAAGGTTTCTAAAACGCACCTCATTTCTCCTTTCCTTGTGCTCGGGTTCGCCATTCCAGCGACTTGACTAACCATCTCCCTAATTGGAGAATCAGCACCTTTAACCTCCTGTTTCGTCCAGGTTGCAATTTGTCCTGAGGATGAAGGGGAAGACGGGGAAACAAGGAGAGACTAGCCCTAGGTGTTGGGACAGGCACAGGTCACTCCATTTTCCCATCAGGAAGAAGAATGAACCACAGGCTCAGCCTGCCCCCCAGAACCAAAATATGGCCTGAAGCAATCCTGCGCTTTTGCGGCCAGCTCCCAAAAAAGCGAGGAGACAAATGGAGATCAGGGGCACTGCAATTCACAAACGTGCAGAGTTATAAATGAGAACTCTCGTCCACAAATATATTGAGGGAAGGCAACGAAGAG
The DNA here is from genome assembly GCF_028564815.1 of Eubalaena glacialis. NCBI lineage: Eukaryota > Metazoa > Chordata > Mammalia > Artiodactyla > Balaenidae > Eubalaena > Eubalaena glacialis. Next base: position 494,297 of record NW_026871659.1, on the reverse strand, counting down.
GATTTGAAAGCAAGGCAGATTTGCAGGAAACAGATTTCAGGAGGTAGATTCGACTCGCCTTTAAAGCACATGAAAAGCGGCAAAACGTTGACAATGAGGCACTTGGCCAAAAAGGGCGTATGCGTTTTTTCCTGAATATATTCAGGAAAAAACGCATACGCCCTTTTTGGCCAACCAAGCAAGCTGGAAGGGCAAATCAGCGCTACAAAGAAGTCTCGCTTGCCCTCGGTCAAAAGGGCCATGCTGAACAAAGTGTAAAAACAAGAAAAGCAGGACAGGCCATGGAGACATGGGAGCCTTGCTACGCTGATGGGCGGGATGTAAATTGCCAACAGGCACTCTGGAGAAGAGTACGGTGTGTCCTGAAACAAGTAATAAACACAGTGTAGAGAGCATAGGGCACTTCCACTCATGGGCGTATAAATTGGGAAAACTAAAAATCAACAAGACACAGGCACCCCAAACTTTACGGCTGCTCTGTTTCCAAGAACCTCCACTTCGGTACACCTTCAATATCCCAGGAAAGAGAAAAATGGATAAACAAATGGTGGTACTTGGCACAATGGAATATCACTCAGCCATGAAATCAATGTCATAAGGCTAGTTAGCAGCATGATGAGTGGATTTAGGTACGATGATTCTAAGTGAAATAAGTCACACAGAAAAAGGCACCTATCCTAAGATATCGCTTATAGAGGGAATGTCAAAATCGCTACACTTGAACTGAATTACAAAACAGAAGAGAGGCACACCTTTAGAAGACACACTATGGCTGCTTAACCGGAAAGGTGAGGTGGGGTGATGCATAAAACAAGGGTTTGAAATTAGCTCAGACACCGCTCCATAAGCCAAATATGTAATAGACAAGGCCTACTCCCTGCTCAGTGAACTGGACTCAACACACCCTAGTCACCACACAAGAATATATCTGAGTAGTAAGAATCTGAAAACCTATGTATCGATATCTCTCTGCAAGTGAATCAAGAAGGTGTAAAGCGGCATCAACACAGCAGGGAAAAGCAGCCAAGCCCGATTCTAAACATACATTACTTTAAAAAACCCACAAAGCGAAGACAGTGAAAGAGAGAGAAATTCTTACAAAATCCGTTCAGGGTCTATGATGCAACCTGGATTGACCATATCTAGACCCACAGCTGGATGAGACATTATGCTGGACACTCTTGCGGCTGAGAGGATTGGTGAGGTTGGGTGAGCAAATGCAGATACTTTAAAGTAATACTGCGGGGTACCCACCCCATGGGTCTCAAATCTCCAGGTACAAGGGCATCTTCCTACATCAAAACATGCATGGGAAACCCAGAAGATGGTATGCCGTGAGATCGGGAAAAGTTTCTAAAACGCACCTCATTTCTCCTCTCCTTGTGCTCGGGTTCGCCATTCCAGCCGCTTGACTAACCATCTCCCTACTTGGAGAATCAGCACCTTTAACCTCCTGTTTCGTACAGGTTGCAGTTTGTCCTGAAGATGAACGGGAAGATGGGGAACCAACGAGAGACTAGCCCTAGGTATGGGACAGGCACAGGTCACTCCATTTTCCCATCAGGAAGAAGAATGAACCACAGGCTCAGCCTGCCCCCCAGAACCAAAATAGGGCCTGAAGCAATCCTGCGCTTTTGCGGCCAGCTCCCAAAAAAGCGAGGAGACAAATGGAGCTCAGGGGCACTGCAATTCACAAACGTGCAGAGTTATAAATGAGATCTCTCGTCCACAAATATATTGAGGGAAGGCAAAGAAGAGGATTTGAAAGCAAGGCAGATTTGCAGGAAACAGATTTCAGGAGGTAGATTCGACTCGCCTTTAAAGCACATGAAAAGTGACAAAACGTTGACAATGATGCCCTTGGCCAAAAAGGGCGTATGCGTTTTTTCCTGAATATATTCAGGAAAAAACGCATACGCCCGTTTTGGCCAACCAAGCAAGCCAGAAGGGCAAATCAGCGCTACAAAGAAGTCTTGCTTGCCCTCGGTCAAAAGGGCCATGCTGAACAAAGTGTAAAAACCAGAAAAGCAGGACAGGCCATGGAGACATGGGAGCGTTGCTACGCTGATGGGCGGGATGTAAATTGCCAACAGGCACTCTGGAGAAGAGTACGGTGTGTCCTGAAACAAGTAATAAACACAGCGTAGAGAGCATAGGGCACTTCCACTCATGGGCGTATAAATTGGGAAAACTAAAAATCAACAAGACACAGGCACCCTAAAGTTTACGGCTGCTCTGTTGCCAAGAACCTCCGCTTCGGTACACCTTCAATATCCCAGGAAAGAGAAAAATGGATAAAGAAATGGTGGTACTTGGCACAATGCAATATCACTCAGGCATGAAATCAATGTCATAAGGCTAGTTAGCAGCATGATGAGTGGATTTAGGTACGATGATTCTAAGTGAAATAAGTCACACAGAAAAAGGCACTTATCCTAAGATATCGCTTATAGAGGGAATGTCAAAATCGCTACACTTGAACTGAATTACAAACAGAACAGAGTCACACCTTTAGAAGACACACTATGGCTGCTTAACGGGAAAGGTGAGGTGGGGTGATGCATAAAACAAGGGTTTGAAATTAGCTCAGACACCGCTCCATAAGCCAAATATGTAATAGACAAGGCCTACTCCCTGCTCAGTGAACTGGACTCAACACCCCCTAGTCACCGCACAAGAATATATCTGACTAGTATGAATCTGAAAACCTATGTATCGATATCTCTCTGCAAGTGAATCAAGAGGGTGTAAAGCGGCATCAACACAGCAGGGAAAAGCAGCCAAACCCCATTCTAAACATAAATTACTTTAAAAAACCCACAAAGCAAAGACAGTGAAAGAGAGAGAAATTCTTACAAAATCCGTTCAGGGTCTCTGATGCAACCTGGATTGACCATATCTAGACCCACAGCTGGATGAGACATAAGGCTGGACACTCTTGGGGCTGAGAGGATTGGTGAGGTTGGGTGAGCAAATGCAGATACTTTAAAGTAAAACTGCGGGGAACACACCCCATGGGTCTCAAATCTCCAGGTACAAGGGCATCTTCCTACATCAAAACATGCATGGGAAACCCAGAAGATGGTATGCCATGAGATCGGGAAAGGTTTCTAAAACGCACCTCATTTCTCCTCTCCTTGTGCTCGGGTTCGCCATTCCAGCTGCTTGACCAACCATCTCCCTACTTGGAGAATCAGCACCTTTAACCTCCTGATTGTACAGGTTGCAATTTGTCCTGAGGATGAACGGGAAGACGCGGAACCAACGAGAGACGAGCCCTAGGTGTTGGGACAGGCGTAGGTCACTCCATTTTCCCATCAGGAAGAAGAATGAACCACAGGCTCAGCCTGCCCCCCAGAACCAAAATAGGGCCTGAAGCAATCCTGCGCTTTTGCGGCCAGCTCCCAAAAAAGCGAGGAGACAAATGGAGCTCAGGGGCATTGCAATTCACAAACGTGCAGAGTTATAAATGAGAACTATCGTCCACAAATATATTGAGGGAAGGCAACGAAGAGGATTTGAAAGCAAGGCAGATTTGCAGGAAACAGATTTCAGGAGGTAGATTCGACTCGCCTTTAAAGCACATGAAAAGCGGCAAAACGTTGACAATGATGCCCTTGGCCAAAAAGGGCGTATGCGTTTTTTCCTGAATATATTCAGGAAAAAACGCATACGCCCTTTTTGGCCAACCAAGCAAGCCGGAAGGGCAAATCAGCGCTACAAAGAAGTCTCGCTTGCCCTCGGTCAAAAGGGCCATGCTGAACAAAGTGTAAAAACCAGAAAAGCAGGACAGGCCATGGAGACATGGGAGCCTTGCTACGCTGATGGGCGGGATGTAAATTGCCAACAGGCACACTGGAGAAGTGTACGGTGTGTCCTGAAACAAGTAATAAACACAGCGTAGAGAGCATAGGGCACTTCCACTCATGGGCGTATAAATTGGGAAAACTAAAAATCAACAAGACACAGGAACCCCAAACTTTACGGCAGTTCTGTTGCCAAGAACCTCCGCTTCGGTACACCTTCAATATCCCAGGAATGAGAAAAATAGATAAACAAATGGTGGTACTTGGCACAATGGAATATCACTCAGCCATGAAATCAATGTCATAAGGCTAGTTAGCAGCATGATGAGTGGATTTAGGTACGATGATTCTAAGTGAAATAAGTCACACAGAAAAAGGCACTTATCCTAAGATATCGCTTATAGAGGGAATGTCAAAATCGCTACACTTGAACTGAATTACAAAACAGAACAGAGGCACACCTTTAGAAGACACACTATGGCTGCTTAACCGGAAAGGTGAGGTGGGGTGATGCATAAAACAAGGGTTTGAAATTAGCTCAGAGACCGCTCCATAAGCCAAATATGTAATAGACAAGGCCTACTCCTTGCTCAGTGAACTGGACTCAACACCCCCTAGTCACCACACAAGAATATATGTGACTAGTATGAATCTGAAAACCTGTGTATTGATATCTCTCTGCAAGTGAATCAAGAGGGTGTAAAGCGGCATAAACGCAGCAGGGAAAAGCAGCCAAACCCCATTCTAAACATACATTACTTTAAAAAACCCACAAAGCAAAGACAGTGAAAGAGAGAGAAATTCTTACAAAATCCGTTCAGGGTCTCTGATGCAACCTGGATTGACCATATCTAGACCCACAGCTGGATGAGACATAAGGCTGGACACTCTTGGGGCTGAGAGGATTGGTGAGGTTGGGTGAGCAAACGCAGATACTTTAAAGTAATACCGCGGGGTACCCACCCCATGGGTCTCAAATCTCCAGGTACAAGGGCATCTTCCTACATCCAAACATGCATGTGAAACCCAGAAGATGGTATGCCGTGAGATCGGGAAAGGTTTCTAAAACGCACCTCATTTCTCCTCTCCTTGTGCTCGGGTTCCCCATTCCAGCCGCTTGATTCACCATCTCCCTACGTGGAGAATCAGCATCTTTAAACTCCTGTATCGTACAGGTTGCAATTTTCCTGAGGATGAACGGGAAGACGGGCAACCAACGAGAGACTAGCCCTAGGTGTTGGGACAGGCACAGGTCACTCCATTTTTCCATCAGGAAGAAGAATGAACCACAGGCTCAGCCTGCCCCCCAGAACCAAAATAGGGCCTGAAGCAATCCTGCGCTTTTGCGGCCAGCTCCCAAAAAAGCGAGGAGACAAATGGAGATCAGGGGCACTGCAATTCACAAACGTGCAGAGTTATAAATGAGAACTCTCGTCCACAAATATATTGAGGGAAGGCAACGAAGAGGATTTGAAAGCAAGGCAGATTTGCAGGAAACAGATTTCAGGAGGTAGATTCGACTCGCCTTTAAAGCACATGAAAAGCGGCAAAACGTTGACAATGAGGCACTTGGCCAAAAAGGGCGTATGCGTTTTTTCCTGAATATATTCAGGAAAAAACGCATACGCCCTTTTTGGCCAACCAAGCAAGCTGGAAGGGCAAATCAGCGCTACAAAGAAGTCTCGCTTGCCTTCGGTCAAAAGGGCCATGCTGAACAAAGTGTAAAAACAAGAAAAGCAGGACAGGCCATGGAGACATGCGAGCCTTGCTACGCTGATGGGCGGGATGTAAATTGCCAACAGGCACTCTGGAGAAGAGTACGGTGTGTCCTGAAACAAGTAATAAACACAGTGTAGAGAGCATAGGGCACTTCCACTCATGGGCGTATAAATTGGGAAAACTAAAAATCAACAAGACACAGGCACCCCAAACTTTACGGCTGCTCTGTTTCCAAGAACCTCCACTTCGGTACACCTTCAATATCCCAGGAAAGAGAAAAATGGATAAACAAATGGTGGTACTTGGCACAATGGAATATCACTCAGCCATGAAATCAATGTCATAAGGCTAGTTAGCAGCATGATGAGTGGATTTAGGTACGATGATTCTAAGTGAAATAAGTCACACAGAAAAAGGCACCTATCCTAAGATATCGCTTATAGAGGGAATGTCAAAATCGCTACACTTGAACTGAATTACAAAACAGAACAGAGGCACACCTTTAGAAGACACACTATGGCTGCTTAACCGGAAAGGTGAGGTGGGGTGATGCATAAAACAAGGGTTTGAAATTAGCTCAGACACCGCACCATAAGCCAAATATGTAATAGACAAGGCCTACTCCCTGCTCAGTGAACTGGACTCAACACACCCTAGTCAACACACAAGAATATATCTGAGTAGTAAGAATCTGAAAACCTATGTATCGATATCTCTCTGCAAGTGAATCAAGAGGGTGTAAAGCGGCATCAACACAGCAGGGAAAAGCAGCCAAGCCCGATTCTAAACATACATTACTTTAAAAAACCCACAAAGCGAAGACAGTGAAAGAGAGAGAAATTCTTACAAAATCCGTTCAGGGTCTATGATGCAACCTGGATTGACCATATCTAGACCCACAGCTGGATGAGACATTAGGCTGGACACTCTTGCGGCTGAGAGGATTGGTGAGGTTGGGTGAGCAAATGCAGATACTTTAAAGTAATACTGCGGGGTACCCACCCCATGGGTCTCAAATCTCCAGGTACAAGGGCATCTTCCTACATCAAAACATGCATGGGAAACCCAGAAGATGGTATGCCATGAGATCGGGAAAGGTTTCTAAAACGCACCTCATTTCTCCTCTCCTTGGGCTTAGGTTCGCCATTCCAGCTGCTTGACCAACCATCTCCCTACTTGGAGAATCAGCACCTTTAACCTCCTGATTGTACAGGTTGCAATTTGTCCTGAGGATGAACGGGAAGACGGGGAACCAACGAGAGACTAGCCCTAGGTGTTGGGACAGGCACAGGTCACTCCATTTTCCCATCAGGAAGAAGAATGAACCACAGGCTCAGCCTGCCCCCCAGAACCAAAATAGGGCCTGAAGCAATCCTGCGCTTTTGCGGCCAGCTCCCAAAAAAGCGAGGAGACAAATGGAGCTCAGGGGCACTGCAATTCACAAACGTGCAGAGTTATCAATGAGAACTCTCGTCCACAAATATATTGAGGGAAGGCAACGAAGAGGATTTGAAAGCAAGGCAGATTTGCAGGAAACAGATTTCAGGAGGTAGATTCGACTCGCCTGTAAAGCACATGAAAAGCGGCAAAACGTTGACAATGATGCCCTTGGCTAAAAAGGGCGTATGCGTTTTTTCCTGAATATATTCAGGAAAAAACGCATACGCCCTTTTTGGCCAACCAAGCAAGCCGGAAGGGCAAATCAGCGCTACAAAGAAGTCTCGCTTGCCCTCGGTCAAAAGGGCCATGCTGAACAAACTGTAAAAACCAGAAAAGCAGGACAGGCCATGGAGACATGGGAGCCTTGCTACGCTGATGGGCGGGATGTAAATTGCCAACAAGCACTCTGGAGAAGAGTACGGTGTGTCCTGAAACAAGTAATAAACACAGCGTAGAGAGCATATGGCAATTCCACTCATGGGCGTATAAATTGGGAAAACTAAAAATCAACAAGACACAGGCACCCTAAAGTTTACGGCTGCTCTGTTGCCAAGAACCTCCACTTCGGTACACCTTCAATATCCCAGGAAAGAGAAAAATGGATAAAGAAATGGTGGTACTTGGCACAATGCAATATCACTCAGCCATGAAATCAATGTCATAAGGCTAGTTAGCAGCATGATGATTGGATTTAGGTACGATGATTCTAAGTGAAATAAGTCACACAGAAAAAGGCACTTATCCTAAGATATCGCTTATAGAGGGAATGTCAAAATCGCTACACTTGAACTGAATTACAAACAGAACAGAGTCACACCTTTAGAAGACACACTATGGCTGCTTAACAGGAAAGGTGAGGTGGGGTGATGCATAAAACAAGGGTTTGAAATTAGCTCAGACACCGCTCCATAAGCCAAATATGTACTAGACAAGGCCTACTCCCTGCTCAGTGAACTGGACTCAACACCCCCTAGTCACCGCACAAGAATATATCTGACTAGTATGAAATTGAAAACCTGGGTATTGATATCTCTCTGCAAGTGAATCAAGAGGGTGTAAAGCGGCATAAACGCAGCAGGGAAAAGCAGCCAAACCCCATTCTAAACATACATTACTTTAAAAAACCCACAAAGCAAAGACAGTGAAAGAGAGAGAAATTCTTACAAAATCCGTTCAGGGTCTCTGATGCAACCTGGATTGAGCATATTTAGACCCACAGCTGGATGAGACATAATGCTGCACACTCTTGCGGCTGAGAGGATTGGTGAGGTTGGGTGAGCAAATGAAGATACTTTAAAGTAATACTGCGGTGTACCCACCCCATGGGTCTCAAATCTCCAGGTACAAGGGCATCTTCCTACATCAAAACATGCATGGGAAACCCAGAAGATGGTATGCCATGAGATCGGGAAAAGTTTCTAAAACGCACATCATTTCTCCTCTCCTTGTGCTCGGGTTCGCCATTCCAGCCGCTTGACTAACCATCTCCCTACTTGGAGAATCAGCACCTTTAACCTCCTGTTTCGTACAGGTTGCAGTTTGTCCTGAGGATGAACGGGAAGACGGGGAACCAACGAGAGACTAGCCCTAGGTGTTGGGACAGGCACAGGTCACTCCATTTTCCCATCAGGAAGAAGAATGAACCACAGGCTCAGCCTGCCCCCCAAAACCAAAATAGGGCCTGAAGCAATCCTGCGCTTTTGCGGCCAGCTCCCAAAAAAGCGAGGAGACAAATGGGGCTCAGGGGCACTGCAATTCACAAACGTGCAGAGTTATAAATGAGATCTCTCGTCCACAAATATATTGAGGGAAGGCAACGAAGAGGATTTGAAAGCAAGGCAGATTTGCAGGAAACAGATTTCAGGAGGTAGATTCGACTCGCCTTTAAAGCACATGAAAAGTGACAAAACGTTGACAATGATGCCCTTGGCCAAAAAGTGCGTATGCGTTTTTTCCTGAATATATTCAGGAAAAAACGCATACGCCCTTTTTGGCCAACCAAGCAAGCCGGAAGGGCAAATCAGCGCTACAAAGAAGTCTCGCTTGCCCTCGGTCAAAAGGGCCATGCTGAACAAACTGTAAAAACCAGAAAAGCAGGACAGGCCATGGAGACATGGGAGCCTTGCTACGCTGATGGGCGGGATGTAAATTGCCAACAGGCACTCTGGAGAAGAGTACGGTGTGTCCTGAAACAAGTAATAAACACAGCGTAGAGAGCATAGGGCAATTCCACTCATGGGCGTATAAATTGGGAAAACTAAAAATCAACAAGACACAGGCACCCTAAAGTTTACGGCTGCTCTGTTGCCAAGAACCTCCACTTCGGTACACCTTCAATATCCCAGGAAAGAGAAAAATGGATAAAGAAATGGTGGTACTTGGCACAATGGAATATCACTCAGCCATGAAATCAATGTCATAAGGATAGTTAGCAGCATGATGAGTGGATTTAGGTACGATGATTCTAAGTGAAATAAGTCACACAGAAAAAGGCACTTATCCTAAGATATCGCTTATAGAGGGAATGTCAAAATCGCTACACTTGAACTGAATTACAAAACAGAACAGAGGCACACCTTTAGAAGACACACTATGGCTGCTTAACCGGAAAGGTGAGGTGGGGTGATGCATAAAACAAGGGTTTGAAATTAGCTCAGACACCGCTCCATAAGCCAAATATGTAATAGACAAGGCCTACTCCCTGCTCAGTGAACTGGACTCAACACACCCTAGTCACCACACAAGAATATATCTGACTAGTAAGAATCTGAAAACCTATGTATCGATATCTCTCTGCAAGTGAATCAAGAGGGTGTAAAGCGGCATCAACACAGCAGGGAAAAGCAGCCAAGCCCGATTCTAAACATAAATTACTTTAAAAAACCCACAAAACAAAGACAGTTAAAGAGAGAGAAATTCTTACAAAATCCATTCAGGGTCTCTGATGCAACCTGGATTGACCATATCTAGACCCACAGCTGGATGAGACATAAGGCTGGACACTCTTGGGGCTGAGAGGATTGGTGAGGTTGGGTGAGCAAACGCAGACACTTTAAAGTAACACAGCGGGGAACACACCCCATGGGTCTCAAATCTCCAGGTACAAGGGCATCTTCCTACATCAAAACATGCATGGGAAACCCAGAGAATTGTATGCCGTGAGATCGGGAAAGGCTTCTAAAACGCACCTCATTTCTCCTCTCCTTGTGCTCGGGTTCGCCATTCCAGCCACTTGACTAACCATCTCCCTAATTGGAGAATCAGCACCTTTAACCTCCTGTTTCGTCCAGGTTGCAATTTGTCCTGAGGATGAAGGGGAAGACGGGGAAACAACGAGAGACTAGCCCTAGGTGTTGGGACAGGCACAGGTCACTCCATTTTCCCATCAGGAAGAAGAATGAACCACAGGCTCAGCCTGCCCCCCAGAACCAAAATAGGTCCTGAAGCAATCCTGCGCTTTTGCGGCCAGCTCCCAAAAAAGCGAGGAGACAAATGGAGCTCAGGGGCACTGCAATTCACAAACGTGCAGAGTTATAAATGAGAACTCTCGTCCACAAATATATTGAGGGAAGGCAACGAAGAGGATTTGAAAGCAAGGCAGATTTGCAGGAAACAGATTTCAGGAGGTAGATTCGACTTGCCTTTAAAGCACATGAAAAGCGGAAAAACGTTGACAATGATGCCCTTGGCCAAAAAGGGCGTATGCGTTTTTTCCTGAATATATTCAGGAAAAAACGCATACGCCCTTTTTGGCCAACCAAGCAAGCCGGAAGGGCAAATCAGCGCTACAAAGAAGTCTCGCTTGCCCTCGGTCAAAAGGGCCATGCTGAACAAAGTGTAAAAACCAGAAAAGCAGGACAGGCCATGGAGACATGGGAGCCTTGCTACGCTGATGGGCGGGATGTAAATTGCCAACAGGCACTCTGGAGAAGAGTACGGTGTGTCCTGAAACAAGTAATAAACACAGCGTAGAGAGCATAGGGCACTTCCACTCATGGGCGTATAAATTGGGAAAACTAAAAATCAACAAGACACAGGCACCCCAAACTTTACGGCTGCTCTGTTGCCAAGAACCTCCGCTTCGGTACACCTTCAATATCCCAGGAAAGAGAAAAATGGATAAAGAAATGGTGGTACTTGGCACAATGGAATATCACTCAGCCATGAAATCAATGTCATAAGGTTAGTTAGCAGCATGATGAGTGGATTTAGGTACGATGATTCTAAGTGAAATAATTCACACAGAAAAAGACACTTATCCTAAGATATCGCTTAGAGAGGGAATGTCAAAATCGCTAAACTTGAACTGAATTACAAAACAGAACAGAGGCACACCTTTAGAAGACACACTATGGCTGCTTAACGGGAAAGGTGAGGTGGGGTGATGCATAAAACAAGGTTTGAAATTAGCTCAGACACCGCTCCATAAGCCAAATATGTAATAGACAAGGCCTACTCCCTGCTCAGTTAACTGGACTCAACACCCCCTAGTCACCGCACAAGAATATATCTGATTAGCATGAATCTGAAAACCTATATATCGATATCTCTCTGCAAGTGAATCAAGAGGGTGTAAAGCGGCATCAACACAGCAGGGAAAAGCAGCCAAACCCCATTCTAAACATACATTACTTTAAAAAACCCACAAAGCAAAGACAGTGAAAGAGAGAGAAATTCTTACAAAATCCGTTCAGGGTCTCTGATGCAACCTGGATTGACCATATCTAGACCCACAGCTGGATGAGACATAAGACTGGACACTCTTGGGGCTGAGAGGATTGGTGAGGTCGGGTGAGCAAATGCAGATACTTTAAAGTAACACCGCGGGGTACACACCCCATGGGTCTCAAATCTCCAGGTACAAGGGCATCTTCCTACATCAAAACATGCATGGGAAACCCAGAAGATGGTATGCCATGAGATCGGGAAAGGTTTCTAAAACGCACCTCATTTCTCCTCTCCTTGTGCTCGGGTTCGCCATTCCAGCTGGTTGACCAACCATCTCCCTATTTGGAGAATCAGCACCTTTAACCTCCTGATTGTACAGGTTGCAATTTGTCCTGAGGATGAACGGGAAGACGCGGAACCAACGAGAGACGAGCCCTAGGTGTTGGGACAGGCGTAGGTCACTCCATTTTCCCATCAGGAAGAAGAATGAACCACAGGCTCAGCCTGCCCCCCAGAACCAAAATAGGGCCTGAAGCAATCCTGCGCTTTTGCGGCCAGCTCCCAAAAAAGCGAGGAGACAAATGGAGCTCAGGGGCACTGCAATTCACAAACGTGCAGAGTTACAAATGAGAACTCTCGTCCACAAATATATTGAGGGAAGGCAACGAAGAGGATTTGAAAGCAAGGCAGATTTGCAGGAAACAGATTTCAGGAGGTAGATTCGACTCGCCTTTAAAGCACATGAAAAGTGACAAAACGTTGACAATGATGCCCTTGGCCAAAAAGGGCGTATGCGTTTTTTCCTGAATATATTCAGGAAAAAACGCATACGCCCTTTTTGGCCAACCAAGCAAGCCGGAAGGGCAAATCAGCGCTACAAAGAAGTCTCGCTTGCCCTCGGTCAAAAGGGCCATGCTGAAGAAAGTGTAAAAACCAGAAAAGCAGGACAGGCCATGGAGACATGGGAGCCTTGCTACGCTGATGGGCGGGATGTAAATTGCCAACAGGCACTCTGGAGAAGAGTACGGTGTGTCCTGAAACAAGTAATAAACACAGCGTAGAGAGCATAGGGCACTTCCACTCATGGGCGTATAAATTGGGAAAACTAAAAATCAACAAGACACAGGCACCCTAAAGTTTACGGCTGCTCTGTTGCCAAGAACCTCCGCTTTGGTACACCTTCAATATCCCAGGAAAGAGAAAAATGGATAAAGAAATGGTGGTACTTGGCACAATGCAATATCACTCAGCCAAGAAATCAATGTCATAAGGCTAGTTAGCAGCATGATGAGTGGATTTAGGTACGATGATTCTAAGTGAAATAAGTCACACAGAAAAAGGCACTTATCCTAAGATATCGCTTATAGAGGGAATGTCAAAATCGCTACACTTGAACTGAATTACAAACAGAACAGAGTCACACCTTTAGAAGACACACTATGGCTGCTTAACGGGAAAGGTGAGGTGGGGTGATGCATAAAACAAGGGTTTGAAATTAGCTCAGACACCGCTCCATAAGCCAAATATGTACTAGACAAGGCCTACTCCCTGCTCAGTGAACTGGACTCAACACCCCCTAGTCACCGCACAAGAATATATCTGACTAGTATGAATCTGAAAACCTATGTATCGATATCTCTCTGCAAGTGAATCAAGAGGGTGTAAAGCGGCATAAACACAGCAGGGAAAAGTAGCCAAACCCCATTCTAAACATAAATTACTTTAAAAAACCCACAAAACAAAGACAGTGAAAGAGAGAGAAATTCTTACAAAATCCGTTCAGGGTCTCTGATGCAACCTGGATTGACCATATCTAGACCCACAGCTGGATGAGACATAAGGCTGGACACTCTTGGGGCTGAGAGGATTGGTGAGGTTGGGTGAGCAAATGGAGATACTTTAAAGTAATACCGCGGGGTACCCACCCCATGGGTCTCAAATCTCCAGGTACAAGGGAATCTTCCTACATCAAAACATGCATGGGAAACCCAGAAGATGGTATGCCATGAGATCGGGAAAGGTTTCTAAAACGCACCTCATTTCTCCTCTCCTTGTGCTCGGGTTCGCCATTCCAGCCGCTTGACTAACCATCTCCCTACTTGGAGAATCAGCACCTTTAACCTACTGTTTCGTCCAGGTTGCAATTTGTCCTGAGGATGAACGGGAAGACGGGGAACCAACGAAAGACTAGCCCTAGGTGTTGGGACAGGCACAGGTCACTCCATTTTCCCATCAGGAAGAAGAATGAACCACAGGCTCAGCCTGCCCCCCAGAACCAAAATAGGGCCTGAAGCAATCCTGCGCTTTTGCGGCCAGCTCCCAAAAAAGCGAGGAGACAAATGGAGCTCAGGGGCACTGCAATTCACAAACGTGCAGAGTTATAAATGAGAACTCTCGTCCACAAATATATTGAGGGAAGGCAACGAAGAGGATTTGAAAGCAAGGCAGATTTGCAGGAAACAGATTTCAGGAGGTAGATTCGACTCGCCTTTAAAGCACATGAAAAGCGGCAAAACGTTGACAATGATGCCCTTGGCCAAAAAGGGCGTATGCGTTTTTTCCTGAATATATTCAGGAAAAAACGCATACGCCCTTTTTGGCCAACCAAGCAAGCCGGAAGGGCAAATCAGCGCTACAAAGAAGTCTCGCTTGCCCTCGGTCAAAAGGGCCATGCTGAACAAACTGTAAAAACCAGAAAAGCAGGACAGGCCATGGAGACATGGGAGCCTTGCTACGCTGATGGGCGGGATGTAAATTGCCAACAGGCACTCTGGAGAAGAGTACGGTGTGTCCTGAAACAAGTAATAAACACAGCGTAGAGAGCATAGGGCACTTCCACTCATGGGCGTATAAATTGGGAAAACCAAAATTCAACAAGACACAGGCACCCCAAACTTTACGGCTGCTCTGTTGCCAAGAACCTCCGCTTCGGTACACCTTCAATATCCCAGGAAAGAGAAAAATGGATAAAGAAATGGTGGTACTTGGCACAATGGAATATCACTCAGCCATGAAATCAATGTTATAAGGCTAGTTAGCAGCATGATGAGTGGATTTAGGTACGATGATTCTAAGTGAAATAAGTCACACAGAAAAAGGCACTTATCCTAAGATATCGCTTATAGAGGGAATGTCAAAATCGCTAAACTTGAACTGAATTACAAAACAGAACAGAGGCACACCTTTAGAAGACACACTATGGCTGCTTAACCGGAAAGGTGAGGTGGGGTGATGCATAAAACAAGGTTTGAAATTAGCTCAGACACCGCTCCATAAGCCAAATATGTAATAGACAAGGCCTACTCCCTGCTCAGTTAACTGGACTCAACACCCCTTGGTCACCGCACAAGAATATATCTGATTAGTATGAATCTGAAAACCTATGTATCGATATCTCTCTGCAAGTGAATCAAGAGGGTGTAAAGCGGCATCAACACAGCAGGGAAAAGCAGCCAAACCCCATTCTAAACATACATTACTTTAAAAAACCCACAAAGCAAAGAGAGTGAAAGAGAGAGAAATTCTTACAAAATCCGTTCAGGGTCTCTGATGCAACCTGGATTGACCATATCTAGACCCACAGCTGGATGAGACATAAGGCTGGACACTCTTGGGGCTGAGAGAATTGGTGAGGTTGGGTGAGCAAATGCAGATACTTTAAAGTAACACCGCGGGGTACCCACCCCATGGGTCTCAAATCTCCAGGTACAAGGGCATCTTCCTACATCAAAACATGCATGGGAAACCCAGAAGATGGTATGCCATGAGATCGGGAAAGGTTTCTAAAACGCACCTCATTTCTCCTCTCCTTGTGCTCGGGTTCGCCATTCCAGCTGCTTGACCAACCATCTCCCTATTTGGAGAATCAGCACCTTTAACCTCCTGTTTCGTACAGGTTGCAGTTTGTCCTGAGGATGAACGGGAAGACGGGGAACCAACGAGAGACTAGCCCTAGGTGTTGGGACAGGCACAGGTCACTCCATTTTCCCATCAGGAAGAAGAATGAACCACAGGCTCAGCCTGCCCCCCAGAACCAAAATAGGTCCTGAAGCAATCCTGCGCTTTTGCGGCCAGCTCCCAAAAAAGCGAGGAGACAAATGGAGCTCAGGGGCACTGCAATTCACAAACGTGCAGAGTTATAAATGAGAACTCTCGTCCACAAATATATTGAGGGAAGGCAACGAAGAGGATTTGAAAGCAAGGCAGATTTGCAGGAAACAGATTTCAGGAGGTAGATTCGACTTGCCTTTAAAGCACATGAAAAGCGGAAAAACGTTGACAATGATGCCCTTGGCCAAAAAGGGCGTATGCGTTTTTTCCTGAATATATTCAGGAAAAAACGCATACGCCCTTTTTGGCCAACCAAGCAAGCCGGAAGGGCAAATCAGCGCTACAAAGAAGTCTCGCTTGCCCTCGGTCAAAAGGGCCATGCTGAACAAAGTGTAAAAACCAGAAAAGCAGGACAGGCCATGGAGACATGGGAGCCTTGCTACGCTGATGGGCGGGATGTAAATTGCCAACAGGCACTCTGGAGAAGAGTACGGTGTGTCCTGAAACAAGTAATAAACACAGCGTAGAGAGCATAGGGCACTTCCACTCATGGGCGTATAAATTGGGAAAACTAAAAATCAACAAGACACAGGCACCCCAAACTTTACGGCTGCTCTGTTGCCAAGAACCTCCGCTTCGGTACACCTTCAATATCCCAGGAAAGAGAAAAATGGATAAAGAAATGGTGGTACTTGGCACAATGGAATATCACTCAGCCATGAAATCAATGTCATAAGGTTAGTTAGCAGCATGATGAGTGGATTTAGGTACGATGATTCTAAGTGAAATAATTCACACAGAAAAAGACACTTATCCTAAGATATCGCTTAGAGAGGGAATGTCAAAATCGCTAAACTTGAACTGAATTACAAAACAGAACAGAGGCACACCTTTAGAAGACACACTATGGCTGCTTAACGGGAAAGGTGAGGTGGGGTGATGCATAAAACAAGGTTTGAAATTAGCTCAGACACCGCTCCATAAGCCAAATATGTAATAGACAAGGCCTACTCCCTGCTCAGTTAACTGGACTCAACACCCCCTAGTCACCGCACAAGAATATATCTGATTAGCATGAATCTGAAAACCTATATATCGATATCTCTCTGCAAGTGAATCAAGAGGGTGTAAAGCGGCATCAACACAGCAGGGAAAAGCAGCCAAACCCCATTCTAAACATACATTACTTTAAAAAACCCACAAAGCAAAGACAGTGAAAGAGAGAGAAATTCTTACAAAATCCGTTCAGGGTCTCTGATGCAACCTGGATTGACCATATCTAGACCCACAGCTGGATGAGACATAAGACTGGACACTCTTGGGGCTGAGAGGATTGGTGAGGTCGGGTGAGCAAATGCAGATACTTTAAAGTAACACCGCGGGGTACACACCCCATGGGTCTCAAATCTCCAGGTACAA
The DNA here is from genome assembly GCF_028564815.1 of Eubalaena glacialis. Lineage (NCBI taxonomy): Eukaryota > Metazoa > Chordata > Mammalia > Artiodactyla > Balaenidae > Eubalaena > Eubalaena glacialis. Next base: position 477,195 of record NW_026871659.1, on the reverse strand, counting down.
GGGCATCTTCCTACATCAAAACATGCATGGGAAACCCAGAAGATGGTATGCCATGAGATCGGGAAAGGTTTCTAAAACGCACCTCATTTCTCCTCTCCTTGTGCTCGGGTTCGCCATTCCAGCTGCTTGACCAACCATCTCCCTATTTGGAGAATCAGCACCTTTAACCTCCTGATTGTACAGGTTGCAATTTGTCCTGAGGATGAACGGGAAGACGCGGAACCAACGAGAGACGAGCCCTAGGTGTTGGGACAGGCGTAGGTCACTCCATTTTCCCATCAGGAAGAAGAATGAACCACAGGCTCAGCCTGCCCCCCAGAACCAAAATAGGGCCTGAAGCAATCCTGCGCTTTTGCGGCCAGCTCCCAAAAAAGCGAGGAGACAAATGGAGCTCAGGGGCACTGCAATTCACAAACGTGCAGAGTTACAAATGAGAACTCTCGTCCACAAATATATTGAGGGAAGGCAACGAAGAGGATTTGAAAGCAAGGCAGATTTGCAGGAAACAGATTTCAGGAGGTAGATTCGACTCGCCTTTAAAGCACATGAAAAGTGACAAAACGTTGACAATGATGCCCTTGGCCAAAAAGGGCGTATGCGTTTTTTCCTGAATATATTCAGGAAAAAACGCATACGCCCTTTTTGGCCAACCAAGCAAGCCGGAAGGGCAAATCAGCGCTACAAAGAAGTCTCGCTTGCCCTCGGTCAAAAGGGCCATGCTGAAGAAAGTGTAAAAACCAGAAAAGCAGGACAGGCCATGGAGACATGGGAGCCTTGCTACGCTGATGGGCGGGATGTAAATTGCCAACAGGCACTCTGGAGAAGAGTACGGTGTGTCCTGAAACAAGTAATAAACACAGCGTAGAGAGCATAGGGCAATTCCACTCATGGGCGTATAAATTGGGAAAACTAAAAATCAACAAGACACAGGCACCCTAAAGTTTACGGCTGCTCTGTTGCCAAGAACCTCCACTTCGGTACACCTTCAATATCCCAGGAAAGAGAAAAATGGATAAAGAAATGGTGGTACTTGGCACAATGGAATATCACTCAGCCATGAAATCAATGTCATAAGGATAGTTAGCAGCATGATGAGTGGATTTAGGTACGATGATTCTAAGTGAAATAAGTCACACAGAAAAAGGCACTTATCCTAAGATATCGCTTATAGAGGGAATGTCAAAATCGCTACACTTGAACTGAATTACAAAACAGAACAGAGGCACACCTTTAGAAGACACACTATGGCTGCTTAACCGGAAAGGTGAGGTGGGGTGATGCATAAAACAAGGGTTTGAAATTAGCTCAGACACCGCTCCATAAGCCAAATATGTAATAGACAAGGCCTACTCCCTGCTCAGTGAACTGGACTCAACACACCCTAGTCACCACACAGGAATATATCTGACTAGTAAGAATCTGTAAACCTATGTATCGATATCTCTCTGCAAGTGAATCAAGAGGGTGTAAAGCGGCATCAACACAGCAGGGAAAAGCAGCCAAGCCCGATTCTAAACATAAATTACTTTAAAAAACCCACAAAACAAAGACAGTTAAAGAGAGAGAAATTCTTACAAAATCCATTCAGGGTCTCTGATGCAACCTGGATTGACCATATCTAGACCCACAGCTGGATGAGACATAAGGCTGGACACTCTTGGGGCTGAGAGGATTGGTGAGGTTGGGTGAGCAAACGCAGACACTTTAAAGTAACACTGCGGGGAACACACCCCATGGGTCTCAAATCTCCAGGTACAAGGGCATCTTCCTACATCAAAACATGCATGGGAAACCCAGAGAAATGTATGCCGTGAGATCGGGAAAGGCTTCTAAAACGCACCTCATTTCTCCTCTCCTTGTGCTCGGGTTCGCCATTCCAGCCACTTGACTAACCATCTCCCTAATTGGAGAATCAGCACCTTTAACCTCCTGTTTCGTCCAGGTTGCAATTTGTCCTGAGGATGAAGGGGAAGACGGGGAAACAACGAGAGACTAGCCCTAGGTGTTGGGACAGGCACAGGTCACTCCATTTTCCCATCAGGAAGAAGAATGAACCACAGGCTCAGCCTGCCCCCCAGAACCAAAATAGGTCCTGAAGCAATCCTGCGCTTTTGCGGCCAGCTCCCAAAAAAGCGAGGAGACAAATGGAGCTCAGGGGCACTGCAATTCACAAACGTGCAGAGTTATAAATGAGAACTCTCGTCCACAAATATATTGAGGGAAGGCAACGAAGAGGATTTGAAAGCAAGGCAGATTTGCAGGAAACAGATTTCAGGAGGTAGATTCGACTTGCCTTTAAAGCACATGAAAAGCGGAAAAACGTTGACAATGATGCCCTTGGCCAAAAAGGGCGTATGCGTTTTTTCCTGAATATATTCAGGAAAAAACGCATACGCCCTTTTTGGCCAACCAAGCAAGCCGGAAGGGCAAATCAGCGCTACAAAGAAGTCTCGCTTGCCCTCGGTCAAAAGGGCCATGCTGAACAAAGTGTAAAAACCAGAAAAGCAGGACAGGCCATGGAGACATGGGAGCCTTGCTACGCTGATGGGCGGGATGTAAATTGCCAACAGGCACTCTGGAGAAGAGTACGGTGTGTCCTGAAACAAGTAATAAACACAGCGTAGAGAGCATAGGGCACTTCCACTCATGGGCGTATAAATTGGGAAAACTAAAAATCAACAAGACACAGGCACCCCAAACTTTACGGCTGCTCTGTTGCCAAGAACCTCCGCTTCGGTACACCTTCAATATCCCAGGAAAGAGAAAAATGGATAAAGAAATGGTGGTACTTGGCACAATGGAATATCACTCAGCCATGAAATCAATGTCATAAGGTTAGTTAGCAGCATGATGAGTGGATTTAGGTACGATGATTCTAAGTGAAATAATTCACACAGAAAAAGACACTTATCCTAAGATATCGCTTAGAGAGGGAATGTCAAAATCGCTAAACTTGAACTGAATTACAAAACAGAACAGAGGCACACCTTTAGAAGACACACTATGGCTGCTTAACGGGAAAGGTGAGGTGGGGTGATGCATAAAACAAGGTTTGAAATTAGCTCAGACACCGCTCCATAAGCCAAATATGTAATAGACAAGGCCTACTCCCTGCTCAGTTAACTGGACTCAACACCCCCTAGTCACCGCACAAGAATATATCTGATTAGCATGAATCTGAAAACCTATATATCGATATCTCTCTGCAAGTGAATCAAGAGGGTGTAAAGCGGCATCAACACAGCAGGGAAAAGCAGCCAAACCCCATTCTAAACATACATTACTTTAAAAAACCCACAAAGCAAAGACAGTGAAAGAGAGAGAAATTCTTACAAAATCCGTTCAGGGTCTCTGATGCAACCTGGATTGACCATATCTAGACCCACAGCTGGATGAGACATAAGACTGGACACTCTTGGGGCTGAGAGGATTGGTGAGGTCGGGTGAGCAAATGCAGATACTTTAAAGTAACACCGCGGGGTACACACCCCATGGGTCTCAAATCTCCAGGTACAAGGGCATCTTCCTACATCAAAACATGCATGGGAAACCCAGAAGATGGTATGCCATGAGATCGGAAAAGGTTTCTAAAACGCACCTCATTTCTCCTCTCCTTGTGCTCGGGTTCGCCATTCCAGCTGCTTGACCAACCATCTCCCTATTTGGAGAATCAGCACCTTTAACCTCCTGATTGTACAGGTTGCAATTTGTCCTGAGGATGAACGGGAAGACGCGGAACCAACGAGAGACGAGCCCTAGGTGTTGGGACAGGCGTAGGTCACTCCATTTTCCCATCAGGAAGAAGAATGAACCACAGGCTCAGCCTGCCCCCCAGAACCAAAATAGGGCCTGAAGCAATCCTGCGCTTTTGCGGCCAGCTCCCAAAAAAGCGAGGAGACAAATGGAGCTCAGGGGCACTGCAATTCACAAACGTGCAGAGTTACAAATGAGAACTCTCGTCCACAAATATATTGAGGGAAGGCAACGAAGAGGATTTGAAAGCAAGGCAGATTTGCAGGAAACAGATTTCAGGAGGTAGATTCGACTCGCCTTTAAAGCACATGAAAAGTGACAAAACGTTGACAATGATGCCCTTGGCCAAAAAGGGCGTATGCGTTTTTTCCTGAATATATTCAGGAAAAAACGCATACGCCCTTTTTGGCCAACCAAGCAAGCCGGAAGGGCAAATCAGCGCTACAAAGAAGTCTCGCTTGCCCTCGGTCAAAAGGGCCATGCTGAAGAAAGTGTAAAAACCAGAAAAGCAGGACAGGCCATGGAGACATGGGAGCCTTGCTACGCTGATGGGCGGGATGTAAATTGCCAACAGGCACTCTGGAGAAGAGTACGGTGTGTCCTGAAACAAGTAATAAACACAGCGTAGAGAGCATAGGGCACTTCCACTCATGGGCGTATAAATTGGGAAAACTAAAAATCAACAAGACACAGGCACCCTAAAGTTTACGGCTGCTCTGTTGCCAAGAACCTCCGCTTCGGTACACCTTCAATATCCCAGGAAAGAGAAAAATGGATAAAGAAATGGTGGTACTTGGCACAATGCAATATCACTCAGCCAAGAAATCAATGTCATAAGGCTAGTTAGCAGCATGATGAGTGGATTTAGGTACGATGATTCTAAGTGAAATAAGTCACACAGAAAAAGGCACTTATCCTAAGATATCGCTTATAGAGGGAATGTCAAAATCGCTACACTTGAACTGAATTACAAACAGAACAGAGTCACACCTTTAGAAGACACACTATGGCTGCTTAACGGGAAAGGTGAGGTGGGGTGATGCATAAAACAAGGGTTTGAAATTAGCTCAGACACCGCTCCATAAGCCAAATATGTACTAGACAAGGCCTACTCCCTGCTCAGTGAACTGGACTCAACACCCCCTAGTCACCGCACAAGAATATATCTGACTAGTATGAATCTGAAAACCTATGTATCGATATCTCTCTGCAAGTGAATCAAGAGGGTGTAAAGCGGCATAAGCACAGCAGGGAAAAGCAGCCAAACCCCATTCTAAACATAAATTACTTTAAAAAACCCACAAAACAAAGACAGTGAAAGAGAGAGAAATTCTTACAAAATCCGTTCAGGGTCTCTGATGCAACCTGGATTGAGCATATTTAGACCCACAGCTGGATGAGACATAAGGCTGCACACTCTTGCGGCTGAGAGGATTGGTGAGGTTGGGTGAGCAAATGCAGATACTTTAAAGTAATACTGCGGTGTACCCACCCCATGGGTCTCAAATCTCCAGGTACAAGGGCATCTTCCTACATCAAAACATGCATGGGAAACCCAGAAGATGGTATGCCATGAGATCGGGAAAAGTTTCTAAAACGCACCTCATTTCTCCTCTCCTTGTGCTCGGGTTCGCCATTCCAGCCGCTTGACTAACCATCTCCCTACTTGGAGAATCAGCACCTTTAACCTCCTGTTTCGTACAGGTTGCAGTTTGTCCTGAGGATGAACGGGAAGACGGGGAACCAACGAGAGACTAGCCCTAGGTGTTGGGACAGGCACAGGTCACTCCATTTTCCCATCAGGAAGAAGAATGAACCACAGGCTCAGCCTGCCCCCCAAAACCAAAATAGGGCCTGAAGCAATCCTGCGCTTTTGCGGCCAGCTCCCAAAAAAGCGAGGAGACAAATGGAGCTCAGGGGCACTGCAATTCACAAACGTGCAGAGTTATAAATGAGATCTCTCGTCCACAAATATATTGAGGGAAGGCAACGAAGAGGATTTGAAAGCAAGGCAGATTTGCAGGAAACAGATTTCAGGAGTTAGATTCGACTCGCCTTTAAAGCACATGAAAAGTGACAAAACGTTGACAATGATGCCCTTGGCCAAAAAGGGCGTATGCGTTTTTTCCTGAATATATTCAGGAAAAAACGCATACGCCCTTTTTGGCCAACCAAGCAAGCCGGAAGGGCAAATCAGCGCTACAAAGAAGTCTCGCTTGCCCTCGGTCAAAAGGGCCATGCTGAACAAACTGTAAAAACCAGAAAAGCAGGACAGGCCATGGAGACATGGGAGCCTTGCTACGCTGATGGGCGGGATGTAAATTGCCAACAGGCACTCTGGAGAAGAGTACGGTGTGTCCTGAAACAAGTAATAAACACAGCGTAGAGAGCATAGGGCAATTCCACTCATGGGCGTATAAATTGGGAAAACTAAAAATCAACAAGACACAGGCACCCTAAAGTTTACGGCTGCTCTGTTGCCAAGAACCTCCACTTCGGTACACCTTCAATATCCCAGGAAAGAGAAAAATGGATAAAGAAATGGTGGTACTTGGCACAATGGAATATCACTCAGCCATGAAATCAATGTCATAAGGATAGTTAGCAGCATGATGAGTGGATTTAGGTACGATGATTCTAAGTGAAATAAGTCACACAGAAAAAGGCACTTATCCTAAGATATCGCTTATAGAGGGAATGTCAAAATCGCTACACTTGAACTGAATTACAAAACAGAACAGAGGCACACCTTTAGAAGACACACTATGGCTGCTTAACCGGAAAGGTGAGGTGGGGTGATGCATAAAACAAGGGTTTGAAATTAGCTCAGAGACCGCTCCATAAGCCAAATATGTAATAGACAAGGCCTACTCCCTGCTCAGTGAACTGGACTCAACACACCCTAGTCACCACACAAGAATATATCTGACTAGTAAGAATCTGAAAACCTATGTATCGATATCTCTCTGCAAGTGAATCAAGAGGGTGTAAAGCGGCATCAACACAGCAGGGAAAAGCAGCCAAGCCCGATTCTAAACATAAATTACTTTAAAAAACCCACAAAACAAAGACAGTTAAAGAGAGAGAAATTCTTACAAAATCCATTCAGGGTCTCTGATGCAACCTGGATTGACCATATCTACACCCACAGCTGGATGAGACATAAGGCTGGACACTCTTGGGGCTGAGAGGATTGGTGAGGTTGGGTGAGCAAACGCAGACACTTTAAAGTAACACTGCGGGGAACACACCCCATGGGTCTCAAATCTCCAGGTACAAGGGCATCTTCCTACATCAAAACATGCATGGGAAACCCAGAGAATTGTATGCCGTGAGATCGGGAAAGGCTTCTAAAACGCACCTCATTTCTCCTCTCCTTGTGCTCGGGTTCGCCATTCCAGCCACTTGACTAACCATCTCCCTAATTGGAGAATCAGCACCTTTAACCTCCTGTTTCGTCCAGGTTGCAATTTGTCCTGAGGATGAAGGGGAAGACGGGGAAACAACGAGAGACTAGCCCTAGGTGTTGGGACAGGCACAGGTCACTCCATTTTCCCATCAGGAAGAAGAATGAACCACAGGCTCAGCCTGCCCCCCAGAACCAAAATAGGTCCTGAAGCAATCCTGCGCTTTTGCGGCCAGCTCCCAAAAAAGCGAGGAGACAAATGGAGCTCAGGGGCACTGCAATTCACAAACGTGCAGAGTTATAAATGAGAACTCTCGTCCACAAATATATTGAGGGAAGGCAACGAAGAGGATTTGAAAGCAAGGCAGATTTGCAGGAAACAGATTTCAGGAGGTAGATTCGACTTGCCTTTAAAGCACATGAAAAGCGGAAAAACGTTGACAATGATGCCCTTGGCCAAAAAGGGCGTATGCGTTTTTTCCTGAATATATTCAGGAAAAAACGCATACGCCCTTTTTGGCCAACCAAGCAAGCCGGAAGGGCAAATCAGCGCTACAAAGAAGTCTCGCTTGCCCTCGGTCAAAAGGGCCATGCTGAACAAAGTGTAAAAACCAGAAAAGCAGGACAGGCCATGGAGACATGGGAGCCTTGCTACGCTGATGGGCGGGATGTAAATTGCCAACAGGCACTCTGGAGAAGAGTACGGTGTGTCCTGAAACAAGTAATAAACACAGCGTAGAGAGCATAGGGCACTTCCACTCATGGGCGTATAAATTGGGAAAACTAAAAATCAACAAGACACAGGCACCCCAAACTTTACGGCTGCTCTGTTGCCAAGAACCTCCGCTTCGGTACACCTTCAATATCCCAGGAAAGAGAAAAATGGATAAAGAAATGGTGGTACTTGGCACAATGGAATATCACTCAGCCATGAAATCAATGTCATAAGGTTAGTTAGCAGCATGATGAGTGGATTTAGGTACGATGATTCTAAGTGAAATAATTCACACAGAAAAAGACACTTATCCTAAGATATCGCTTATAGAGGGAATGTCAAAATCGCTACACTTGAACTGAATTACAAAACAGAACAGAGGCACACCTTTAGAAGACACACTATGGCTGCTTAACGGGAAAGGTGAGGTGGGGTGATGCATAAAACAAGGTTTGAAATTAGCTCAGACACCGCTCCATAAGCCAAATATGTAATAGACAAGGCCTACTCCCTGCTCAGTTAACTGGACTCAACACCCCCTAGTCACCGCACAAGAATATATCTGATTAGCATGAATCTGAAAACCTATATATCGATATCTCTCTGCAAGTGAATCAAGAGGGTGTAAAGCGGCATCAACACAGCAGGGAAAAGCAGCCAAACCCCATTGTAAACATACATTACTTTAAAAAACCCACAAAGCAAAGAGAGTGAAAGAGAGAGAAATTCTTACAAAATCCGTTCAGGGTCTCTGATGCAACCTGGCTTGACCATATCTAGACCCACAGCTGGATGAGACATAAGGCTGGACACTCTTGGGGCTGAGAGAATTGGTGAGGTTGGGTGAGCAAATGCAGATACTTTAAAGTAACACCGCGGGGTACCCACCCCATGGGTCTCAAATCTCCAGGTACAAGGGCATCTTCCTACATCAAAACATGCATGGGAAACCCAGAAGATGGTATGCCATGAGATCGGGAAAGGTTTCTAAAACGCACCTCATTTCTCCTCTCCTTGTGCTCGGGTTCGCCATTCCAGCTGCTTGACCAACCATCTCCCTATTTGGAGAATCAGCACCTTTAACCTCCTGTTTCGTACAGGTTGCAGTTTGTCCTGAGGATGAACGGGAAGACGGGGAACCAACGAGAGACTAGCCCTAGGTGTTGGGACAGCCACAGGTCACTCCATTTTCCCATCAGGAAGAAGAATGAACCACAGGCTCAGCCTGCCCCCCAAAACCAAAATAGGGCCTGAAGCAATCCTGCGCTTTTGCGGCCAGCTCCCAAAAAAGCGAGGAGACAAATGGAGCTCAGGGGCACTGCAATTCACAAACGTGCAGAGTTATAAATGAGAACTCTCGTCCACAAATATATTGAGGGAAGGCAACGAAGAGGATTTGAAAGCAAGGCAGATTTGCAGGAAACAGATTTCAGGAGGTAGATTCGACTCGCCTTTAAAGCACATGAAAAGTGACAAAACGTTGACAATGATGCCCTTGGCCAAAAAGGGCGTATGCGTTTTTTCCTGAATATATTCAGGAAAAAACGCATACGCCCTTTTTGGCCAACCAAGCAAGCCGGAAGGGCAAATCAGCGCTACAAAGAAGTCTCGCTTGCCCTCGGTCAAAAGGGCCATGCTGAACAAACTGTAAAAACCAGAAAAGCAGGACAGGCCATGGAGACATGGGAGCCTTGCTACGCTGATGGGCGGGATGTTAATTGCCAACAGGCACTCTGGAGAAGAGTACGGTGTGTCCTGAAACAAGTAATAAACACAGCGTAGAGAGCATAGGGCAATTCCACTCATGGGCGTATAAATTGGGAAAACTAAAAATCAACAAGACACAGGCACCCTAAAGTTTACGGCTGCTCTGTTGCCAAGAACCTCCACTTCGGTACACCTTCAATATCCCAGGAAAGAGAAAAATGGATAAAGAAATGGTGGTACTTGGCACAATGCAATATCACTCAGCCATGAAATCAATGTCATAAGGCTAGTTAGCAGCATGATGAGTGGATTTAGGTACGATGATTCTAAGTGAAATAAGTCACACAGAAAAAGGCACTTATCCTAAGATATCGCTTATAGAGGGAATGTCAAAATCGCTACACTTGAACTGAATTACAAACAGAACAGAGTCACACCTTTAGAAGACACACTATGGCTGCTTAACTGGAAAGGTGAGGTGGGGTGATGCATAAAACAAGGGTTTGAAATTAGCTCAGACACCGCTCCATAAGCCAAATATGTAATAGACAAGGCCTACTCCCTGCTCAGTGAACTGGACTCAACACCCCCTAGTCACCGCACAAGAATATATCTGACTAGTATGAATCTGAAAACCTATATATCGATATCTCTCTGCAAGTGAATCAAGAGGCTGTAAAGCGGCATCAACACAGCAGGGAAAAGCAGCCAAGCCCGATTCTAAACATAAATTACTTTAAAAAACCCACAAAACAAAGACAGTGAAAGAGAGAGAAATTCTTACAAAATCCGTTCAGGGTCTCTGATGCAACCTGGATTGACCATATTTAGACCCACAGCTGGATGAGACATAAGGCTGCACACTCTTGCGGCTGAGAGGATTGGTCAGGTTGGGTGAGCAAATGCAGATACTTTAAAGTAATACTGCGGTGTACCCACCCCATGGGTCTCAAATCTCCAGGTACAAGGGCATCTTCCTACATCAAAACATGCATGGGAAACCCAGAAGATGGTATGCCATGAGATCGGGAAAAGTTTCTAAAACGCACCTCATTTTTCCTCTCCTTGTGCTCGGGTTCGCCATTCCAGCCGCTTGACTAACCATCTCCCTACTTGGAGAATCAGCACCTTTAACCTCCTGTTTCGTACAGGTTGCAGTTTGTCCTGAGGATGAACGGGAAGACGGGGAACCAACGAGAGACTAGCCCTAGGTGTTGGGACAGGCACAGGTCACTCCATTTTCCCATCAGGAAGAAGAATGAACCACAGGCTCAGCCTGCCCCCCAAAACCAAAATAGGGCCTGAAGCAATCCTGCGCTTTTGCGGCCAGCTCCCAAAAAAGCGAGGAGACAAATGGAGCTCAGGGGCACTGCAATTCACAAACGTGCAGAGTTATAAATGAGATCTCTCGTCCACAAATATATTGAGGGAAGGCAACGAAGAGGATTTGAAAGCAAGGCAGATTTGCAGGAAACAGATTTCAGGAGGTAGATTCGACTCGCCTTTAAAGCACATGAAAAGTGACAAAACGTTGACAATGATGCCCTTGGCCAAAAAGGGCGTATGCGTTTTTTCCTGAATATATTCAGGAAAAAACGCATACGCCCTTTTTGGCCAACCAAGCAAGCCGGAAGGGCAAATCAGCGCTACAAAGAAGTCTCGCTTGCCCTCGGTCAAAAGGGCCATGCTGAACAAACTGTAAAAACCAGAAAAGCAGGACAGGCCATGGAGACATGGGAGCCTTGCTACGCTGATGGGCGGGATGTAAATTGCCAACAGGCACTCTGGAGAAGAGTACGGTGTGTCCTGAAACAAGTAATAAACACAGCGTAGAGAGCACAGGGCAATTCCACTCATGGGCGTATAAATTGGGAAAACTAAAAATCAACAAGACACAGGCACCCTAAAGTTTACGGCTGCTCTGTTGCCAAGAACCTCCACTTCGGTACACCTTCAATATCCCAGGAAAGAGAAAAATGGATAAAGAAATGGTGGTACTTGGCACAATGGAATATCACTCAGCCATGAAATCAATGTCATAAGGATAGTTAGCAGCATGATGAGTGGATTTAGGTACGATGATTCTAAGTGAAATAAGTCACACAGAAAAAGACACTTATCCTAAGATATCGCTTATAGAGGGAATGTCAAAATCGCTACACTTGAACTGAATTACAAACAGAACAGAGTCACACCTTTAGAAGACACACTATGGCTGCTTAACTGGAAAGTTGAGGTGGGGTGATGCATAAAACAAGGGTTTGAAATTAACTCAGAGACCGCTCCATATGCCAAATATGTAATAGACAAGGCCTACTCCCTGCTCAGTGAACTGGACTCAACACCCCCTAGTCACCGCACAAGAATATATATGACTAGTATGAATCTGAAAACCTATGTATCGATATCTCTCTGCAAGTGAATCAAGAGGGTGTAAAGCGGCATCAACACAGCAGGGAAAAGCAGCCAAGCCCGATTCTAAACATAAATTACTTTAAAAAACCCACAAAACAAAGACAGTGAAAGAGAGAGAAATTCTTACAAAATCCGTTCAGGGTCTCTGATGCAACCTGGATTGACCATATCTAGACCCACAGCTGGATGAGACATAAGGCTGGACACTCTTGGGGCTGAGAGGATTGGTGAGGTTCGGTGAGCAAACGCAGACACTTTAAAGTAACACTGCGGGGAACACACCCCATGGGTCTCAAATCTCCAGGTACAAGGGCATCTTCCTACATCAAAACATGCATGGGAAACCCAGAGAATTGTATGCCGTGAGATCGGGAAAGGCTTCTAAAACGCACCTCATTTCTCCTCTCCTTGTGCTCGGGTTCGCCATTCCAGCCACTTGACTAACCATCTCCCTAATTGGAGAATCAGCACCTTTAATCTCCTGTTTCGTCCAGGTTGCAATTTGTCCTGAGGATGAAGGGGAAGACGGTGAAACAACGAGAGACTAGCCCTAGGTGTTGGGACAGGCACAGGTCACTCCATTTTCCCATCAGGAAGAAGAATGAACCACAGGCTCAGCCTGCCCCCCAGAACCAAAATAGGTCCTGAAGCAATCCTGCGCTTTTGCGGCCAGCTCCCAAAAAAGCGAGGAGACAAATGGAGCTCAGGGGCACTGCAATTCACAAACGTGCAGAGTTATAAATGAGAACTCTCGTCCACAAATATATTGAGGGAAGGCAACGAAGAGGATTTGAAAGCAAGGCAGATTTGCAGGAAACAGATTTCAGGAGGTAGATTCGACTTGCCTTTAAAGCACATGAAAAGCGGAAAAACGTTGACAATGATGCCCTTGGCCAAAAAGGGCGTATGCGTTTTTTCCTGAATATATTCAGGAAAAAACGCATACGCCCTTTTTGGCCAACCAAGCAAGCCGGAAGGGCAAATCAGGGCTACAAAGAAGTCTCGCTTGCCCTCGGTCAAAAGGGCCATGCTGAACAAAGTGTAAAAACCAGAAAAGCAGGACAGGCCATGGAGACATGGGAGCCTTGCTACGCTGATGGGCGGGATGTAAATTGCGAACAGGCACTCTGGAGAAGAGTACGGTGTGTCCTGAAACAAGTAATAAACACAGCGTAGAGAGCATAGGGCACTTCCACTCATGGGCGTATAAATTGGGAAAACTAAAAATCAACAAGACACAGGCACCCCAAACTTTACGGCTGCTCTGTTGCCAAGAACCTCCGCTTCGGTACACCTTCAATATCCCAGGAAAGAGAAAAATGGATAAAGAAATGGTGGTACTTGGCACAATGGAATATCACTCAGCCATGAAATCAATGTCATAAGGTTAGTTAGCAGCATCATGAGTGGATTTAGGTACGATGATTCTAAGTGAAATAATTCACACAGAAAAAGACACTTATCCTAAGATATCGCTTATAGAGGGAATGTCAAAATCGCTACACTTGAACTGAATTACAAAACAGAACAGAGGCACACCTTTAGAAGACACACTATGGCTGCTTAACGGGAAAGGTGAGGTGGGGTGATGCATAAAACAAGGTTTGAAATTAGCTCAGACACCGCTCCATAAGCCAAATATGTAATAGACAAGGCCTACTCCCTGCTCAGTTAACTGGACTCAACACCCCCTAGTCACCGCACAAGAATATATCTGATTAGCATGAATCTGAAAACCTATATATCGATATCTCTCTGCAAGTGAATCAAGAGGGTGTAAAGCGGCATCAACACAGCAGGGAAAAGCAGCCAAACCCCATTCTAAACATACATTACTTTAAAAAACCCACAAAGCAAAGAGAGTGAAAGAGAGAGAAATTATTACAAAATCCGTTCAGGGTCTCTGATGCAACCTGGCTTGACCATATCTAGACCCACAGCTGGATGAGACATAAGGCTGGACACTCTTGGGGCTGAGAGAATTGGTGAGGTTGGGTGAGCAAATGCAGATACTTTAAAGTAACACCGCGGGGTACCCACCCCATGGGTCTCAAATCTCCAGGTACAAGGGCATCTTCCTACATCAAAACATGCATGGGAAACCCAGAAGATGGTATGCCATGAGATCGGGAAAGGTTTCTAAAACGCACCTCATTTCTCCTCTCCTTGTGCTCGGGTTCGCCATTCCAGCCGCTTGACTAACCATCTCCCTACTTGGAGAATCAGCACCTTTAACCTCCTGTTTCGTACAGGTTGCAGTTTGTCCTGAGGATGAACGGGAAGACGGGGAACCAACGAGAGACTAGCCCTAGGTGTTGGGACAGGCACAGGTCACTCCATTTTCCCATCAGGAAGAAGAATGAACCACAGGCTCAGCCTGCCCCCCAAAACCAAAATAGGGCCTGAAGCAATCCTGCGCTTTTGCGGCCAGCTCCCAAAAAAGCGAGGAGACAAATGGAGCTCAGGGGCACTGCAATTCACAAACGTGCAGAGTTATAAATGAGAACTCTCGTCCACAAATATATTGAGGGAAGGCAACGAAGAGGATTTGAAAGCAAGGCAGATTTGCAGGAAACAGATTTCAGGAGGTAGATTCGACTCGCCTTTAAAGCACATGAAAAGTGACAAAACGTTGACAATGATGCCCTTGGCCAAAAAGGGCGTATGCGTTTTTTCCTGAATATATTCAGGAAAAAACGCATACGCCCTTTTTGGCCAACCAAGCAAGCCGGAAGGGCAAATCAGCGCTACAAAGAAGTGTCGCTTGCCCTCGGTCAAAAGGGCCATGCTGAACAAACTGTAAAAACCAGAAAAGCAGGACAGGCCATGGAGACATGGGAGCCTTGCTATGCTGATGGGCGGGATGTTAATTGCCAACAGGCACTCTGGAGAAGAGTACGGTGTGTCCTGAAACAAGTAATAAACACAGCGTAGAGAGCATAGGGCAATTCCACTCATGGGCGTATAAATTGGGAAAACTAAAAATCAACAAGACACAGGCACCCTAAAGTTTACGGCTGCTCTGTTGCCAAGAACCTCCACTTCGGTACACCTTCAATATCCCAGGAAAGAGAAAAATGGATAAAGAAATGGTGGTACTTGGCACAATGCAATATCACTCAGCCATGAAATCAATGTCATAAGGCTAGTTAGCAGCATGATGAGTGGATTTAGGTACGATGATTCTAAGTGAAATAAGTCACACAGAAAAAGGCACTTATCCTAAGATATCGCTTATAGAGGGAATGTCAAAATCGCTACACTTGAACTGAATTACAAACAGAACAGAGTCACACCTTTAGAAGACACACTATGGCTGCTTAACTGGAAAGGTGAGGTGGGGTGATGCATAAAACAAGGGTTTGAAATTAGCTCAGACACCGCTCCATAAGCCAAATATGTAATAGACAAGGCCTACTCCCTGCTCAGTGAACTGGACTCAACACCCCCTAGTCACCGCACAAGAATATATCTGACTAGTATGAATCTGAAAACCTATATATCGATATCTCTCTGCAAGTGAATCAAGAGGCTGTAAAGCGGCATCAACACAGCAGGGAAAAGCAGCCAAGCCCGATTCTAAACATAAATTACTTTAAAAAACCCACAAAACAAAGACAGTGAAAGAGAGAGAAATTCTTACAAAATCCGTTCAGGGTCTCTGATGCAACCTGGATTGACCATATTTAGACCCACAGCTGGATGAGACATAAGGCTGCACACTCTTGCGGCTGAGAGGATTGGTCAGGTTGGGTGAGCAAATGCAGATACTTTAAAGTAATACTGCGGTGTACCCACCCCATGGGTCTCAAATCTCCAGGTACAAGGGCATCTTCCTACATCAAAACATGCATGGGAAACCCAGAAGATGGTATGCCATGAGATCGGGAAAAGTTTCTAAAACGCACCTCATTTTTCCTCTCCTTGTGCTCGGGTTCGCCATTCCAGCCGCTTGACTAACCATCTCCCTACTTGGAGAATCAGCACCTTTAACCTCCTGTTTCGTACAGGTTGCAGTTTGTCCTGAGGATGAACGGGAAGACGGGGAACCAACGAGAGACTAGCCCTAGGTGTTGGGACAGGCACAGGTCACTCCATTTTCCCATCAGGAAGAAGAATGAACCACAGGCTCAGCCTGCCCCCCAAAACCAAAATAGGGCCTGAAGCAATCCTGCGCTTTTGCGGCCAGCTCCCAAAAAAGCGAGGAGACAAATGGAGCTCAGGGGCACTGCAATTCACAAACGTGCAGAGTTATAAATGAGATCTCTCGTCCACAAATATATTGAGGGAAGGCAACGAAGAGGATTTGAAAGCAAGGCAGATTTGCAGGAAACAGATTTCAGGAGGTAGATTCGACTCGCCTTTAAAGCACATGAAAAGTGACAAAACGTTGACAATGATGCCCTTGGCCAAAAAGGGCGTATGCGTTTTTTCCTGAATATATTCAGGAAAAAACGCATACGCCCTTTTTGGCCAACCAAGCAAGCCGGAAGGGCAAATCAGCGCTACAAAGAAGTCTCGCTTGCCCTCGGTCAAAAGGGCCATGCTGAACAAACTGTAAAAACCAGAAAAGCAGGACAGGCCATGGAGACATGGGAGCCTTGCTACGCTGATGGGCGGGATGTAAATTGCCAACAGGCACTCTGGAGAAGAGTACGGTGTGTCCTGAAACAAGTAATAAACACAGCGTAGAGAGCATAGGGCAATTCCACTCATGGGCGTATAAATTGGGAAAACTAAAAATCAACAAGACACAGGCACCCTAAAGTTTACGGCTGCTCTGTTGCCAAGAACCTCCACTTCGGTACACCTTCAATATCCCAGGAAAGAGAAAAATGGATAAAGAAATGGTGGTACTTGGCACAATGGAATATCACTCAGCCATGAAATCAATGTCATAAGGATAGTTAGCAGCATGATGAGTGGATTTAGGTACGATGATTCTAAGTGAAATAAGTCACACAGAAAAAGACACTTATCCTAAGATATCGCTTATAGAGGGAATGTCAAAATCGCTACACTTGAACTGAATTACAAACAGAACAGAGTCACACCTTTAGAAGACACACTATGGCTGCTTAACTGGAAAGTTGAGGTGGGGTGATGCATAAAACAAGGGTTTGAAATTAACTCAGAGACCGCTCCATATGCCAAATATGTAATAGACAAGGCCTACTCCCTGCTCAGTGAACTGGACTCAACACCCCCTAGTCACCGCACAAGAATATATATGACTAGTATGAATCTGAAAACCTATGTATCGATATCTCTCTGCAAGTGAATCAAGAGGGTGTAAAGCGGCATCAACACAGCAGGGAAAAGCAGCCAAGCCCGATTCTAAACATAAATTACTTTAAAAAACCCACAAAACAAAGACAGTGAAAGAGAGAGTAATTCTTACAAAATCCGTTCAGGGTCTCTGATGCAACCTGGATTGACCATATCTAGACCCACAGCTGGATGAGACATAAGGCTGGACACTCTTGGGGCTGAGAGGATTGGTGAGGTTCGGTGAGCAAACGCAGACACTTTAAAGTAACACTGCGGGGAACACACCCCATGGGTCTCAAATCTCCAGGTACAGGGGCATCTTCCTACATCAAAACATGCATGGGAAACCCAGAGAATTGTATGCCGTGAGATCGGGAAAGGCTTCTAAAACGCACCTCATTTCTCCTCTCCTTGTGCTCGGGTTCGCCATTCCAGCCACTTGACTAACCATCTCCCTAATTGGAGAATCAGCACCTTTAATCTCCTGTTTCGTCCAGGTTGCAATTTGTCCTGAGGATGAAGGGGAAGACGGGGAAACAACGAGAGACTAGCCCTAGGTGTTGGGACAGGCACAGGTCACTCCATTTTCCCATCAGGAAGAAGAATGAACCACAGGCTCAGCCTGCCCCCCAGAACCAAAATAGGGCCTGAAGCAATCCTGCGCTTTTGCGGCCAGCTCCCAAAAAAGCGAGGAGACAAATGGAGCTCAGGGGCACTGCAATTCACAAACGTGCAGAGTTATAAATGAGAACTCTCGTCCACAAATATATTGAGGGAAGGCAACGAAGAGGATTTGAAAGCAAGGCAGATTTGCAGGAAACAGATTTCAGGAGGTAGATTCGACTCGCCTGTAAAGCACATGAAAAGCGGCAAAACGTTGACAATGATGCCCTTGGCCAAAAACGGCGTATGCGTTTTTTCCTGAATATATTCAGGAAAAAACGCATACGCCGTTTTTGCCCAACCAAGCAAGCCGGAAGGGCAAATCAGCGCTACAAAGAAGTCTCGCTTGCCCTCGGTCAAAAGGGCCATGCTGAAAAAAGTGTAAAAACCAGAAAAGCAGGACAGGCCATGGAGACATGCGAGCCTTGCTACGCTGATGGGCGGGATGTAAATTGCCAACAGGCACACTGGAGAAGTGTACGGTGTGTCCTGAAACAAGTAATAAACACAGCTTAGAGAGCATAGGGCACTTCCACTCATGGGCGTATAAATTGGGAAAAATAAAAATCAACAAGACACAGGCACCCCAAACTTTACAGCTGCTCTGTTTCCAAGAACCTCCACTTCGGTACACCTTCAATATCCCAGGAAAGAGAAAAATGGATAAACAAATGGTGGTACTTGGCACTATGGAATGTCACTCAGCCATGAAATCAATGTCATAAGGCTAGTTAGCAGCATGATGAGTGGATTTAGCGACGATGATTCTAAGTGAAATAAGTCACACAGAAAAAGACACTTATCCTAAGATATCGCTTAGAGAGGGAATGTCAACATCGCTACACTTGAACTGAATTACAAAACAGAACAGAGTCACACCTTTAGAAGACACACTATGGCTGCTTAACGGGAAAGGTGAGGTGGGGTGATGAATAAAACAAGGGTTTGAAATTAGCTCAGAGACCGCTCCATAAGCCAAATATGTAATAGACAAGGCCTACTCCCTGCTCAGTGAACTGGACTCAACACACCCTAGTCACCACACAAGAATATATCTGACTAGTAAGAATCTGAAAACCTATGTATCGATATCTCTCTGCAAGTGAATCAAGAGGGTGTAAAGCGGCATCAACACAGCAGGGAAAAGCAGCCAAGCCCGATTCTAAACATAAATTACTTTAAAAAACCCACAAAACAAAGACAGTTAAAGAGAGAGAAATTCTTACAAAATCCATTCAGGGTCTCTGATGCAACCTGGATTGACCATATCTAGACCCACAGCTGGATGAGACATAAGGCTGGACACTCTTGGGGCTGAGAGGATTGGTGAGGTTGGGTGAGCAAACGCAGACACTTTAAAGTAACACTGCGGGGAACACACCCCATGGGTCTCAAATCTCCAGGTACAAGGGCATCTTCCTACATCAAAACATGCATGGGAAACCCAGAGAATTGTATGCCGTGAGATCGGGAAAGGCTTCTAAAACACACCTCATTTCTCCTCTCCTTGTGCTCGGGTTCGCCATTCCAGCCACTTGACTAACCATCTCCCTAATTGGAGAATCAGCACCTTTAACCTCCTGTTTCGTCCAGGTTGCAATTTGTCCTGAGGATGAAGGGGAAGACGGGGAAACAACGAGAGACTAGCCCTAGGTGTTGGGACAGGCACAGGTCACTCCATTTTCCCATCAGGAAGAAGAATGAACCACAGGCTCTGCCTGCCCCCCAGAACCAAAATAGGTCCTGAAGCAATCCTGCGCTTTTGCGGCCAGCTCCCAAAAAAGCGAGGAGACAAATGGAGCTCAGGGGCACTGCAATCCACAAACGTGCAGAGTTATAAATGAGAACTCTCGTCCACAAATATATTGAGGGAAGGCAACGAAGAGGATTTGAAAGCAAGGCAGATTTGCAGGAAACAGATTTCAGGAGGTAGATTCGACTTGCCTTTAAAGCACATGAAAAGCGGAAAAACGTTGACAATGATGCCCTTGGCCAAAAAGGGCGTATGCGTTTTTTCCTGAATATATTCAGGAAAAAACGCATACGCCCTTTTTGGCCAACCAAGCAAGCCGGAAGGGCAAATCAGCGCTACAAAGAAGTCTCGCTTGCCCTCGGTCAAAAGGGCCATGCTGAACAAAGTGTAAAAACCAGAAAAGCAGGACAGGCCATGGAGACATGGGAGCCTTGCTACGCTGATGGGCGGGATGTAAATTGCCAACAGGCACTCTGGAGAAGAGTACGGTGTGTGCTGAAACAAGTAATAAACACAGCGTAGAGAGCATAGGGCACTTCCACTCATGGGCGTATAAATTGGGAAAACTAAAAATCAACAAGACACAGGCACCCTAAAGTTTACGGCTGCTCTGTTTCCAAGAACCTCCGCTTCGGTACACCTTCAATATCCCAGGAAAGAGAAAAATGGATAAACAAATGGTGGTACTTGGCACAATGGAATATCACTCAGCCATGAAATCAATGTCATAAGGCTAGTTAGCAGCATGATGAGTGGATTTAGATACGATGATTCTAAGTGAAATAAGTCACACAGAAAAAGACACTTATCCTAAGATATCGCTTATAGAGGGAATGTCAAAATCGCTACACTTGAACTGAATTACAAAACAGAACAGAGTCACACCTTTAGAAGACACACTATGGCTGCTTAACGGGAAAGGTGAGGTGGGGTGATGCATAAAACAAGGGTTTGAAATTAGCTCAGAGACCGCTCCATAAGCCAAATATGTAATAGACAAGGCCTACTCCCTGCTCAGTGAACTGGACTCAACACACCCTAGTCACCACACAAGAATATATCTGACTAGTAAGAATCTGAAAACCTATGTATCGATATCTCTCTGCAAGTGAATCAAGAGGGTGTAAAGCGGCATCAACACAGCAGGGAAAAGCAGCCAAACCCCATTCTAAACATACATTACTTTAAAAAACCCACAAAGCAAAGAGAGTGAAAGAGAGAGAAATTCTTACAAAATCCGTTCAGGGTCTCTGATGCAACCTGGCTTGACCATATCTAGACCCACAGCTGGATGAGACATAAGGCTGGACACTCTTGGGGCTGAGAGGATTGGTGAGGTTGGGTGAGCAAATGCAGATACTTTAAAGTAACACCGCGGGGTACCCACCCCATGGGTCTCAAATCTCCAGGTACAAGGGCATCTTCCTACATCAAAACATGCATGGGAAACCCAGAAGATGGTATGCCATGAGATCGGGAAAGGTTTCTAAAACGCACCTCATTTCTCCTCTCCTTGTGCTCGGGTTCGCCATTCCAGCTGCTTGACCAACCATCTCCCTATTTGGAGAATCAGCACCTTTAACCTCCTGATTGTACAGGTTGCAATTTGTCCTGAGGATGAACGGGAAGACGCGGAACCAACGAGAGACGAGCCCTAGGTGTTGGGACAGGCGTAGGTCACTCCATTTTCCCATCAGGAAGAAGAATGAACCACAGGCTCAGCCTGCCCCCCAGAACCAAAATAGGGCCTGAAGCAATCCTGCGCTTTTGCGGCCAGCTCCCAAAAAAGCGAGTAGACAAATGGAGCTCAGGGGCACTGCAATTCACAAACGTGCAGAGCTATAAATGATAACTCTCGTCCACAAATATATTGAGGGAAGGCAACAAAGAGGATTTGAAAGCAAGGCAGATTTGCAGGAAACAGATTTCAGGAGGTAGATTCGACTCGCCTTTAAAGCACATGAAAAGCGGAAAAACGTTGACAATGATGCCCTGGGCCAAAAAGGGCGTATGCGTTTTTTCCTGAATATATTCAGGAAAAAACGCATACGCCCTTTTTGGCCAACCAAGCAAGCCGGAAGGGCAAATCAGCGCTACAAAGAAGTCTCGCTTGCCCTCGGTCAAAAGGGCCATGCTGAACAAACTGTAAAAACCAGAAAAGCAGGACAGGCCATGGAGACATGGGAGCCTTGCTACGCTGATGGGTGGGATGTAAATTGTCAACAGGCACTCTGGAGAAGAGTACGGTGTGTCCTGAAACAAGTAATAAACACAGTGTAGAGAGCATAGGGCAATTCCACTCATGGGCGTATAAATTGGGAAAACTAAAAATCAACAAGACACAGGCACCCTAAAGTTTACGGCTGCTCTGTTGCCAAGAACCTCCACTTCGGTACACCTTCAATATCCCAGGAAAGAGAAAAATGGATAAAGAAATGGTGGTACTTGGCACAATGGAATATCACTCAGCCATGAAATCAATGTCATAAGGATAGTTAGCAGCATGATGAGTGGATTTAGGTACGATGATTCTAAGTGAAATAAGTCACACAGAAAAAGGCACTTATCCTAAGATATCGCTTATAGAGGGAATGTCAAAATCGCTACGCTTGAACTGAATTACAAACAGAACAGGGTCACACCTTTAGAAGACACACTATGGCTGCTTAACTGGAAAGTTGAGGTGGGGTGATGCATAAAACAAGGGTTTGAAATTAACTCAGAGACCGCTCCATATGCCAAATATGTAATAGACAAGGCCTACTCCCTGCTCAGTGAACTGGACTCAACACCCCCTAGTCACCGCACAAGAATATATCTGACTAGTATGAATCTGAAAACCTATGTATCGATATCTCTCTGCAAGTGAATCAAGAGGGTGTAAAGCGGCATCAACACAGCAGGGAAAAGCAGCCAAACCCCATTCTAAACATAAATTACTTTAAAAAACCCACAAAACAAAGACAGTGAAAGAGAGAGAAATTCTTACAAAATCCGTTCAGGGTCTCTGATGCAACCTGGATTGACCATATCTAGACCCACAGCTGGATGAGACATAAGGCTGGACACTCTTGGGGCTGAGAGGATTGGTGAGGTTGGGTGAGCAAACGCAGACACTTTAAAGTAACACTGCAGGGAACACACCCCATGGGTCTCAAATCTCCAGGTACAAGGGCATCTTCCTACATCAAAACATGCATGGGAAACCCAGAGAATTGTATGCCGTGAGATCGGGAAAGGCTTCTAAAACGCACCTCATTTCTCCTCTCCTTGTGCTCGGGTTCGCCATTCCAGCCACTTGACTAACCATCTCCCTAATTGGAGAATCAGCACCTTTAATCTCCTGTTTCGTCCAGGTTGCAATTTGTCCTGAGTATGAAGGGGAAGACGGGGAAACAACGAGAGACTAGCCCTAGGTGTTGGGACAGGCACAGGTCACTCCATTTTCCCATCAGGAAGAAGAATGAACCACAGGCTCTGCCTGCCCCCCAGAACCAAAATAGGGCCTGAAGCAATCCTGCGCTTTTGCGGCCAGCTCCCAAAAAAGCGAGGAGACAAATGGAGCTCAGGGGCACTGCAATTCACAAACGTGCAGAGTTATAAATGAGAACTCTCGTCCACAAATATATTGAGGGAAGGCAACGAAGAGGATTTGAAAGCAAGGCAGATTTGCAGGAAACAGATTTCAGGAGGTAGATTCGACTCGCCTGTAAAGCACATGAAAAGCGGCAAAACGTTGACAATGATGCCCTTGGCCAAAAACGGCGTATGCGTTTTTTCCTGAATATATTCAGGAAAAAACGCATACGCCGTTTTTGGCCAACCAAGCAAGCCGGAAGGGCAAATCAGCGCTACAAAGAAGTCTCGCTTGCCCTCGGTCAAAAGGGCCATGCTGAAAAAAGTGTAAAAACCAGAAAAGCAGGACAGGCCATGGAGACATGCGAGCCTTGCTACGCTGATGGGCGGGATGTAAATTGCCAACAGGCACTCTGGAGAAGTGTACGGTGTGTCCTGAAACAAGTAATAAACACAGCTTAGAGAGCATAGGGCACTTCCACTCATGGGCGTATAAATTGGGAAAAATAAAAATCAACAAGACACAGGCACCCCAAACTTTACAGCTGCTCTGTTTACAAGAACCTCCACTTCGGTACACCTTCAATATCCCAGGAAAGAGAAAAATGGATAAACAAATGGTGGTACTTGGCACTATGGAATGTCACTCAGCCATGAAATCAATGTCATAAGGCTAGTTAGCAGCATGATGAGTGGATTTAGCGACGATGATTCTAAGTGAAATAAGTCACACAGAAAAAGACACTTATCCTAAGATATCGCTTAGAGAGGGAATGTCAAATTCGCTACACTTGAACTGAATTACAAAACAGAACAGAGTCACACCTTTAGAAGACACACTATGGCTGCTTAACCGGAAAGGTGAGGTGGGGTGATGCATAAAACAAGGTTTGAAATTAGCTCAGACACCGCTCCATAAGCCAAATATGTAATAGACAAGGCCTACTCCCTGCTCAGTTAACTGGACTCAACACCCCCTAGTCACCGCACAAGAATATATCTGATTAGCATGAATCTGAAAACCTATATATCGATATCTCTCTGCAAGTGAATCAAGAGGGTGTAAAGCGGCATCAACACAGCAGGGAAAAGCAGCCAAACCCCATTCTAAACATACATTACTTTAAAAAACCCACAAAGCAAAGACAGTGAAAGAGAGAGAAATTCTTACAAAATCCGTTCAGGGTCTCTGATGCAACCTGGATTGACCATATCTAGACCCACAGCTGGATGAGACATAAGACTGGACACTCTTGGGGCTGAGATGATTGGTGAGGTCGGGTGAGCAAATGCAGATACTTTAAAGTAACACCGCGGGGTACACACCCCACGGGTCTCAAATCTCCAGGTACAAGGGCATCTTCCTACATCAAAACATGCATGGGAAACCCAGAAGATGGTATGCCATGAGATCGGGAAAGGTTTCTAAAACGCACCTCATTTCTCCTCTCCTTGTGCTCGGGTTCGCCATTCCAGCTGCTTGACCAACCATCTCCCTATTTGGAGAATCAGCACCTTTAACCTCCTGATTGTACAGGTTGCAATTTGTCCTGAGGATGAACGGGAAGACGCGGAGCCAACGAGAGACGAGCCCTAGGTGTTGGGACAGGCGTAGGTCACTCCATTTTCCCATCAGGAAGAAGAATGAACCACAGGCTCAGCCTGTCCCCCAGAACCAAAATAGGGCCTGAAGCAATCCTGCGCTTTTGCGGCCAGCTCCCAAAAAAGCGAGGAGACAAATGGAGCTCAGGGGCACTGCAATT
The DNA here is from genome assembly GCF_028564815.1 of Eubalaena glacialis. NCBI lineage: Eukaryota > Metazoa > Chordata > Mammalia > Artiodactyla > Balaenidae > Eubalaena > Eubalaena glacialis. The sequence goes on along the minus strand of NW_026871659.1, from coordinate 452,173 downwards.
CACAAACGTGCAGAGTTACAAATGAGAACTCTCGTCCACAAATATATTGAGGGAAGGCAACGAAGAGGATTTGAAAGCAAGGCAGATTTGCAGGAAACAGATTTCAGGAGGTAGATTCGACTCGCCTTTAAAGCACATGAAAAGCGGCAAAACGTTGACAATGATGCCCTTGGCCAAAAAGGGCGTATGCGTTTTTTCCTGAATATATTCAGGAAAAAACGCATACGCCCTTTTTGGCCAACCAAGCAAGCCGGAAGGGCAAATCAGCGCTACAAAGAAGTCTCGCTTGCCCTCGGTCAATAGGGCCATGCTGAACCAAGTGTAAAAACCAGAAAAGCAGGACAGGCCATGTAGACAAGGGAGCCTTGCTACGCTGATGGGCGGGATGTAAATTGCCAACAGGCACTCTGGAGAAGAGTACGGTGTGTCCTGAAACAAGTAATAAACACAGCGTAGAGAGCATAGGGCACTTCCACTCATGGGCGTATAAATTGGGAAAACCAAAATTCAACAAGACACAGGCACCCCAAACTTTACGGCTGCTCTGTTGCCAAGAACCTCCGCTTCGGTACACCTTCAATATCCCAGGAAAGAGAAAAATGGATAAAGAAATGGTGGTACTTGGCACAATGGAATATCACTCAGCCATGAAATCAATGTTATAAGGCTAGTTAGCAGCATGATGAGTGGATTTAGGTACGATGATTCTAAGTGAAATAAGTCACACAGAAAAAGGCACTTATCCTAAGATATCGCTTATAGAGGGAATGTCAAAATCGCTAAACTTGAACTGAATTACAAAACAGAACAGAGGCACACCTTTAGAAGACACACTATGGCTGCTAACCGGAAAGGTGAGGTGGGGTGATGCATAAAACAAGGTTTGAAATTAGCTCAGACACCGCTCCATAAGCCAAATATGTAATAGACAAGGCCTACTCCCTGCTCAGTTAACTGGACTCAACACCCCCTAGTCACCGCACAAGAATATATCTGATTAGTATGAATCTGAAAACCTATGTATCGATATCTCTCTGCAAGTGAATCAAGAGGGTGTAAAGCGGCATCAACACAGCAGGGAAAAGCAGCCAAGCCCCATTCTAAACATACATTACTTTAAAAAACCCACAAAGCAAAGAGAGTGAAAGAGAGAGAAATTCTTACAAAATCCGTTCAGGGTCTCTGATGCAACCTGGCTTGACCATATCTAGACCCACAGCTGGATGAGACATAAGGCTGAACACTCTTGGGGCTGAGAGGATTGGTGAGGTTGGGTGAGCAAATGCAGATACTTTAAAGTAACACCGCGGGGTACCCACCCCATGGGTCTCAAATCTCCAGGTACAAGGGCATCTTCCTACATCAAAACATGCATGGGAAACCCAGAAGATGGTATGCCATGAGATCGGGAAAGGTTTCTAAAACGCACCTCATTTCTCCTCTCCTTGTGCTCGGGTTCGCCATTCCAGCTGCTTGACCAACCATCTCCCTATTTGGAGAATCAGCACCTTTAACCTCCTGTTTCGTACAGGTTGCAGTTTGTCCTGAGGATGAACGGGAAGACGGGGAACCAACGAGAGACTAGCCCTAGGTGTTGGGACAGGCACAGGTCACTCCATTTTCCCATCAGGAAGAAGAATGAACCACAGGCTCAGCCTGCCCCCCAAAACCAAAATAGGGCCTGAAGCAATCCTGCGCTTTTGCGGCCAGCTCCCAAAAAAGCGAGGAGACAAATGGAGCTCAGGGGCACTGCAATTCACAAACGTGCAGAGTTATAAATGAGAACTCTCGTCCACAAATATATTGAGGGAAGGCAACGAAGAGGATTTGAAAGCAAGGCAGATTTGCAGGAAACAGATTTCAGGAGGTAGATTCGACTCGCCTTTAAAGCACATGAAAAGTGACAAAACGTTGACAATGATGCCCTTGGCCAAAAAGGGCGTATGCGTTTTTTCCTGAATATATTCAGGAAAAAACGCATACGCCCTTTTTGGCCAACCAAGCAAGCCGGAAGGGCAAATCAGCGCTACAAAGAAGTCTCGCTTGCCCTCGGTCAAAAGGGCCATGCTGAACAAACTGTAAAAACCAGAAAAGCAGGACAGGCCATGGAGACATGGGAGCCTTGCTACGCTGATGGGCGGGATGTTAATTGCCAACAGGCACTCTGGAGAAGAGTACGGTGTGTCCTGAAACAAGTAATAAACACAGCGTAGAGAGCATAGGGCAATTCCACTCATGGGCGTATAAATTGGGAAAACTAAAAATCAACAAGACACAGGCACCCTAAAGTTTACGGCTGCTCTGTTGCCAAGAACCTCCACTTCGGTACACCTTCAATATCCCAGGAAAGAGAAAAATGGATAAAGAAATGGTGGTACTTGGCACAATGCAATATCACTCAGCCATGAAATCAATGTCATAAGGCTAGTTAGCAGCATGATGAGTGGATTTAGGTACGATGATTCTAAGTGAAATAAGTCACACAGAAAAAGGCACTTATCCTAAGATATCGCTTATAGAGGGAATGTCAAAATCGCTACACTTGAACTGAATTACAAACAGAACAGAGTCACACCTTTAGAAGACACACTATGGCTGCTTAACTGGAAAGGTGAGGTGGGGTGATGCATAAAACAAGGGTTTGAAATTAGCTCAGACACCGCTCCATAAGCCAAATATGTAATAGACAAGGCCTACTCCCTGCTCAGTGAACTGGACTCAACACCCCCTAGTCACCGCACAAGAATATATCTGACTAGTATGAATCTGAAAACCTATATATCGATATCTCTCTGCAAGTGAATCAAGAGGCTGTAAAGCGGCATCAACACAGCAGGGAAAAGCAGCCAAGCCCGATTCTAAACATAAATTACTTTAAAAAACCCACAAAACAAAGACAGTGAAAGAGAGAGAAATTCTTACAAAATCCGTTCAGGGTCTCTGATGCAACCTGGATTGACCATATTTAGACCCACAGCTGGATGAGACATAAGGCTGCACACTCTTGCGGCTGAGAGGATTGGTCAGGTTGGGTGAGCAAATGCAGATACTTTAAAGTAATACTGCGGTGTACCCACCCCATGGGTCTCAAATCTCCAGGTACAAGGGCATCTTCCTACATCAAAACATGCATGGGAAACCCAGAAGATGGTATGCCATGAGATCGGGAAAAGTTTCTAAAACGCACCTCATTTCTCCTCTCCTTGTGCTCGGGTTCGCCATTCCAGCCACTTGACTAACCATCTCCCTAATTGGAGAATCAGCACCTTTAATCTCCTGTTTCGTCCAGGTTGCAATTTGTCCTGAGGATGAAGGGGAAGACGGTGAAACAACGAGAGACTAGCCCTAGGTGTTGGGACAGGCACAGGTCACTCCATTTTCCCATCAGGAAGAAGAATGAACCACAGGCTCAGCCTGCCCCCCAGAACCAAAATAGGTCCTGAAGCAATCCTGCGCTTTTGCGGCCAGCTCCCAAAAAAGCGAGGAGACAAATGGAGCTCAGGGGCACTGCAATTCACAAACGTGCAGAGTTATAAATGAGAACTCTCGTCCACAAATATATTGAGGGAAGGCAACGAAGAGGATTTGAAAGCAAGGCAGATTTGCAGGAAACAGATTTCAGGAGGTAGATTCGACTTGCCTTTAAAGCACATGAAAAGCGGAAAAACGTTGACAATGATGCCCTTGGCCAAAAAGGGCGTATGCGTTTTTTCCTGAATATATTCAGGAAAAAACGCATACGCCCTTTTTGGCCAACCAAGCAAGCCGGAAGGGCAAATCAGCGCTACAAAGAAGTCTCGCTTGCCCTCGGTCAAAAGGGCCATGCTGAACAAAGTGTAAAAACCAGAAAAGCAGGACAGGCCATGGAGACATGGGAGCCTTGCTACGCTGATGGGCGGGATGTAAATTGCCAACAGGCACTCTGGAGAAGAGTACGGTGTGTCCTGAAACAAGTAATAAACACAGCGTAGAGAGCATAGGGCACTTCCACTCATGGGCGTATAAATTGGGAAAACTAAAAATCAACAAGACACAGGCACCCCAAACTTTACGGCTGCTCTGTTGCCAAGAACCTCCGCTTCGGTACACCTTCAATATCCCAGGAAAGAGAAAAATGGATAAAGAAATGGTGGTACTTGGCACAATGGAATATCACTCAGCCATGAAATCAATGTCATAAGGTTAGTTAGCAGCATGATGAGTGGATTTAGGTACGATGATTCTAAGTGAAATAATTCACACAGAAAAAGACACTTATCCTAAGATATCGCTTATAGAGGGAATGTCAAAATCGCTACACTTGAACTGAATTACAAAACAGAACAGAGGCACACCTTTAGAAGACACACTATGGCTGCTTAACGGGAAAGGTGAGGTGGGGTGATGCATAAAACAAGGTTTGAAATTAGCTCAGACACCGCTCCATAAGCCAAATATGTAATAGACAAGGCCTACTCCCTGCTCAGTTAACTGGACTCAACACCCCCTAGTCACCGCACAAGAATATATCTGATTAGCATGAATCTGAAAACCTATATATCGATATCTCTCTGCAAGTGAATCAAGAGGGTGTAAAGCGGCATCAACACAGCAGGGAAAAGCAGCCAAACCCCATTCTAAACATACATTACTTTAAAATCCCACAAAGCAAAGAGAGTGAAAGAGAGAGAAATTATTACAAAATCCGTTCAGGGTCTCTGATGCAACCTGGCTTGACCATATCTAGACCCACACCTGGATGAGACATAAGGCTGGACACTCTTGGGGCTGAGAGAATTGGTGAGGTTGGGTGAGCAAATGCAGATACTTTAAAGTAACACCGCGGGGTACCCACCCCATGGGTCTCAAATCTCCAGGTACAAGGGCATCTTCCTACATCAAAACATGCATGGGAAACCCAGAAGATGGTATGCCATGAGATCGGGAAAGGTTTCTAAAACGCACCTCATTTCTCCTCTCCTTGTGCTCGGGTTCGCCATTCCAGCCGCTTGACTAACCATCTCCCTACTTGGAGAATCAGCACCTTTAACCTCCTGTTTCGTACAGGTTGCAGTTTGTCCTGAGGATGAACGGGAAGACGGGGAACCAACGAGAGACTAGCCCTAGGTGTTGGGACAGGCACAGGTCACTCCATTTTCCCATCAGGAAGAAGAATGAACCACAGGCTCAGCCTGCCCCCCAAAACCAAAATAGGGCCTGAAGCAATCCTGCGCTTTTGCGGCCAGCTCCCAAAAAAGCGAGGAGACAAATGGAGCTCAGGGGCACTGCAATTCACAAACGTGCAGAGTTATAAATGAGAACTCTCGTCCACAAATATATTGAGGGAAGGCAACGAAGAGGATTTGAAAGCAAGGCAGATTTGCAGGAAACAGATTTCAGGAGGTAGATTCGACTCGCCTTTAAAGCACATGAAAAGTGACAAAACGTTGACAATGATGCCCTTGGCCAAAAAGGGCGTATGCGTTTTTTCCTGAATATATTCAGGAAAAAACGCATACGCCCTTTTTGGCCAACCAAGCAAGCCGGAAGGGCAAATCAGCGCTACAAAGAAGTGTCGCTTGCCCTCGGTCAAAAGGGCCATGCTGAACAAACTGTAAAAACCAGAAAAGCAGGACAGGCCATGGAGACATGGGAGCCTTGCTATGCTGATGGGCGGGATGTTAATTGCCAACAGGCACTCTGGAGAAGAGTACGGTGTGTCCTGAAACAAGTAATAAACACAGCGTAGAGAGCATAGGGCAATTCCACTCATGGGCGTATAAATTGGGAAAACTAAAAATCAACAAGACACAGGCACCCTAAAGTTTACGGCTGCTCTGTTGCCAAGAACCTCCACTTCGGTACACCTTCAATATCCCAGGAAAGAGAAAAATGGATAAAGAAATGGTGGTACTTGGCACAATGCAATATCACTCAGCCATGAAATCAATGTCATAAGGCTAGTTAGCAGCATGATGAGTGGATTTAGGTACGATGATTCTAAGTGAAATAAGTCACACAGAAAAAGGCACTTATCCTAAGATATCGCTTATAGAGGGAATGTCAAAATCGCTACACTTGAACTGAATTACAAACAGAACAGAGTCACACCTTTAGAAGACACACTATGGCTGCTTAACTGGAAAGGTGAGGTGGGGTGATGCATAAAACAAGGGTTTGAAATTAGCTCAGACACCGCTCCATAAGCCAAATATGTAATAGACAAGGCCTACTCCCTGCTCAGTGAACTGGACTCAACACCCCCTAGTCACCGCACAAGAATATATCTGACTAGTATGAATCTGAAAACCTATATATCGATATCTCTCTGCAAGTGAATCAAGAGGCTGTAAAGCGGCATCAACACAGCAGGGAAAAGCAGCCAAGCCCGATTCTAAACATAAATTACTTTAAAAAACCCACAAAACAAAGACAGTGAAAGAGAGAGAAATTCTTACAAAATCCGTTCAGGGTCTCTGATGCAACCTGGATTGACCATATTTAGACCCACAGCTGGATGAGACATAAGGCTGCACACTCTTGCGGCTGAGAGGATTGGTCAGGTTGGGTGAGCAAATGCAGATACTTTAAAGTAATACTGCGGTGTACCCACCCCATGGGTCTCAAATCTCCAGGTACAAGGGCATCTTCCTACATCAAAACATGCATGGGAAACCCAGAAGATGGTATGCCATGAGATCGGGAAAAGTTTCTAAAACGCACCTCATTTTTCCTCTCCTTGTGCTCGGGTTCGCCATTCCAGCCGCTTGACTAACCATCTCCCTACTTGGAGAATCAGCACCTTTAACCTCCTGTTTCGTACAGGTTGCAGTTTGTCCTGAGGATGAACGGGAAGACGGGGAACCAACGAGAGACTAGCCCTAGGTGTTGGGACAGGCACAGGTCACTCCATTTTCCCATCAGGAAGAAGAATGAACCACAGGCTCAGCCTGCCCCCCAAAACAAAAATAGGGCCTGAAGCAATCCTGCGCTTTTGCGGCCAGCTCCCAAAAAAGCGAGGAGACAAATGGAGCTCAGGGGCACTGCAATTCACAAACGTGCAGAGTTATAAATGAGATCTCTCGTCCACAAATATATTGAGGGAAGGCAACGAAGAGGATTTGAAAGCAAGGCAGATTTGCAGGAAACAGATTTCAGGAGGTAGATTCGACTCGCCTTTAAAGCACATGAAAAGTGACAAAACGTTGACAATGATGCCCTTGGCCAAAAAGGGCGTATGCGTTTTTTCCTGAATATATTCAGGAAAAAACGCATACGCCCTTTTTGGCCAACCAAGCAAGCCGGAAGGGCAAATCAGCGCTACAAAGAAGTCTCGCTTGCCCTCGGTCAAAAGGGCCATGCTGAACAAACTGTAAAAACCAGAAAAGCAGGACAGGCCATGGAGACATGGGAGCCTTGCTACGCTGATGGGCGGGATGTAAATTGCCAACAGGCACTCTGGAGAAGAGTACGGTGTGTCCTGAAACAAGTAATAAACACAGCGTAGAGAGCATAGGGCAATTCCACTCATGGGCGTATAAATTGGGAAAACTAAAAATCAACAAGACACAGGCACCCTAAAGTTTACGGCTGCTCTGTTGCCAAGAACCTCCACTTCGGTACACCTTCAATATCCCAGGAAAGAGAAAAATGGATAAAGAAATGGTGGTACTTGGCACAATGGAATATCACTCAGCCATGAAATCAATGTCATAAGGATAGTTAGCAGCATGATGAGTGGATTTAGGTACGATGATTCTAAGTGAAATAAGTCACACAGAAAAAGACACTTATCCTAAGATATCGCTTATAGAGGGAATGTCAAAATCGCTACACTTGAACTGAATTACAAACAGAACAGAGTCACACCTTTAGAAGACACACTATGGCTGCTTAACTGGAAAGTTGAGGTGGGGTGATGCATAAAACAAGGGTTTGAAATTAACTCAGAGACCGCTCCATATGCCAAATATGTAATAGACAAGGCCTACTCCCTGCTCAGTGAACTGGACTCAACACCCCCTAGTCACCGCACAAGAATATATATGACTAGTATGAATCTGAAAACCTATGTATCGATATCTCTCTGCAAGTGAATCAAGAGGGTGTAAAGCGGCATCAACACAGCAGGGAAAAGCAGCCAAGCCCGATTCTAAACATAAATTACTTTAAAAAACCCACAAAACAAAGACAGTGAAAGAGAGAGTAATTCTTACAAAATCCGTTCAGGGTCTCTGATGCAACCTGGATTGACCATATCTAGACCCACAGCTGGATGAGACATAAGGCTGGACACTCTTGGGGCTGAGAGGATTGGTGAGGTTCGGTGAGCAAACGCAGACACTTTAAAGTAACACTGCGGGGAACACACCCCATGGGTCTCAAATCTCCAGGTACAGGGGCATCTTCCTACATCAAAACATGCATGGGAAACCCAGAGAATTGTATGCCGTGAGATCGGGAAAGGCTTCTAAAACGCACCTCATTTCTCCTCTCCTTGTGCTCGGGTTCGCCATTCCAGCCACTTGACTAACCATCTCCCTAATTGGAGAATCAGCACCTTTAATCTCCTGTTTCGTCCAGGTTGCAATTTGTCCTGAGGATGAAGGGGAAGACGGGGAAACAACGAGAGACTAGCCCTAGGTGTTGGGACAGGCACAGGTCACTCCATTTTCCCATCAGGAAGAAGAATGAACCACAGGCTCAGCCTGCCCCCCAGAACCAAAATAGGGCCTGAAGCAATCCTGCGCTTTTGCGGCCAGCTCCCAAAAAAGCGAGGAGACAAATGGAGCTCAGGGGCACTGCAATTCACAAACGTGCAGAGTTATAAATGAGAACTCTCGTCCACAAATATATTGAGGGAAGGCAACGAAGAGGATTTGAAAGCAAGGCAGATTTGCAGGAAACAGATTTCAGGAGGTAGATTCGACTCGCCTGTAAAGCACATGAAAAGCGGCAAAACGTTGACAATGATGCCCTTGGCCAAAAACGGCGTATGCGTTTTTTCCTGAATATATTCAGGAAAAAACGCATACGCCGTTTTTGGCCAACCAAGCAAGCCGGAAGGGCAAATCAGCGCTACAAAGAAGTCTCGCTTGCCCTCGGTCAAAAGGGCCATGCTGAAAAAAGTGTAAAAACCAGAAAAGCAGGACAGGCCATGGAGACATGCGAGCCTTGCTACGCTGATGGGCGGGATGTAAATTGCCAACAGGCACACTGGAGAAGTGTACGGTGTGTCCTGAAACAAGTAATAAACACAGCTTAGAGAGCATAGGGCACTTCCACTCATGGGCGTATAAATTGGGAAAAATAAAAATCAACAAGACACAGGCACCCCAAACTTTACAGCTGCTCTGTTTCCAAGAACCTCCACTTCGGTACACCTTCAATATCCCAGGAAAGAGAAAAATGGATAAACAAATGGTGGTACTTGGCACTATGGAATGTCACTCAGCCATGAAATCAATGTCATAAGGCTAGTTAGCAGCATGATGAGTGGATTTAGCGACGATGATTCTAAGTGAAATAAGTCACACAGAAAAAGACACTTATCCTAAGATATCGCTTAGAGAGGGAATGTCAACATCGCTACACTTGAACTGAATTACAAAACAGAACAGAGTCACACCTTTAGAAGACACACTATGGCTGCTTAACGGGAAAGGTGAGGTGGGGTGATGAATAAAACAAGGGTTTGAAATTAGCTCAGAGACCGCTCCATAAGCCATATATGTAATAGACAAGGCCTACTCCCTGCTCAGTGAACTGGACTCAACACACCCTAGTCACCACACAAGAATATATCTGACTAGTAAGAATCTGAAAACCTATGTATCGATATCTCTCTGCAAGTGAATCAAGAGGGTGTAAAGCGGCATCAACACAGCAGGGAAAAGCAGCCAAGCCCGATTCTAAACATAAATTACTTTAAAAAACCCACAAAACAAAGACAGTTAAAGAGAGAGAAATTCTTACAAAATCCATTCAGGGTCTCTGATGCAACCTGGATTGACCATATCTAGACCCACAGCTGGATGAGACATAAGGCTGGACACTCTTGGGGCTGAGAGGATTGGTGAGGTTGGGTGAGCAAACGCAGACACTTTAAAGTAACACTGCGGGGAACACACCCCATGGGTCTCAAATCTCCAGGTACAAGGGCATCTTCCTACATCAAAACATGCATGGGAAACCCAGAGAATTGTATGCCGTGAGATCGGGAAAGGCTTCTAAAACACACCTCATTTCTCCTCTCCTTGTGCTCGGGTTCGCCATTCCAGCCACTTGACTAACCATCTCCCTAATTGGAGAATCAGCACCTTTAACCTCCTGTTTCGTCCAGGTTGCAATTTGTCCTGAGGATGAAGGGGAAGACGGGGAAACAACGAGAGACTAGCCCTAGGTGTTGGGACAGGCACAGGTCACTCCATTTTCCCATCAGGAAGAAGAATGAACCACAGGCTCTGCCTGCCCCCCAGAACCAAAATAGGTCCTGAAGCAATCCTGCGCTTTTGCGGCCAGCTCCCAAAAAAGCGAGGAGACAAATGGAGCTCAGGGGCACTGCAATCCACAAACGTGCAGAGTTATAAATGAGAACTCTCGTCCACAAATATATTGAGGGAAGGCAACGAAGAGGATTTGAAAGCAAGGCAGATTTGCAGGAAACAGATTTCAGGAGGTAGATTCGACTTGCCTTTAAAGCACATGAAAAGCGGAAAAACGTTGACAATGATGCCCTTGGCCAAAAAGGGCGTATGCGTTTTTTCCTGAATATATTCAGGAAAAAACGCATACGCCCTTTTTGGCCAACCAAGCAAGCCGGAAGGGCAAATCAGCGCTACAAAGAAGTCTCGCTTGCCCTCGGTCAAAAGGGCCATGCTGAACAAAGTGTAAAAACCAGAAAAGCAGGACAGGCCATGGAGACATGGGAGCCTTGCTACGCTGATGGGCGGGATGTAAATTGCCAACAGGCACTCTGGAGAAGAGTACGGTGTGTGCTGAAACAAGTAATAAACACAGCGTAGAGAGCATAGGGCACTTCCACTCATGGGCGTATAAATTGGGAAAACTAAAAATCAACAAGACACAGGCACCCTAAAGTTTACGGCTGCTCTGTTTCCAAGAACCTCCGCTTCGGTACACCTTCAATATCCCAGGAAAGAGAAAAATGGATAAACAAATGGTGGTACTTGGCACAATGGAATATCACTCAGCCATGAAATCAATGTCATAAGGCTAGTTAGCAGCATGATGAGTGGATTTAGATACGATGATTCTAAGTGAAATAAGTCACACAGAAAAAGACACTTATCCTAAGATATCGCTTATAGAGGGAATGTCAAAATCGCTACACTTGAACTGAATTACAAAACAGAACAGAGTCACACCTTTAGAAGACACACTATGGCTGCTTAACGGGAAAGGTGAGGTGGGGTGATGCATAAAACAAGGGTTTGAAATTAGCTCAGAGACCGCTCCATAAGCCAAATATGTAATAGACAAGGCCTACTCCCTGCTCAGTGAACTGGACTCAACACACCCTAGTCACCACACAAGAATATATCTGACTAGTAAGAATCTGAAAACCTATGTATCGATATCTCTCTGCAAGTGAATCAAGAGGGTGTAAAGCGGCATCAACACAGCAGGGAAAAGCAGCCAAACCCCATTCTAAACATACATTACTTTAAAAAACCCACAAAGCAAAGAGAGTGAAAGAGAGAGAAATTCTTACAAAATCCGTTCAGGGTCTCTGATGCAACCTGGCTTGACCATATCTAGACCCACAGCTGGATGAGACATAAGGCTGGACACTCTTGGGGCTGAGAGGATTGGTGAGGTTGGGTGAGCAAATGCAGATACTTTAAAGTAACACCGCGGGGTACCCACCCCATGGGTCTCAAATCTCCAGGTACAAGGGCATCTTCCTACATCAAAACATGCATGGGAAACCCAGAAGATGGTATGCCATGAGATCGGGAAAGGTTTCTAAAACGCACCTCATTTCTCCTCTCCTTGTGCTCGGGTTCGCCATTCCAGCTGCTTGACCAACCATCTCCCTATTTGGAGAATCAGCACCTTTAACCTCCTGATTGTACAGGTTGCAATTTGTCCTGAGGATGAACGGGAAGACGCGGAACCAACGAGAGACGAGCCCTAGGTGTTGGGACAGGCGTAGGTAACTCCATTTTCCCATCAGGAAGAAGAATGAACCACAGGCTCAGCCTGCCCCCCAGAACCAAAATAGGGCCTGAAGCAATCCTGCGCTTTTGCGGCCAGCTCCCAAAAAAGCGAGTAGACAAATGGAGCTCAGGGGCACTGCAATTCACAAACGTGCAGAGCTATAAATGATAACTCTCGTCCACAAATATATTGAGGGAAGGCAACAAAGAGGATTTGAAAGCAAGGCAGATTTGCAGGAAACAGATTTCAGGAGGTAGATTCGACTCGCCTTTAAAGCACATGAAAAGCGGAAAAACGTTGACAATGATGCCCTGGGCCAAAAAGGGCGTATGCGTTTTTTCCTGAATATATTCAGGAAAAAACGCATACGCCCTTTTTGGCCAACCAAGCAAGCCGGAAGGGCAAATCAGCGCTACAAAGAAGTCTCGCTTGCCCTCGGTCAAAAGGGCCATGCTGAACAAACTGTAAAAACCAGAAAAGCAGGACAGGCCATGGAGACATGGGAGCCTTGCTACGCTGATGGGTGGGATGTAAATTGTCAACAGGCACTCTGGAGAAGAGTACGGTGTGTCCTGAAACAAGTAATAAACACAGTGTAGAGAGCATAGGGCAATTCCACTCATGGGCGTATAAATTGGGAAAACTAAAAATCAACAAGACACAGGCACCCTAAAGTTTACGGCTGCTCTGTTGCCAAGAACCTCCACTTCGGTACACCTTCAATATCCCAGGAAAGAGAAAAATGGATAAAGAAATGGTGGTACTTGGCACAATGGAATATCACTCAGCCATGAAATCAATGTCATAAGGATAGTTAGCAGCATGATGAGTGGATTTAGGTACGATGATTCTAAGTGAAATAAGTCACACAGAAAAAGGCACTTATCCTAAGATATCGCTTATAGAGGGAATGTCAAAATCGCTACGCTTGAACTGAATTACAAACAGAACAGGGTCACACCTTTAGAAGACACACTATGGCTGCTTAACTGGAAAGTTGAGGTGGGGTGATGCATAAAACAAGGGTTTGAAATTAACTCAGAGACCGCTCCATATGCCAAATATGTAATAGACAAGGCCTACTCCCTGCTCAGTGAACTGGACTCAACACCCCCTAGTCACCGCACAAGAATATATCTGACTAGTATGAATCTGAAAACCTATGTATCGATATCTCTCTGCAAGTGAATCAAGAGGGTGTAAAGCGGCATCAACACAGCAGGGAAAAGCAGCCAAACCCCATTCTAAACATAAATTACTTTAAAAAACCCACAAAACAAAGACAGTGAAAGAGAGAGAAATTCTTACAAAATCCGTTCAGGGTCTCTGATGCAACCTGGATTGACCATATCTAGACCCACAGCTGGATGAGACATAAGGCTGGACACTCTTGGGGCTGAGAGGATTGGTGAGGTTGGGTGAGCAAACGCAGACACTTTAAAGTAACACTGCAGGGAACACACCCCATGGGTCTCAAATCTCCAGGTACAAGGGCATCTTCCTACATCAAAACATGCATGGGAAACCCAGAGAATTGTATGCCGTGAGATCGGGAAAGGCTTCTAAAACGCACCTCATTTCTCCTCTCCTTGTGCTCGGGTTCGCCATTCCAGCCACTTGACTAACCATCTCCCTAATTGGAGAATCAGCACCTTTAATCTCCTGTTTCGTCCAGGTTGCAATTTGTCCTGAGTATGAAGGGGAAGACGGGGAAACAACGAGAGACTAGCCCTAGGTGTTGGGACAGGCACAGGTCACTCCATTTTCCCATCAGGAAGAAGAATGAACCACAGGCTCAGCCTGCCCCCCAGAACCAAAATAGGGCCTGAAGCAATCCTGCGCTTTTGCGGCCAGCTCCCAAAAAAGCGAGGAGACAAATGGAGCTCAGGGGCACTGCAATTCACAAACGTGCAGAGTTATAAATGAGAACTCTCGTCCACAAATATATTGAGGGAAGGCAACGAAGAGGATTTGAAAGCAAGGCAGATTTGCAGGAAACAGATTTCAGGAGGTAGATTCGACTCGCCTGTAAAGCACATGAAAAGCGGCAAAACGTTGACAATGATGCCCTTGGCCAAAAACGGCGTATGCGTTTTTTCCTGAATATATTCAGGAAAAAACGCATACGCCGTTTTTGGCCAACCAAGCAAGCCGGAAGGGCAAATCAGCGCTACAAAGAAGTCTCGCTTGCCCTCGGTCAAAAGGGCCATGCTGAAAAAAGTGTAAAAACCAGAAAAGCAGGACAGGCCATGGAGACATGCGAGCCTTGCTACGCTGATGGGCGGGATGTAAATTGCCAACAGGCACTCTGGAGAAGTGTACGGTGTGTCCTGAAACAAGTAATAAACACAGCTTAGAGAGCATAGGGCACTTCCACTCATGGGCGTATAAATTGGGAAAAATAAAAATCAACAAGACACAGGCACCCCAAACTTTACAGCTGCTCTGTTTACAAGAACCTCCACTTCGGTACACCTTCAATATCCCAGGAAAGAGAAAAATGGATAAACAAATGGTGGTACTTGGCACTATGGAATGTCACTCAGCCATGAAATCAATGTCATAAGGCTAGTTAGCAGCATGATGAGTGGATTTAGCGACGATGATTCTAAGTGAAATAAGTCACACAGAAAAAGACACTTATCCTAAGATATCGCTTAGAGAGGGAATGTCAAATTCGCTACACTTGAACTGAATTACAAAACAGAACAGAGTCACACCTTTAGAAGACACACTATGGCTGCTTAACCGGAAAGGTGAGGTGGGGTGATGCATAAAACAAGGTTTGAAATTAGCTCAGACACCGCTCCATAAGCCAAATATGTAATAGACAAGGCCTACTCCCTGCTCAGTTAACTGGACTCAACACCCCCTAGTCACCGCACAAGAATATATCTGATTAGCATGAATCTGAAAACCTATATATCGATATCTCTCTGCAAGTGAATCAAGAGGGTGTAAAGCGGCATCAACACAGCAGGGAAAAGCAGCCAAACCCCATTCTAAACATACATTACTTTAAAAAACCCACAAAGCAAAGACAGTGAAAGAGAGAGAAATTCTTACAAAATCCGTTCAGGGTCTCTGATGCAACCTGGATTGACCATATCTAGACCCACAGCTGGATGAGACATAAGACTGGACACTCTTGGGGCTGAGATGATTGGTGAGGTCGGGTGAGCAAATGCAGATACTTTAAAGTAACACCGCGGGGTACACACCCCACGGGTCTCAAATCTCCAGGTACAAGGGCATCTTCCTACATCAAAACATGCATGGGAAACCCAGAAGATGGTATGCCATGAGATCGGGAAAGGTTTCTAAAACGCACCTCATTTCTCCTCTCCTTGTGCTCGGGTTCGCCATTCCAGCTGCTTGACCAACCATCTCCCTATTTGGAGAATCAGCACCTTTAACCTCCTGATTGTACAGGTTGCAATTTGTCCTGAGGATGAACGGGAAGACGCGGAGCCAACGAGAGACGAGCCCTAGGTGTTGGGACAGGCGTAGGTCACTCCATTTTCCCATCAGGAAGAAGAATGAACCACAGGCTCAGCCTGTCCCCCAGAACCAAAATAGGGCCTGAAGCAATCCTGCGCTTTTGCGGCCAGCTCCCAAAAAAGCGAGGAGACAAATGGAGCTCAGGGGCACTGCAATTCACAAACGTGCAGAGTTACAAATGAGAACTCTCGTCCACAAATATATTGAGGGAAGGCAACGAAGAGGATTTGAAAGCAAGGCAGATTTGCAGGAAACAGATTTCAGGAGGTAGATTCGACTCGCCTTTAAAGCACATGAAAAGCGGCAAAACGTTGACAATGATGCCCTTGGCCAAAAAGGGCGTATGCGTTTTTTCCTGAATATATTCAGGAAAAAACGCATACGCCCTTTTTGGCCAACCAAGCAAGCCGGAAGGGGAAATCAGCGCTACAAAGAAGTCTCGCTTGCCCTCGGTCAATAGGGCCATGCTGAACCAAGTGTAAAAACCAGAAAAGCAGGACAGGCCATGTAGACAAGGGAGCCTTGCTACGCTGATGGGCGGGATGTAAATTGCCAACAGGCACTCTGGAGAAGAGTACGGTGTGTCCTGAAACAAGTAATAAACACAGCGTAGAGAGCATAGGGCACTTCCACTCATGGGCGTATAAATTGGGAAAACCAAAATTCAACAAGACACAGGCACCCCAAACTTTACGGCTGCTCTGTTGCCAAGAACCTCCGCTTCGGTACACCTTCAATATCCCAGGAAAGAGAAAAATGGATAAAGAAATGGTGGTACTTGGCACAATGGAATATCACTCAGCCATGAAATCAATGTTATAAGGCTAGTTAGCAGCATGATGAGTGGATTTAGGTACGATGATTCTAAGTGAAATAAGTCACACAGAAAAAGGCACTTATCCTAAGATATCGCTTATAGAGGGAATGTCAAAATCGCTAAACTTGAACTGAATTACAAAACAGAACAGAGGCACACCTTTAGAAGACACACTATGGCTGCTAACCGGAAAGGTGAGGTGGGGTGATGCATAAAACAAGGTTTGAAATTAGCTCAGACACCGCTCCATAAGCCAAATATGTAATAGACAAGGCCTACTCCCTGCTCAGTTAACTGGACTCAACACCCCCTAGTCACCGCACAAGAATATATCTGATTAGTATGAATCTGAAAACCTATGTATCGATATCTCTCTGCAAGTGAATCAAGAGGGTGTAAAGCGGCATCAACACAGCAGGGAAAAGCAGCCAAGCCCCATTCTAAACATACATTACTTTAAAAAACCCACAAAGCAAAGAGAGTGAAAGAGAGAGAAATTCTTACAAAATCCGTTCAGGGTCTCTGATGCAACCTGGCTTGACCATATCTAGACCCACAGCTGGATGAGACATAAGGCTGAACACTCTTGGGGCTGAGAGGATTGGTGAGGTTGGGTGAGCAAATGCAGATACTTTAAAGTAACACCGCGGGGTACCCACCCCATGGGTCTCAAATCTCCAGGTACAAGGGCATCTTCCTACATCAAAACATGCATGGGAAACCCAGAAGATGGTATGCCATGAGATCGGGAAAGGTTTCTAAAACGCACCTCATTTCTCCTCTCCTTGTGCTCGGGTTCGCCATTCCAGCTGCTTGACCAACCATCTCCCTATTTGGAGAATCAGCACCTTTAACCTCCTGATTGTACAGGTTGCAATTTGTCCTGAGGATGAACGGGAAGACGCGGAACCAACGAGAGACGAGCCCTAGGTGTTGGGACAGGCGTAGGTCACTCCATTTTCCCATCAGGAAGAAGAATGAACCACAGGCTCAGCCTGCCCCCCAGAACCAAAATAGGGCCTGAAGCAATCCTGCGCTTTTGCGGCCAGCTCCCAAAAAAGCGAGGAGACAAATGGAGCTCAGGGGCACTGCAATTCACAAACGTGCAGAGCTATAAATGATAACTCTCGTCCACAAATATATTGAGGGAAGGCAACAAAGAGGATTTGAAAGCAAGGCAGATTTTCAGGAAACAGATTTCAGGAGGTAGATTCCACTCGCCTTTAAAGCACATGAAAAGCGGAAAAACGTTGACAATGATGCCCTGGGCCAAAAAGGGCATATGCGTTTTTTCCTGAATATATTCAGGAAAAAACGCATATGCCCTTTCTGGCCAACCAAGCAAGCCGGAAGGGCAAATCAGCGCTACAAAGAAATCTCGCTTGCCCTCGGTCAAAAGGGCCATGCTGAAGAAAGTGTAAAAACCAGAAAAGCAGGACAGGCCATGGAGACATGGGAGCCTTGCTACGATGATGGGCGGGATGTAAATTGCCAACAGGCCCTCTGGAGAAGTGTACGGTGTGTCCTGAAACAAGTAATAAACACAGCTTAGAGAGCATAGGGCACTTCCACTCATGGGCGTATAAATTGGGAAAACTAAAAATCAACAAGACACAGGCACCCCAAAATTTACGGCTGCTCTGTTTCCAAGAACCTCCACTTCAGTACACCTTCAATATCCCAGGAAAGAGAAAAATGGATAAACAAATGGTGGTACTTGGCACAATGGAATATCACTCAGCCATGAAATCAATGTCATAAGGCTAGTTAGGAGCATGATGAGTGGATTTAGCGACGATGATTCTAAGTGAAATAAGTCACACAGAAAAAGACACTTATCCTAAGGTATCACTTATAGAGGGAATGTCAAAATCGCTACACTTGAACTGAATTACAAAACAGAACAGAGTCACACCTTTAGAAGACACACTATGGCTGCTTAACGGGAAAGGTGAGGTGGGGTGATGCATAAAACAAGTGTTTGAACTTAGCTCAGAGACCGCTCCATAAGCCAAATATGTAATAGACAAGGCCTACTCTCTGCTCAGTGAACTGGACTCAACACCCCCTAGTCACCGCACAAGAATATATCTGACTAGTAAGAATCTGAAAACCTATGTATCAATATCTCTCTGCAAGTGAATCAATAGGGTGTAAAGCGGAATAAACACAGCAGGGAAAAGCAGCCAAGCCCCATTTTAAACATAAATTACTTGAAAAAACCCACAAGACAAAGACAGTGAAAGAGAAATTCTTACAAAATCCGTTCAGGGTCTCTGATTCAACTTGGATTGACCATATCTAGCCCCACAGCTGGATGAGACATAAGGCTGGACACTCTTGGGGCTGAGAGGATTGGTGAGGTTGGGTGACCAAACCCAGATACTTTAAAGTAACACCGCGGGGTACACACCCCATGGGTCTCAAATCTCCAGGTACAAGGGAATCTTCCTACATCAAAACATGCATGGGAAACCCAGAAGATGGTATGCCGTGAGATCGGGAAAGGTTTCTAAAACGCACCTCATTTCTCCTCTCCTTGTGCTCGGGTTTGCCATTCCAGCCGCTTGACTAACCATCTCCCTACTTGGAGAATCAGCACCTTTAACCTCCTGTTTCGTACAGGTTGCAATTTGTCCTGAGGATGAACGGGAAGACGGGCAACCAACGAGAGACTAGCCCTAGGTGTTGGGACAGGCACAGGTCACTCCATTTTCCCATCAGGAAGAAGAATGAACCACAGGCTCAGCCTGCCCCCCAGAACCAAAATAGGGCCTGAAGCAATCCTGCGCTTTTGCGGCCAGCTCCCAAAAAAGCGAGTAGAAAAATGGAGCTCAGGGGCACTGCAATTCAGAAACGTGCAGAGTTATAAATGAGAACTCTCGTCCACAAATATATTGAGGGAAGGCAACGAAGAGGATTTGAAAGCAAGGCAGATTTGCAGGAAACAGATTTCAGGAGGTAGATTCGACTCGCTTTTAAAGCACATGAAAAGCGGCAAAACGTTGACAATGATGCCCTTGGCCAAAAAGGGCGTATGCGTTTTTTCCTGAATATATTCAGGAAAAAACGCATACGCCCTTTTTGGCCAACCAAGCAAGCCGGAAGGGCAAATCAGCGCTACAAAGAAGTCTCGCTTGCCCTCGGTCAAAAGGGCCATGCTGAAAAAAGTGTAAAAACCAGAAAAGCAGGACAGGCCATGGAGACATGGGAGCCTTGCTACGCTGATGGGCGGGATGTAATTTGCCAACAGGCATTCTGGAGAAGTGTACGGTGTGTCCTGAAACAAGTAATAAACACAGCTTAGAGAGCATAGGGCACTTCCACTCATGGGCGTATAAATTGGGAAAACTAAAAATCAACAAGACACAGGCACCCCAAACTTTACGGCTGCTCTGTTTCCAAGAACCTCCACTTCGGTACACCTTCAATATCCCAGAAAGAGAAAAATGGATAAAGAAATGGTGGTACTTGGCACAATGGAATATCACTCAGCCATGAAATCAATGTCATAAGGCTAGTTAGCAGCATGATGAGTGGATTTAGCGACGATGATTCTAAGTGAAATAAGTCACACAGAAAAAGACACTTATCCTAAGATATCGCTTATAGAGGGAATGTCAAAATCGCTACACTTGAACTGAATTACAAAACAGAACAGAGTCACACCTTTAGAAGACACACTATGGCTGCTTAACGGGAAAGGTGAGGTGGGGTGATGCATAAAACAAGGGTGTGAAATTAGCTCAGAGACCTCTCCATAAGCCAAATATGTAATAGACAAGGCCTACTCCCTGCTCAGTGAACTGGACTCAACACCCCCTAGTCACCGCACAAGAATATATCTGACTAGTAAGAATCTGAAAACCTATTTATCAATATCTCTCTGCAAGTGAATCAAGAGGGTGGAAAGCGGCATAAACACAGCAGGGAAAAGCAGCCAAGCCCCATTCTAAACATAAATTACTTTAAAAAACCCACAAAACAAAGACAGTGAAAGAGAAATTCTTACAAAATCCGTTCAGGGTCTCTGATGCAACCTGGATTGACCATATCTAGACCCACAGCTGGATGAGACATAAGGCTGGACACTCTTGGGGCTGAGAGGATTGGTGAGGTTGAGTGAGCAAACCCATATACTTTAAAGTAACACCGCGGGGTACACACCCCATGGGTCTCAAATCTCCAGGTACAAGGGCATCTTCCTACATCAAAACATGCATGGGAAACCCAGAAGATGGTATGCCGTGAGATCGGGAAAGGCTTCTAAAACGCACCTCATTTCTCCTCTCCTTGTTCTCGGGTTCGCCATTCCAGCCGCTTGACTAACCATCTCCCTACTTGGAGAATCAGCACCTTTAACCTCCTGTTTCGTACAGGTTGCAATTTGTCCTGAGGATGAACGGGAAGACGGGGAACCAACGATAGACTAGCCCTAGGTGTTGGGACAGGCACAGGTCACTCCATTTTCCCATCAGGAAGAAGAATGAACCACAGGCTCAGCCTGCCCCCCAGAACCAAAATAGGGCCTGAAGCAATTCTGCGCTTTTGCGGCCAGCTCCCAAAAAAGCGAGTAGAAAAATGGAGCTCAGGGGCACTGCAATTCAGAAACGTGCAGAGTTATAAATGATAACTCTCATCCACAAATATATTGAGGGAAGGCAACGAAGAGGATTTGAAAGCAAGGCAGATTTGCAAGAAACAGATTTCAGGAGGTAGATTCGACTCGCCTTTAAAGCACATGAAAAGCGGCACAACGTTGACAATGATGCCCTTGGCCAAAAAGGGCGTATGCGTTTTTTCCTGAATATATTGAGGAAAAAACTCATACGCCCTTTTTGGCCAACCAAGCAAGCCGGAAGGGCAAATCAGCGCTACAAAGAAGTCTCGCTTGCCCTCGGTCAAAAGGGCCATGCTGAAAAAAGTGTAAAAACCAGAAAAGCAGGACAGGCCATGGAGACATGGGAGCCTTGCTACGCTGATGGGCAGGATGTAAATTGCCAACAGGCACTCTGGAGAAGTGTACGGTGTGTCCTGAAACAAGTAATAAACACAGCTTAGAGAGCATAGGGCACTTCCACTCATGGGCGTATAAATTGGGAAAACTAAAAATCAACAAGACACAGGCACCCCAAAGTTTACGGCTGCTCTGCTTCCAAGAACCTCCACTTCGGTACACCTTCAATATCCCAGAAAGAGAAAAATGGATAAAGAAATGGTGGTACTTGGCCCAATGGAATATCACTCAGCCATGAGATCAATGTCATAAGGCTAGTTACCAGCATGATGAGTGGATTTAACGACGATGATTCTAAGTGAAATAAGTCACACAGAAAAAGACACTTATCCTAAGATATCGCTTATAGAGGGAATGTCAAAATCGCTACACTTGAACTGAATTACAAAACAGAACAGAGTCACACCTTTAGAAGACACACTATGGCTGCTTAACGGGAAAGGTGAGGTGGGGTGATGCATAAAACAAGGGTTTGAAATTATCTCAGAGACCGCTCCATAAGCCAAATATGTAATAGACAAGGCCTACTCCCTGCTCAGTGAACTGGACTCAACACCCCCTAGTCACCGCACAAGAATATATCTGACTAGTAAGAATCAGAAAACCTATGTATCGATATCTCTCTGCAAGTGAATCAAGAGTGTGTAAAGCGGAATAAACACAGCAGGGAAAAGCAGCCAAGCCCCATTCTAAACATAAATTACTTTAAAAAACCCACAAAACAAAGACAGTGAAAGAGAAATTCTTACAAAATCAGTTCAGGGTCTCTGATGCAACTTGGATTGACCATATCTAGACCCACAGCTGGATGAGACATAAGGCTGGACACTCTTGGGGCTGAGAGGATTGGTGAGGTTGGGTGAGCAAACCCAGATATTTTAAAGTAACACCGCGGGGTACACACCCCATGGGTCTCAAATCTCCAGGTACAAGGGCATCTTCCTACATCAAAACATGCATGGGAAACCCAGAAGATGGTATGCCGTGAGATCGGGAAAGGTTTCTAAAACGCACCTCATTTCTCCTCTCCTTGTGCTCGGGTTCGCCATTCCAGCCGCTTGACTAACCATCTCCCTACTTGGAGAATCAGCACCTTTAACCTCCTGTTTCGTACAGGTTGCAATTTGTCCTGAGGATGAACGGGAAGACGGGCAACCAACGAGAGACTAGCCCTAGGTGTTGGGACAGGCACAGGTCACTCCATTTTCCGATCAGGAAGAAGAATGAACCACAGGCTCCGGCGGCCCCCTGGAAGCCGAATAGGGCCTGAAGCAATCCTGTGCTTTTGCTGCCAGCTCCCAAAAAAGCGAGGAGACAAATGGAGCTCAGGGGCACTGCAATTCACAAACGTGCAGAGTTATAAATGATAACTCTCGTCCACAAATATATTGAGGGAAGGCAACGAAGAGGATTTGAAAGCAAGGCAGATTTGCATGAAACAGATTTCAGGAGATAGATTCGACTCGCCTTTAAAGCACATGAAAAGCGGCACAACGTTGACAATGATGCCCTTGGCCAAAAAGGGCGTATGCGTTTTTTCCTGAATATATTGAGGAAAAAACTCATACGCCCTTTTTGGCCAACCAAGCAAGCCGGAAGGGCAAATCAGCGCTACAAAGAAGTCTCGCTTGCCCTCGGTCAAAAGGGCCATGCTGAAAAAAGTGTAAAAACCAGAAAAGCAGGACAGGCCATGGAGACATGGGAGCCTTGCTACGCTGATGGGCAGGATGTAAATTGCCAACAGGCACTCTGGAGAAGTGTACGGTGTGTCCTGAAACAAGTAATAAACACAGCTTAGAGAGCATAGGGCACTTCCACTCATGGGCGTATAAATTGGGAAAACTAAAAATCAACAAGACACAGGCACCCCAAAGTTTACGGCTGCTCTGCTTCCAAGAACCTCCACTTCGGTACACCTTCAATATCCCAGAAAGAGAAAAATGGATAAAGAAATGGTGGTACTTGGCCCAATGGAATATCACTCAGCCATGAGATCAATGTCATAAGGCTAGTTACCAGCATGATGAGTGGATTTAGCGACGATGATTCTAAGTGAAATAAGTCACACAGAAAAAGACACTTATCCTAAGATATCGCTTATAGAGGGAATGTCAAAATCGCTACACTTGAACTGAATTACAAAACAGAACAGAGTCACACCTTTAGAAGACACACTATGGCTGCTTAACGGGAAAGGTGAGGTGGGGTGATGCATAAAACAAGGGTTTGAAATTATCTCAGAGACCGCTCCATAAGCCAAATATGTAATAGACAAGGCCTACTCCCTGCTCAGTGAACTGGACTCAACACCCCCTAGTCACCGCACAAGAATATATCTGACTAGTAAGAATCTGAAAACCTATGTATCGATATCTCTCTGCAAGTGAATCAAGAGTGTGTAAAGCGGAATAAACACAGCAGGGAAAAGCAGCCAAGCCCCATTCTAAACATAAATTACTTTAAAAAACCCACAAAACAAAGACAGTGAAAGAGAAATTCTTACAAAATCAGTTCAGGGTCTCTGATGCAACTTGGATTGACCATATCTAGACCCACAGCTGGATGAGACATAAGGCTGGACACTCTTGGGGCTGAGAGGATTGGTGAGGTTGGGTGAGCAAACCCAGATATTTTAAAGTAACACCGCGGGGTACACACCCCATGGGTCTCAAATCTCCAGGTACAAGGGCATCTTCCTACATCAAAACATGCATGGGAAACCCAAAAGATGGTATGCCGTGAGATCGGGAAAGGTTTCTAAAACGCACCTCATTTCTCCTCTCCTTGTGCTCGGGTTCGCCATTCCAGCCGCTTGACTAACCATCTCCCTACTTGGAGAATCAGCACCTTTAACCTCCTGTTTCGTACAGGTTGCAATTTGTCCTGAGGATGAACGGGAAGACGGGCAACCAACGAGAGACTAGCCCTAGGTGTTGGGACAGGCACAGGTCACTCCATTTTCCCATCAGGAAGAAGAATGAACCACAGGCTCCGGCGGCCCCCTGGAAGCCGAATAGGGCCTGAAGCAATCCTGTGCTTTTGCTGCCAGCTCCCAAAAAAGCGAGGAGACAAATGGAGCTCAGGGGCACTGCAATTCACAAACGTGCAGAGTTATAAATGATAACTCTCGTCCACAAATATATTGAGGGAAGGCAACGAAGAGGATTTGAAAGCAAGGCAGATTTGCATGAAACAGATTTCAGGAGATAGATTCGACTCGCCCTTAAAGCACATGAAAAGCGGAAAAACGTTGACAATGATGCCCTGGGCCAAAAAGGGCATATGCGTTTTCTCCTGAATATATTCAGGAAAAAACGCATATGCCCTTTTTGGCCAACCAAGCAAGCCGGAAGGGCAAATCAGCGCAACAAAGAAATCTCGCTTGCCCTCGGTCAAAAGGGCCATGCTGAAGAAAGTGTAAAAACCAGAAAAGCAGGACAGGCCATGGAGACATGGGAGCCTTGCTACGCTGATGGGCGGGATGTAAATTGCCAACAGGCACTCTGGAGAAGTGTACAGTGTGTCCTGAAACAAGTAAGAAACACAGCTTAGAGAGCATAGGGCACTTCCACTCATGGGCGTATAAATTGGGAAAACTAAAAATCAACAAAACACAGGCACCCCAACCTTTACGGCTGCTCTGTTTCCAAGAACCTCCACTTCGGTACACCTTCAATATCCCAGAAAGAGAAAAATGGATAAAGAAATAGTGGTACTTGGCCCAATGGAGTATCACTCAGCCATGAAATCAATGTCATAAGGCTACTTAGCAGCATGATGAGTGGATTTAGCAACGATGATTCTAAGTGAAATAAGTCACACAGAAAAAGACACTTATCCTAAGATATCGCTTATAGAGGGAATGTCAAAATCGCTACACTTGAACTGAATTACAAAACAGAACAGAGTCACACCTTTAGAAGACACACTATGGCTGCTTAACGGGAAAGGTGAGGTGGGGTGATGCATAAAACAAGGGTTTGAAATTAGCTCAGAGACCTCTCCATAAGCCAAATATGTAATAGACAAGGCCTACTCCCTGCTCAGTGAACTGGACTCAACACCCCCTAGTCACCGCACAAGAATATATCTCACTATTAAGAATCTGAAAACCTATGTATCGATATCTCTCTGCAAGTGAATCAAGAGGGTATAAAGCGGCATAAACACAGCAGAGAAAAGCAGCCAAGCCCCATTCTAAACATAAATTACTTTAAAAAACCCACACAAAAAAAACAGTGAAAGAGAGAGAAATTCTTACAAAATCCGTTCAGGGTCTCTGATGCAACCTGGATTGACCATATCTAGACGCACAGCTGGATTAGACATAAGGCTGGACACTCTTGGGGCTCAGAGGATTGGTGAGGTTGGGTGAGCAAATGCAGATACTTTAAAGTAACACTGCGGGGTACCCACCCCATGGGTCTCAAATCTCCAGGTACAAGGGCATCTTCCTACATCAAAACATGCATGGGAAACCCAGAAGATGGTATGCCGTGAGAACGGGAAAGGCTTCTAAAACGTACCTCATTTCTCCTCTCCTTGTGCTCGGGTTCGCCATTCCAGCTGCTTGACTAACCATCTCCCTACTTGGAGAATCAGCACCTTTAACCTCCTGTTTCGTACAGGTTGCAATTTGTCCTGAGGATGAACGGGAAGACGGGCAACCAACGAGAGACTAGCCCTAGGTGTTGGGACAGGCACAGGTCAATCCATTTTCCCATCAGGAAGAAGAATGAACCACAGGCTCCGGCGGCCCCCTGGAAGCCGAATAGGGCCTAAAGCAATCCTGCGCTTTTGCTGCCAGCTCCCAAAAAAGCGAGTAGACAAATGGAGCTCAGGGGCACTGCAATTCACAAACGTGCAGAGTTATAAATGATAACTCTCGTCCACAAATATATTGAGGGAAGGCAACGAAGAGGATTTGAAAGCAAGGCAGATTTGCAGGAAACAGATTTCAGGAGGTAGATTCGACTCGCCTTTAAAGCACATGAAAAGCGGAAAAACGTTGACAATGATACCCTGGGCCAAAAAGGGCATATGCGTTTTTTCCTGAATATATTCAGGAAAAAACGCATATGCCCTTTTTGGCCAACCAAGCAAGCCGGAAGGGCAAATCAGCGCTACAAAGAAATCTCGCTTGCCCTCGGTCAAAAGGGCCATACTGAAGAAAGTGTAAAAACCAGAAAAGCAGGACAGGCCATGGAGACATGGGAGCCTTGCTACGCTGATGGGCGGGATGTAAATTGCCAACAGGCCCTCTGGAGAAGTGTACGGTGTGTCCTGAAACAAGTAATAAACACAGCGTAGAGAGCATAGGGCACTTCCACTCATGGGCGTATAAATTGGGAAAACTAAAAATCAACAAGACACAGGCACCCCAAACTTTACGGCTGCTCTGTTTCCAAGAACCTCCACTTCAGTACACCTTCAATATCCCAGGAAAGAGAAAAATGGATAAACAAATAGTGGTACTTGGCACAATGGAATATCACTCAGCCATGAAATCAATGTCATATGGCTCGTTAGGAGCATGATGAGTGGATTTAGCGACGATGATTCTAAGTGAAATAAGTCACACAGAAAAAGACACTTATCCTAAGGTATCACTTATAGAGGGAATGTCAAAATCGCTACACTTGAACTGAATTACAAAACAGAACAGAGTCACACCTTTAGAAGACACACTATGGCTGCTTAACGGGAAAGGTGAGGTGGGGTGATGCATAAAACAAGGGTTTGAAATTAGCTCAGAGACCGCGCCATAAGCCCAATATGTAATAGACAAGGCCTAGTCCCTGCTCAGTTAACTGGACTCAACACCCCCTAGTCACCGCACAAGAATATATCTGACTAGTAAGAATCTGAAAACCTATGTATCAATGTCTCTCTGCAAGTGAATCAAGAGGGTGTAAAGCGGAATAAACACAGCAGGGAAAAGCAGCCAAGCCCCATTCTAAACATAAATTACTTTAAAAAACCCACAAAAGAAAGACAGTGAAAGAGAAATTCTTACAAAATCCGTTCAGGGTCTCTGATGCAACTTGGATTGACCATATCTAGACCCACAGCTGGATGAGACATAAGGCTGGACACTCTTGGGGCTGAGAGGATTGGTGAGGTTGAGTGAGCAAACCCAGATACTTTAAAGTAACACCGCGGGTACACACCCCATGGGTCTCAAATCTCCAGGTACAAGGGCATCTTCCTACATCAAAACATGCATGGGAAACCCAGAAGATGTTATGCCGTGAGATCGGGAAAGGTTTCTAAAACGCACCTCATTTCTCCTCTCCTTGTGCTCGGGTTCGCCATTCCAGCCGCTTGACTAACCATCTCCCTACTTGGAGAATCAGCACCTTTAACCTCCTGTTTCGTACAGGTTGCAATTTGTCCTGAGGATGAACGGGAAGACGGGGAACCAACGAGAGACTAGCCCTAGGTGTTGGGACAGGCACACGTCACTCCATTTTCCCATCAGGAAGAAGAATGAACCACAGGCTCAGCCTGCCCACCAGAACCAAAATAGGGCCTGAAGCAATCCTGCGCTTTTGCGGCCAGCTCCCAAAAAAGCGAGTAGAAAAATGGAGCTCAGGGGCACTGCAATTCAGAAACGTGCAGAGTTATAAATGATAACTCTCGTCCACAAATATATTGAGGGAAGGCAACGAAGAGGATTTGAAAGCAAGGCAGATTTGCAAGAAACAGATTTCAGGAGGTAGATTCGACTCGCTTTTAAAGCACATGAAAAGCGGCAAAACGTTGACAATGATGCCCTTGGCCAAAAAGGGCGTATGCGTTTTTTCCTGAATATATTCAGGAAAAAACGCATACGCCCTTTTTGGCCAACCAAGCAAGCCGGAAGGGCAAATCAGCGCTACAAAGAAATCTCGCTTGCCCTCGGTCAAAAGGGCCATGCTGAAAAAAGTGTAAAAACCAGAAAAGCAGGACAGGCCATGGAGACATGGGAGCCTTGCTACGCTGATGGGCGGGATGTAATTTGCCAACAGGCACTCTGGAGAAGTGTACGGTGTGTCCTGAAACAAGTAATAAACACAGCTTAGAGAGCATAGGGCACTTCCACTCATGGGCGTATAAATTGGGAAAAATAAAAATCAACAAGACACAGGCACCCCAAACTACGGCTGCTTTGTTTCCAAGAACCTCCACTTCGGTACACCTTCAATATCCCAGAAAGAGAAAAATGGATAAAGAAATGGTGGTACTTGGCCCAATGGAATATCACTCAGCCATGAAATCAATGTCATAAGGCTAGTTAGCAGCATGATGAGTGGATTTAGCGACGATGATTCTAAGTGAAATAAGTCACACAGAAAAAGACACTTATCCTAAGATATCGCTTATAGAGGGAATGTCAAAATCGCTACACTTGAACTGAATTACAAAACAGAACAGAGGCACACGTTTAGAAGACACACTATGGCTGCTTAACCGGAAAGGTGAGGTGGGGTGATGCATAAAACAAGGGTTTGAAATTAGCTCAGAGACCGCTCCATAAGCCAAATATGTAATAGACAAGGCCTACTCCCTGCTCAGTGAACTGGACTCAACACCCCCTAGTCACCGCACATGAATATATCTGACTAGTAAGAATCTGAAAACCTATGTATCGATATCTCTCTGCAAGTGAATCAAGGGGGTGTAAAGCGGAATAAACACAGCAGGGAAAAGCAGCCAAGCCCCATTCTAAACATAAATTACTTTAAAAAACCCACAAAACAAAGACAGTGAAAGAGAAATTCTTACAAAATCCGTTCAGGGTCTCTGATGCAAACTGGATTGACCATATCTAGACCCACAGCTGGATGAGACATAAGGCTGGACACTCTTGGGGCTGAGAGGTTTGGTGAGGTTGAGTGAGCAAACCCAGATACTTTAAAGTAACACCGTGGGGTACACACCCCATGGGTCTCAAATCTCCAGGTACAAGGGCATCTTCCTACATCAAAACATGCATGGGAAACCCAGAAGATGGTATGCCGTGAGATCGGGAAAGGTTTCTAAAACGCACCTCATTTCTCCTCTCCTTGTGCTCGGGTTCGCCATTCCAGCCGCTTGACTAACCATCTCCCTACTTGGAGAATCAGCACCTTTAACCTCCTGTTTCGTCCAGGTTGCAATTTGTCCTGAGGATGAACGGGAAGACGGGGAACCAACGAGAGACTAGCCCTAGGTGTTGGGACAGGCACAGGTCACTCCATTTTCCCATCAGGAAGAAGAATGAACCACAGGCTCAGCCTGCCCCCCAGAACCAAAATAGGGCCTGAAGCAATCCTGCGCTTTTGCGGCCAGCTCCCAAAAAAGCGAGTAGACAAATGGAGCTCAGGGGCACTGCAAGTCACAAACGTGCAGAGTTATCAATGATAACTCTCGTCCACAAATATATTGAGGGAAGGCAACGAAGAGGATTTGAAAGCAAGGCAGATTTGCAGGAAACAGATTTCAGGAGGTAGATTCGACTCGCCTTTAAAGCACATGAAAAGTGGCAAAACGTTGACAATGATGCCCTTGGCCAAAAAGGGCGTATGCGTTTTTTCCTGAATATATTCAGGAAAAAACGCATACGCCCTTTTTGGCCAACCAAGCAAGCCGGAAGGGCAAATCAGCGCTACAAAGAACTCTCGCTTGCCCTCGGTCAAAAGGGCCATGCTGAACAAACTGTAAAAACCAGAAAAGCAGGACAGGCCATGGAGACATGGGAGCCTTGCTACGCTGATGGGCAGGTTGTAAATTGCCAACAGGCACTCTGGAGAAGTGTACGGTGTGTCCTGAACCAAGTAATAAACACAGCTTAGAGAGCATAGGGCACTTCCACTCATGGGCGTATAAATTGGGAAAACTAAAAATCAACAAGACACAGGCACCCCAACCTTTACGGCTGCTCTGTTGCCAAGAACCTCCACTTCGGTACACCTTCAATATCCCAGAAAGAGAAAAATGGATAAAGAAATGGTGGTACTTGGCCCAATGGAATATCACTCAGCCATGAAATCAATGTCATAAGGCTAGTTAGCAGCATGATGAGTGGATTTAGGTACGATGATTCTAAGTGAAATAAGTCACACAGAAAAAGACACTTATCCTAAGATATCGCTTATAGAGGGAATGTCAAAATCGCTACACTTGAACTGAATTACAAAACAGAACAGAGTCACACCTTTAGAAGACACAATATGGCTGCTTAACGGGAAAGGTGAGGTGGGGTGATGCATAAAACAAGGGTTTGAAATTAGCTCAGAGACCTCTCCATAGGCCAAATATGTAAAAGACAAGGCCTACTCCCTGCTCAGTGAACTGGACTCAACACCCCCTAGTCACCGCACAAGAATATATCTGAGTAGTAAGAATCTGAAAACCTATGTATCGATATCTCTCTGCAAGTGAATCAAGAGGGTGTAAAGCGGCATAAACACAGCAGAGAAAAGCAGCCAAACCCCATTCTAAACATAAATTACTTTAAAAAACCCACACAAAAAAAACAGTGAAAGAGAGAGAAATTCTTACAAAATCCGTTCAGGGTCTCTGATGCAACCTGGATTGACCATATCTAGACCCACAGCTGGATGAGACATAAGGCTGGACACTCTTGGGGCTCAGAGGATTGGTGAGGTTGGGTGAGCAAATGCAGATACTTTAAAATAACACTGCGGGGTACCCACCCCATGGGTCTCAAATCTCCAGGTACAAGGGCATCTTCCTACATCAAAACATGCATGGGAAACCCAGAAGATGGTATGCTGTGAGATCGGGAAAGGTTTCTAAAACGCAACTCATTTCTCCTCTCCTTGTGCTCGGGTTCGCCATTCCAGCCGCTTGACTAACCATCTCCCTACTTGGAGAATCAGCACTTTTAACCTCCTGTTTCGTACAGGTTGCAATTTGTCCTGAGGATGAACGGGAAGAAGGGCAACCAACGAGAGACTAGCCCTAGGTGTTGGGACAGGCACAGGACACTCCATTTTCCCATCAGGAAGAAGAATGAACCACAGGCTCCGGCGGCCCCCTGGAAGCCGAATAGGGCCTGAAGCAATCCTGCGCTTTTGCGGCCAGCTCCCAAAAAAGCGAGTAGACAAATGGAGCTCAGGGGCACTGCAATTCACAAATGTGCAGAATTATAAATGAGAACTCTCGTCCACAAATATATTGAGGGAAGGCCACGAAGAGGATTTGAAAGCAAGGCAGATTTGCAGGAAACAGATTTCAGGAGGTAGATTCGACTCGCCTTTAAAGCACATGAAAAGCGGCAAAACGTTGACAATGATGCCCTTGGCCAAAAACGGCGTATGCGTTTTTTCCTGAGTATATTCAGGAAAAAATGCATACGCCCTTTTTGGCCAACCAAGCAAGCCGGAAGGGCAAATCAGCGCTACAAAGAAGTCTCGCTTGCCCTCGGTCAAAAGGGCCATGCTGAAAAAAGTGTAAAAACCAGAAAAGCAGGACAGGCCATGGAGACATGGGAGCCTTGCTACGCTGATGGGCGGGATGTAATTTGCCAACAGGCCCTCTGGAGAAGTGTACGGTTTGTCCTGAAACAAGTAATAAACACAGCTTAGAGAGCAGAGGGCACTTCCACTCATGGGCGTATAAATTGGGAAAACTAAAAATCAACAAGACACAGGCACCCCAAACTTTACGGCTGCTCTGTTTCCAAGAACCTCCACTTCGGTACACGTTCAATATCGCAGGAAAGAGAAAAATGGATAAAGAAATGATGCTACTTGGCCCAATGGAATATCACTCAGCCATGAAATCAATGTCATAAGGCTAGTTAGCAGCATGATGAGTGGATTTAGCGACGATGATTCTAAGTGAAATAAGTCACACAGAAAAAGACACTTATCCTAAGATATCGCTTATAAAGGGAATGTCAAAATCGCTACACTTGAACTGAAGTACAAAACAGAACAGAGTCACACCTTTAGAAGACACACTATGGCTGCTTAACGGGAAAGGTGAGGTGGGGTGATGCATAGAACAAGGGTTTGAAATTAGCTCAGAGACCGCTCCATAAGCCAAATATGTAATAGACAAGGCCTACTCCCTGCTCAGTGAACTGGACTCAACACCCCCTAGTCACCGCACAAGAATATATCTGACCAGTAAGAATCTGAAAACCTATGTATCGATATCTCTCTCCAAGTGAATCAAGAGGGTGTAAAGCGGAATAAACACAGCAGGGAAAAGCAGCCAAGCCCGATTCTAAACATAAATTACTTTAAAAAACCCACAAAACAAAGACAGTGAAAGAGAAATTCTTACAAAATCCGTTCAGGGTCTCTGATGCAACTTGGATTGACCATATCTAGACCCACAGCTGGATGAGACATAAGGCTGGACACTCTTGGGGCTGAGAGGATTGGTGAGGTTGGGTGAGAAAACCCAGATATTTTAAAGTAACACCGCGGGGTACACACCACATGGGTCTCAAATCTCCAAGTACAAGGGCATCTTCCTACATCAAAACATGCATGGGAAACCCAGAAGATGGTATGCTGTGAGATCGGGAAAGGTTTCTAAAACGCAACTCATTTCTCCTCTCCTTGTGCTCGGGTTCGCCATTCCAGCCGCTTGACTAACCATCTCCCTACTTGGAGAATCAGCACTTTTAACCTCCTGTTTCGTACAGGTTGCAATTTGTCCTGAGGATGAACGGGAAGACGGGCAACCAACGAGAGACTAGCCCTAGGTGTTGGGACAGGCACAGGTCACTCCATTTTCCCATCAGGAAGAAGAATGAACCACAGGCTCCGGTGGCCCCCTGGAAGCCGTATAGGGCCTGAAGCAATCCTGTGCTTTTGCTGCCAGCTCCCAAAAAAGCGAGTAGACAAATGGAGCTCAGGGGCACTGCAATTCACAAACGTGCAGAGTTATGAATGATAACTCTCGTCCACAAATATATTGAGGGAAGGCAATGAAGAGGATTTGAAAGCAAGGCAGATTTGCAGGAAACAGATTTCAGGAGGTAGATTCGACTCGCCTTTAAAGCACATGAAAAGCGGCACAACGTTGACAATGATGCCCTGGGCAAAAAAGGGCATATGCGTTTTTTCCTGAATATATTCAGGAAAAAACGCATATGCCCTTTTTGGCCAACCAAGCAAGCCAGAAGGGCAAATCAGCGCTACAAAGAAATCTCGCTTGCCCTCGGTCAAAAGGGCCATGCTGAAGAAAGTGTAAAAACCAGAAAAGCAGGACAGGACATGGACACATGGGAGCCTTGCTACGCTGATGGGCGGGATGTAAATTGCCAACAGGCACTCTGGAGAAGTGTACGGTGTGTCCTGAAACAAGTAATAAACACAGCTTAGAGAGCATAGGGCACTTCCACTCATGGGCGTATAAATTGGGAAAACTAAAAATCAACAAGACACAGGCACCCCAACCTTTACAGCTGCTCTGTTTCCAAGAACCTCCACTTCGGTACACCTTCAATATCCCAGAAAGAGAAAAATGGATAAAGAAATAGTGGTACTTGGCCCAATGGAATATCACTCAGCCATGAAATCAATGTCATAAGGCTAGTTAGCAGCATGATGAGTGGATTTAGCGACGATGATTCTAAGTGAAATAAGTCACACAGAAAAAGACACTTATCCTAAGATATTGCTTATAGAGGGAATGTCAAAATCGCTACACTTGAACTGAATTACAAAACAGAACAGAGTCACACCTTTAGAAGACACACTATGGCTGCTTAACGGGAAAGGTGAGGTGGGGTGATGCATAAAACAAGGGTTTGAAATTAGCTCAGAGACCTCTCCATAAGCCAAATATGTAATAGACAAGGCCTACTCCCTGCTCAGTGAACTGGACTCAACACCCCCTAGTCACCGCACAAGAATATATCTCACTATTAAGAATCTGAAAACCTATGTATCGATATCTCTCTGCAAGTGAATCAAGAGGGTGTAAAGCGGCATAAACACAGCAGAGAAAAGCAGCCAATCCCCATTCTAAACATAAATTACTTTAAAAAACCCACACAAAAAAAACAGTGAAAGAGAGAGAAATTCTTACAAAATCCGTTCAGGGTCTCTGATGCAACTTGGATTGACCATATCTAGACCCACAGCTGGATGAGACATAAGGCTGGACACTCTTGGGGCTGAGAGGATTGGTGAGGTTGGGTGAGCAAACCCAGATATTTTAAAGTAACACCCCGGGGTACACACCCCATGGGTCTCAAATCTCCAGGTACAAGGGCATCTTCCTACATCAAAACATGCATGGGAAACCCAGAAGATGGTATGCCGTGAGATTGGGAAAGGTTTCTAAAACGCATCTCATTTCTCCTCTCCTTGTGCTCGGGTTCGCCATTCCAGCCGCTTGACTAACCATCTCCCTACTTGGAGAATCGGCACCTTTAACCTCCTGTTTCGTCCCGGTTGCAATTTGTCCTGAGGATGAACGGGAAGATGCGGAACCAACGAGAGGCGAGCCCTAGGTGTTGGGACAGGCATAGGTCACTCCATTTTCCCATCAGGAAGAAGAATGAACCACAGGCTCAGCCTGCCCCCCAGAACCAAAATAGGGCCTGAAGCAATCCTGCGCTTTTGCGGCCAGCTCCCAAAAAAGCGAGGAGACAAATGGGGCTCAGGGGCACACAATTCACAAACGTGCAGAGTTATAAATGAGAACTCTCGTCCACAAATATATTGAGGGAAGGCAACGAAGAGGATTTGAAAGCAAGGCAGATTTGCAGGAAACAGATTTCAGGAGGTAGATTCGACTCGCCTTTAAAGCACATGAAAAGCGGCAAAACGTTGACAATGATGCCCTTGGCCAAAAAGGGCGTATGCGTTTTTTCCTGAATATATTCAGGAAAAAACGCATACGCCCTTTTAGGCCAACCAAGCAAGCCAGAAGGGCAAATCAGTGCTACAAAGAAATCTCGCTTGCCCTCGGTCAAAAAAGCCATGCTGAAAAAAGTGTAAAAACCAGAAAAGCAGGACAGGCCATGGAGACATGGGAGCCTTGCTACGCTAATGGGCAGGATGTAAATTGCCAACAGGCACTCTGGAGAAGTGTACGGTGTGTCCTGAAACAAGTAATAAACACAGCTTAGAGAGCATAGGGCACTTCCACTCATGGGCGTATAAATTGGGAAAACTAAAAATCAACAAGACACAGGCACCCCAAACTTTACGGCTGCTCTGTTTCCAAGAACCTCCACTTCGGTACACCTTCAATATCCCAGGAAAGAGAAAAATGGATAAAGAAATGGTGGTACTTGGCACAATGGAATGTCACTCAGCCATGAAATCAATGTCATAAGGCTAGTTAGCAGCATGATGAGTGGATTTAGCGACGATGATTCTAAGTGAAATAAGTCACACAGAAAAAGACACTTATCCTAAGATATCGCTTAGAGAGGGAATGTCAAAATCGCTACACTTGAACTGAATTACAAAACAGAACAGAGTCACACCTTTAGAAGACACACTATGGCTGCTTAACGGGAAAGGTGAGGTGGGGTGATGCATAAAACAAGGGTTTGAAATTAGCTCAGAGACCGCTCCATAAGCCAAATATGTAATAGACAAGGCCTACTCCCTGCTCAGTGAACTGGACTCAACACCCCCTAGTCACCGCACAAGAATATATCTGACTAGTATGAATCTGAAAACCTATGTATCGATATCTCTCTGCAAGTGAATCAAGAGGGTGTAAAGCGGCATAAACACAGCAGGGAAAAGCAGCCAAGCCCC
This sequence comes from Eubalaena glacialis, assembly GCF_028564815.1. Taxonomy (NCBI): domain Eukaryota; kingdom Metazoa; phylum Chordata; class Mammalia; order Artiodactyla; family Balaenidae; genus Eubalaena; species Eubalaena glacialis. Next base: position 415,947 of record NW_026871659.1, on the reverse strand, counting down.
ATTCTAAACATAAATTACTTTAAAAAACCCACAAAACAAAGACAGTGAAAGAGAGAGAAATTCTTACAAAATCCGTTCAGGGTCTATGATGCAACCTGGATTGACCATATCTAGACCCACAGCTGGATGAGACATAAGGCTGGACATTCTTGGGGCTCAGAGGATTGGTGAGGTTGGGTGAGCAAATGCAGATATTTTAAAGTAACACTGCGGGGTACCCACACCATGGGTCTCAAATCTCCAGGTACAAGGGCATCTTCCTACATCAAAACATGCATGGGAAACCCAGAAGATGGTATGCCGTGAGATCGGGAAAGGCTTCTAAAACGCACCTCATTTCTCCTCTCCTTGTTCTCGGGTTCGCCATTCCAGCCGCTTGACTAACTATCTCCCTACTTGGAGAATCAGCACCTTTAACCTCCTGTTTCGTACAGGTTGCAATTTGTCCTGAGGATGAACGGGAAGACGGGCAACCAACGAGAGACTAGCCCTAGGTGTTGGTACAGCCACAGGTCACTCCATTTTCCCATCAGGAAGAAGAATGAACCACAGGCTCCGGCGGCCCCCTGGAAGCCGAATAGGGCCTGAAGCAATCCTGCGCTTTTCCTGCCAGCTCCCAAAAATGCGAGTAGACAAATGGAGCTCAGGGGCACTGCAATTCACAAACGTGCAGAGTTATAAATGATAACTCTCGTCCACAAATATATTGAGGGAAGGCAACGAAGAGGATTTGAAAGCAAGGCAGATTTGCAGGAAACAGATTTCAGGAGGTAGATTCGACTCGCCTTTAAAGCACATGAAAAGCGGCACAACGTTGACAATGATGCCCTTGGCCAAAAAGGGCGTATGCGTTTTTTCCTGAATATATTCAGGAAAAAACGCATACGCCCTTTTTGGCCAACCAAGCAAGCCGGAAGGGCAAATCAGTGCTACAAAGAAGTCTCGCTTGCCCTCGGTCAAAAGGGCCATGCTGAAAAAAGTGTAAAAACCAGAAAAGCAGGACAGGCCATGGAGACATGGGAGCCTTGCTACGCTGATGGGCGGGATGTAATTTGCCAACAGGCACTCTGGAGAAGTGTACGGTGTGTCCTGAAACAAGTAATAAACACAGCTTAGAGAGCATAGGGCACTTCCACTCATGGGCGTATAAATTGGGAAAACTAAAACTCAACAAGACACAGGCACCCCAAACTTTACGGCTGCTCTGTTTCCAAGAACCTCCACTTCGGTACACCTTCAATATGCCAGAAAGAGAAAAATGGATAAAGAAATGGTGGTACTTGGCCCAATGGAATATCACTCAGCCATGAAATCAATGTCATAAGGCTAGTTAGCAGCATGATGAGTGGATTTAGCGACGATGATTCTAAGTGAAATAAGTCACACAGAAAAAACACTTATCCTAAGATATCGCTTATAGAGGGAATGTCAAAATCGCTACACTTGAACTGAATTACAAAACAGAACAGGGTCACACCTTTAGAAGACACACTATGGCTGCTTAACGGGAAAGGTGAGGTGGGGTGATGCATAAAACAAGGGTTTGAAATTAGCTCAGACACTGCTCCATAAGCCAAATATGTAATAGACAAGGCCTACTCCCTGCTCAGTGTACTGGACTCAACACCCCCTAGTCACTGCACAAGAATATATCTGAGTAGTAAGAATCTGAAAACCTATGTATCGATATCTCTCTGCAAGTGAATCAAGAGGGTGTAAAGCGGCATAAACACAGCATAGAAAAGCAGCCAAGCCCCATTCTAAACATAAATTACTTTAAAAACCCACAAAACAAAGACAGTGAAAGAGAGAGAAATTCTTACAAAATCCGTTCAGGGTCTCTGATGCAACCTGGATTGACCATATCTAGACCCACAGCTGGATGAGACATAAGGCTGGACACTCTTGGGGCTCAGAGGATTGGTGAGGTTGGGTGAGCAAATGCAGATACTTTAAAATAACACTGCGGGGTACCCACCCCATGGGTCTCAAATCTCCAGGTACAAGGGCATCTTCCTACATCAAAACATGCATGGGAAACCCAGAAGATGGTATGCTGTGAGATCGGGAAAGGCTTCTAAAACGCACCTCATTTCTCCTCTCCTTGTGCTCGGGTTCGCCATTCCAGCCGCTTGACTAACCATCTCCCTACTTGGAGAATCAGCACTTTTAACCTCCTGTTTCGTACAGGTTGCAATTTGTCCTGAGGATGAACGGGAAGAAGGGCAACCAACGAGAGACTAGCCCTAGGTGTTGGGACAGGCACAGGACACTCCATTTTCCCATCAGGAAGAAGAATGAACCACAGGCTCCGGCGGCCCCCTGGAAGCCGAATAGGGCCTGAAGCAATCCTGCGCTTTTGCGGCCAGCTCCCAAAAAAGCGAGTAGACAAATGGAGCTCAGGGGCACTGCAATTCACAAATGTGCAGAATTATAAATGAGAACTCTCGTCCACAAATATATTGAGGGAAGGCCACGAAGAGGATTTGAAAGCAAGGCAGATTTGCAGGAAACAGATTTCAGGAGGTAGATTCGACTCGCCTTTAAAGCACATGAAAAGCGGCAAAACGTTGACAATGATGCCCTTGGCCAAAAACGGCGTATGCGTTTTTTCCTGAGTATATTCAGGAAAAAATGCATACGCCCTTTTTGGCCAACCAAGCAAGCCGGAAGGGCAAATCAGCGCTACAAAGAAGTCTCGCTTGCCCTCGGTCAAAAGGGCCATGCTGAAAAAAGTGTAAAAACCAGAAAAGCAGGACAGGCCATGGAGACATGGGAGCCTTGCTACGCTGATGGGCGGGATGTAATTTGCCAACAGGCCCTCTGGAGAAGTGTACGGTTTGTCCTGAAACAAGTAATAAACACAGCTTAGAGAGCAGAGGGCACTTCCACTCATGGGCGTATAAATTGGGAAAACTAAAAATCAACAAGACACAGGCACCCCAAACTTTACGGCTGCTCTGTTTCCAAGAACCTCCACTTCGGTACACGTTCAATATCGCAGGAAAGAGAAAAATGGATAAAGAAATGATGCTACTTGGCCCAATGGAATATCACTCAGCCATGAAATCAATGTCATAAGGCTAGTTAGCAGCATGATGAGTGGATTTAGCGACGATGATTCTAAGTGAAATAAGTCACACAGAAAAAGACACTTATCCTAAGATATCGCTTATAAAGGGAATGTCAAAACCGCTACACTTGAACTGAAGTACAAAACAGAACAGAGTCACACCTTTAGAAGACACACTATGGCTGCTTAACGGGAAAGGTGAGGTGGGGTGATGCATAGAACAAGGGTTTGAAATTAGCTCAGAGACCGCTCCATAAGCCAAATATGTAATAGACAAGGCCTACTCCCTGCTCAGTGAACTGGACTCAACACCCCCTAGTCACCGCACAAGAATATATCTGACCAGTAAGAATCTGAAAACCTATGTATCGATATCTCTCTCCAAGTGAATCAAGAGGGTGTAAAGCGGAATAAACACAGCAGGGAAAAGCAGCCAAGCCCGATTCTAAACATAAATTACTTTAAAAAACCCACAAAACAAAGACAGTGAAAGAGAAATTCTTACAAAATCCGTTCAGGGTCTCTGATGCAACTTGGATTGACCATATCTAGACCCACAGCTGGATGAGACATAAGGCTGGACACTCTTGGGGCTGAGAGGATTGGTGAGGTTGGGTGAGAAAACCCAGATATTTTAAAGTAACACCGCGGGGTACACACCACATGGGTCTCAAATCTCCAAGTACAAGGGCATCTTCCTACATCAAAACATGCATGGGAAACCCAGAAGATGGTATGCTGTGAGATCGGGAAAGGTTTCTAAAACGCAACTCATTTCTCCTCTCCTTGTGCTCGGGTTCGCCATTCCAGCCGCTTGACTAACCATCTCCCTACTTGGAGAATCAGCACTTTTAACCTCCTGTTTCGTACAGGTTGCAATTTGTCCTGAGGATGAACGGGAAGACGGGCAACCAACGAGAGACTAGCCCTAGGTGTTGGGACAGGCACAGGTCACTCCATTTTCCCATCAGGAAGAAGAATGAACCACAGGCTCCGGTGGCCCCCTGGAAGCCGTATAGGGCCTGAAGCAATCCTGTGCTTTTGCTGCCAGCTCCCAAAAAAGCGAGTAGACAAATGGAGCTCAGGGGCACTGCAATTCACAAACGTGCAGAGTTATGAATGATAACTCTCGTCCACAAATATATTGAGGGAAGGCAATGAAGAGGATTTGAAAGCAAGGCAGATTTGCAGGAAACAGATTTCAGGAGGTAGATTCGACTCGCCTTTAAAGCACATGAAAAGCGGCACAACGTTGACAATGATGCCCTGGGCAAAAAAGGGCATATGCGTTTTTTCCTGAATATATTCAGGAAAAAACGCATATGCCCTTTTTGGCCAACCAAGCAAGCCAGAAGGGCAAATCAGCGCTACAAAGAAATCTCGCTTGCCCTCGGTCAAAAGGGCCATGCTGAAGAAAGTGTAAAAACCAGAAAAGCAGGACAGGACATGGACACATGGGAGCCTTGCTACGCTGATGGGCGGGATGTAAATTGCCAACAGGCACTCTGGAGAAGTGTACGGTGTGTCCTGAAACAAGTAATAAACACAGCTTAGAGAGCATAGGGCACTTCCACTCATGGGCGTATAAATTGGGAAAACTAAAAATCAACAAGACACAGGCACCCCAACCTTTACAGCTGCTCTGTTTCCAAGAACCTCCACTTCGGTACACCTTCAATATCCGAGAAAGAGAAAAATGGATAAAGAAATAGTGGTACTTGGCCCAATGGAATATCACTCAGCCATGAAATCAATGTCATAAGGCTAGTTAGCAGCATGATGAGTGGATTTAGCGACGATGATTCTAAGTGAAATAAGTCACACAGAAAAAGACACTTATCCTAAGATATTGCTTATAGAGGGAATGTCAAAATCGCTACACTTGAACTGAATTACAAAACAGAACAGAGTCACACCTTTAGAAGACACACTATGGCTGCTTAACGGGAAAGGTGAGGTGGGGTGATGCATAAAACAAGGGTTTGAAATTAGCTCAGAGACCTCTCCATAAGCCAAATATGTAATAGACAAGGCCTACTCCCTGCTCAGTGAACTGGACTCAACACCCCCTAGTCACCGCACAAGAATATATCTCACTATTAAGAATCTGAAAACCTATGTATCGATATCTCTCTGCAAGTGAATCAAGAGGGTGTAAAGCGGCATAAACACAGCAGAGAAAAGCAGCCAATCCCCATTCTAAACATAAATTACTTTAAAAAACCCACACAAAAAAAACAGTGAAAGAGAGAGAAATTCTTACAAAATCCGTTCAGGGTCTCTGATGCAACTTGGATTGACCATATCTAGACCCACAGCTGGATGAGACATAAGGCTGGACACTCTTGGGGCTGAGAGGATTGGTGAGGTTGGGTGAGCAAACCCAGATATTTTAAAGTAACACCCCGGGGTACACACCCCATGGGTCTCAAATCTCCAGGTACAAGGGCATCTTCCTACATCAAAACATGCATGGGAAACCCAGAAGATGGTATGCCGTGAGATTGGGAAAGGTTTCTAAAACGCATCTCATTTCTCCTCTCCTTGTGCTCGGGTTCGCCATTCCAGCCGCTTGACTAACCATCTCCCTACTTGGAGAATCGGCACCTTTAACCTCCTGTTTCGTCCCGGTTGCAATTTGTCCTGAGGATGAACGGGAAGATGCGGAACCAACGAGAGGCGAGCCCTAGGTGTTGGGACAGGCATAGGTCACTCCATTTTCCCATCAGGAAGAAGAATGAACCACAGGCTCAGCCTGCCCCCCAGAACCAAAATAGGGCCTGAAGCAATCCTGCGCTTTTGCGGCCAGCTCCCAAAAAAGCGAGGAGACAAATGGGGCTCAGGGGCACACAATTCACAAACGTGCAGAGTTATAAATGAGAACTCTCGTCCACAAATATATTGAGGGAAGGCAACGAAGAGGATTTGAAAGCAAGGCAGATTTGCAGGAAACAGATTTCAGGAGGTAGATTCGACTCGCCTTTAAAGCACATGAAAAGCGGCAAAACGTTGACAATGATGCCCTTGGCCAAAAAGGGCGTATGCGTTTTTTCCTGAATATATTCAGGAAAAAACGCATACGCCCTTTTAGGCCAACCAAGCAAGCCAGAAGGGCAAATCAGTGCTACAAAGAAATCTCGCTTGCCCTCGGTCAAAAAAGCCATGCTGAAAAAAGTGTAAAAACCAGAAAAGCAGGACAGGCCATGGAGACATGGGAGCCTTGCTACGCTAATGGGCAGGATGTAAATTGCCAACAGGCACTCTGGAGAAGTGTACGGTGTGTCCTGAAACAAGTAATAAACACAGCTTAGAGAGCATAGGGCACTTCCACTCATGGGCGTATAAATTGGGAAAACTAAAAATCAACAAGACACAGGCACCCCAAACTTTACGGCTGCTCTGTTTCCAAGAACCTCCACTTCGGTACACCTTCAATATCCCAGGAAAGAGAAAAATGGATAAAGAAATGGTGGTACTTGGCACAATGGAATGTCACTCAGCCATGAAATCAATGTCATAAGGCTAGTTAGCAGCATGATGAGTGGATTTAGCGACGATGATTCTAAGTGAAATAAGTCACACAGAAAAAGACACTTATCCTAAGATATCGCTTAGAGAGGGAATGTCAAAATCGCTACACTTGAACTGAATTACAAAACAGAACAGAGTCACACCTTTAGAAGACACACTATGGCTGCTTAACGGGAAAGGTGAGGTGGGGTGATGCATAAAACAAGGGTTTGAAATTAGCTCAGAGACCGCTCCATAAGCCAAATATGTAATAGACAAGGCCTACTCCCTGCTCAGTGAACTGGACTCAACACCCCCTAGTCACCGCACAAGAATATATCTGACTAGTATGAATCTGAAAACCTATGTATCGATATCTCTCTGCAAGTGAATCAAGAGGGTGTAAAGCGGCATAAACACAGCAGGGAAAAGCAGCCAAGCCCCATTCTAAACATAAATTACTTTAAAAAACCCACAAAACAAAGACAGTGAAAGAGAAATTCTTACAAAATCCGTTCAGGGTCTCTGATGCAACTTGGATTGACCATATCTAGACCCACAGCTGGATGAGACATAAGGCTGGACACTCTTGGGGCTGAGAGGATTGGTGAGGTTGGGTGAGCAAACCCAGATACTTTAAAGTAACACCACGGGGTACCCACCCCATGGGTCTCAAATCTCCAGGTACAAGGGCATCTTCCTACATCAAAACATGCATGGGAAACCCAGAAGATGGTATGCCGTGAGATCGGGAAAGGTTTCTAAAACGCACCTCATTTCTCCTCTCCTTGTGCTCGGGTTCGCCATTCCAGCCTCTTCACTTTACGTGCTAAATGGTATCTAGAGAGTGGGATATGTTTAATAAATACCCTAACTCTAATGCATACACTAACCCTTACCCATACCCTAAACCTAACTCTCACCCGTACTCTAACCCGTACCATAAGCAGTACCCTAACCCTAACCCTAAAACTAACCTTAAGCCATACCCTATGCCGTAACCTAACCCGGACCCTAAACCGTACCCGAAGTCGTACCCTACCCCTAACCCTAACACATACCCAACGAGGTACCCTCACCCGTACCCAAAGCCGTACCCTAACCCTAACCCTAACCCTAACCCTAACTCTAACCCTAACCCATACCCTACGCCGTACACTCACGCGTTCCCTAACCCGTACCCAAAGCCGTACCCTAACACTAACAATAACTCATAGCCTAACCCATATCCTTTGCCGTACCCTCACCCTTACCCTAACCCGTATCCTAAGCCGTACCCTAACCCTAACCGTAATCCTAACCCATACCCTACTCCGTACCCTCACTCTTACCCTAACCCGTACCCTAAGCCGTACCCTAACTCTAACCCTAACCCTAAGACTAACCCTAACACATATCCTACGCCGTACCCTCACCCTTACTCTAAGCCATACCCTAACCCTAACCCTAACCCTAACACTAACTGTAAACTACCCTTGACTGCTTTTGCCTCCAATAGATTTCCTAAGCACTAGTGTTTTAAGGAACAGGTTAAAAATAAAATGCTAATGTGACTTATTTATAATGTATGTATTCTTTATCTTATCCTAGTGTCTAAAATTTTCTCCATGGTTGGAACCCAAATTACATTCCTTTACGCGCTAAGTGGTATGTAGAGAGTGGGATAGGTTTAATAAATGACCTAACCCTAACGTGAACCCTAACCCTAACCCATAGCCTAACCCTAACAAGTACCCTAATCCTAACCTGTACCCTATACCTTGAAGTAACCCTAAAACTAACCGTAACCCTAACATATACCCTACGCCGTACCGTCACCCGTACCCTAACCCGTACCCTAAGTCGTACCCTAACTCTAACCCTAACCCATACGCTACGCCGTACCCTCACCCGTACCCTAACCCGTATCCTAAGCCGTACCCTAACCCTAACCCTAACCCTAACCCTAACCTATACCCTACGCCGTACACTCACCTGTACTCTAACCCGTACCCTAAGCCGTACCCTACCCCTAACCCTTACCCTAACCCTAACCCATACCCTAACCCATACCCTACGCCGTACACTAACCCATACCCTAACCCGTATCCTAAGCCGTACCCTAATCCTAACCAATACCCTACGCAGTATCCTCACACTTACCCTCACCCGTACCCTAAACCTAACCCTAACCCTAACCCCTAACCTACGCCATACCCTCACCCGTACCCTATCCCATACCCTAAGCCGTACCCTAACCCTAACACTAACCCTAACCCTAACCCTAACCGAAACTACCCTTGACTGCTTTTGCCTCCATTAGATTTCCTAAGCACTAGTGTTTTAAGGAACAGGTTAAAAAGAAAATCCTCATGTGATTTTTTTATAATGTGTTTATTCTTTATCTTATCCTAGTGACTAAAATCTTCTCCATGGCTGGACACCAAATGATATTCCTTTACGTGCTAAGTGGTATCTAGAGAGTGGGATAGGTTTAATAAATACCCTAATCCTAACGTGTACCCTAGCCCTAACCCATACGCTAACCCGAACGCATACCCTAAACCTAACACAAATCCTAACCCTAACACATACGCTAATCCTAACCCGTACCCAAAACTATCCCTAACCCTAAAACTAACCCTAACCCTAACCCTAACCCTAACCCATACCCTACGCCGTACCCTCACCCGTACCCTAACCCGTACCCTAAGCCGTACCCTAACCCTAAGCCTAACCCTAACCCTAACCGCTACCCTACGCCGTACCCTATCCCATACCCTAAGCGGTACCCTAACCCTAACACTAATCCTAACCCTAAACCATACCCTACGCCGTAACCACACACGTATCCTAACCCATACCCTAAGCCGTACCCTAACCCGAACCCTAACACATACGCTACGCCGTACCCTCACCCGTACCCTAACCCGTATCCTAAGCCGTACCCTAACCCTAACCCTAACCCTAACCCTAACCGCTACCCTACGCCGTACCCTATCCCATATCCTAAGCCGTACCCTAACCCTAACACTAACCCTAACCCTAACCCTAACCTATACACTACGCCATACCCTCACCCGTACCTTAACCCGTACCCTAAGCCGTACCCTAACCCTAACCCTAACCCTAACCTATACACTACGCCGTACCCTCACCCGTACCCTAACCCGTACCCTAAGCCGTACCCAGCCCTAACCCTAACCCTAACCCTAAACCATACCCTACGCCGTACCCTAACCCGTACCCTAACCCGTATTCTAAGCCGTACCCTAACCATAACCAATACCCTACACAGTACCCTCATCCGTACCCTCACCGTACCCTAAGCCATACCCTAACCCTAACCCTAACCCTAACCCATACGCTACGCCGTACCCTCACCCATACCCTAACCCGTATCCTAAGCCGTACCCTAACCCTAAACCTAACCCTAACCTCTACCCTACGCCGTACCCTCACCCGTACCCTAACCCGTACCCAAAGCCTTACCCTAACCCTAACCCTAACGCTCACCCATACCCAACACCGTAACCTAACCCATATCCTAACCCGTATCCTAAGCCGTACCCTAACCCTAACCAATAACCTACGCAGTACCCTCACCAGTACCCTCACCGGTATCCTAAGCCCTACCCTAACCCTAACCCTAACCCTAACCCTAAACTACCCTTTACTGCTTTTGCCTCCATTAGATTTCCTAAACACTAGTGTTTTAAGGAACAGGTTAAAAAGAAAACCTTATGTGATTTTTTTATAATGTGTTTATTCTTTATCTTATCCTAGTGACTAAACTATTCTCCATGGCTGAACCCCAAATAATATTCCTTTACGTGCTAAGTGGTATCTAGAGAGTGGGATAGGTTTAATAAATACCATAATCCTAAAGTGTACCCTAAACCTAACCCATACCCTAACCCTAACGCGTACCCTAACCCTAACCAAAACCCTAACCCGAACACGTATGCTAATCCTAACCCGTACCCTAAACCAATCCCTAACCCTAAAACTAACCCTAACCCTAACCCTAACCCTAACCCATAACCTACACCGTACCCTCACCCGTACCCTAACCCGTACCCTAACCCGTACCCTAACCCTAACCCTAAACCATATGCTACGCCGTACCCTCACCCGTACCCTAACCCGTATCCTAAGCCGTACCCTAACCCTAACCCTAACCTTAAACTATACCCTACGCCGTAACCTCACCCGTACCCTAACCCGTACCCTAAGCCGTACCCTAACCCTAACCCTAACCCTAACCCTAACCCTAACCCATAGCCTACGCCATACCCTAACCCGTACCCTAACCCGTATCCTAAGCCGTATCCTAACCCTAACCAATACCCTACGCAGTACCCTCACACGTACCCTCACCCGTACCCTAAGCCGTACCCTAACCGTAACCCTAACCCTAACCCTAACCCTAACCCCTACCCTATGCCATACCCTCACCTGTACCCTATCCCATAACCTAAGCCGTACCATAACCCTAACACTAACCCTAACCCTAACCCATAACCTACGCCGTACCCTCACCCGTACCCTAACCCGTATCCTAAGCCGTACCCTAACCCTAACCCTAACCCTAACCCTAACCCATACAATACGCCGTACCCTCACCCGTACCCTAACACGTACCCTAAGACGTACCGTAACCCTAACCCTAACACTAACCCTAACCCTAACCCACACTCTACGCCGTACCCTAACCCGTACCCTAACACGTATCCTAAGCCGTACCCTAACCCTAACCAATACCCTACGCAGTACCCTCACCCGTACCCTCACCCGTACCCTAAGCCATACCCTAACCCTAACCCTAACCCTAACACTAACCCCTACCCTACGCCGTACCCTCACCCGTACCCTATCCCATACCCTAAGCCGTACCCTAACCCTAACACTAACCCTAACCCTAACCCTAACCCTAAACTACCCTTGATTGCTTTTGCCTCTATTAGATTTCCTAAGCACTAGTGTTTTAAGGAACAGGTTAAAAAGAAAATCCTAATGTGATTTTTTTATAATGTGTTTATTCTTTATCTTATCCTAGTGACTAAAATCTTCTCCATGGCTGGATCCCTAATAATATTCCTTTACGTGCTAAGTGGTATCTAGAGAGTGGGATAGGTTTAATAAATACCCTAATCCTCACGTGTACCCTAACCCTAACCCATACCCTAACCCTAACGCGTACCCTAACCCTAACCAAAAACCTAACCCTAACACGTACGCTAATCCTAACCCGTACCCTAAACCAATCCCTAACCCTAAAACTAACCCTAACCCTAACCCTAACCCTAACCCTTACCCTACGCCGTACCCTCACCCGTACCCTAAGCCGTACCCTAAGACGTACCCTAACCCTAACCCTAACCCATACGCTACGCCGTACCCTCACCCGTACCCTAACCCGTATCCTAAGCCGTACCCTAACCCTAACCCTAACCCTAACCCTAACCCTAACCCATACCCTACGTCATACCCTAACCCTAACCCTAACCCGTATCCTAAGCCGTACCCTAACCCTAACCCTAACCCTAACCGCTACCCTACGCCGTACCCTATCCCATACCCTAAGCGGTACCCTAAACCTAACACTAACCCTAAACCTAACCCTAACCCCTACCCTATGCCGTACCCTCACCCGTAACCTATCCCATACCCTAAGCCGTACCCTAACCCTAACACTAACCCTAACCCTAAACCTAACCCCTACCCTACGCCGTACCCTCACCCGTACCCTATCCCATAACCTAAGCCGTACCCTAACCCTAACCCTAACCCTAACCTATACACTACGCCGTACCCTCACCCGTACCCTAACCCGTACCCTAAGCCGTACCCTAACCCTAACCCTAACCCTAACCCTAACCCTAACCCATACCCTACGCCGTACCCTAAACCGTACCCTAACCCGTATTCTACCCGTACCCTAACCATAACCAATACCCTACACAGTACCCTCACCCGTGCCCTCACCCGTACCCTAAGCCATACCCTAACCCTAACCCTAACCCTAACCTATACACTACGCCATACTCTCACCCGTACCCTAACCCGTACCCTAAGCCGTACCCTAACCCTAACCCTAACCCTAAACTATACCCTACGCCGTAACCTCACCCGTACCCTAACCCGTACCCTAAGCCGTACCCTAACCCTAACCCTAACCCTAACCCTAACCCTAACCCATAGCGTACGCCATACCCTAACACGTACCCTAACCCGTATCCTAAGCCGTACCCTAACCCTAACCAATACCCTACGCAGTATCCTCACCCATACCCTCACAGGTACCCTAAGCCGTACCCTAACCCTAACCCTAACCCTAACCCATACCCTACGCCGTAACCTAACCCGTACCCTAAGCCGTACCCTAACCCTAACCCTAACCTATACACTACGCCGTACCCTCACCCGTACCCTAACCCGTACCCTAAGCCGTACCCTAACTCTAACCCTAACCCTAACCCTAACCCTTACCCATACCCTGCGCCGTACCCTAACCCATACAATAATCTGTATCCTAAGCCTTAACCTAACCCTAACCAATGACCTACACAGTACCCTCACCCGTACCCTAAGCCATACCCTAACCCTAACCCTAACACTAACCCTAACCCTAAACCCTACCCTATGCCGTACCCTCACCCATACCCTATCCCATACCCTAAGCCGTACCCTAACCCTAACACTAACCCTAACCCTAACCCTAACCCTAAACTACCCTTGACTGCTTTTGCCTCCATTAGATTTCCTAAGCACTAGTGTTTTAAGGAACAGGTTAAAAAGAAAATCCTAATGTGATTTTTTTATAATGTGTTTATTCTTTATCTTATCCTAGTAACGAAAATCTTCTCCATGGCTGGACCCTAAATAATATTCCTTTACGTGCTAAGTGGTATCTAGAGAGTGGGATAGGTTTAATAAATACCCTAATCCTAACGTGTACCCTAAACCTAACCCACACCCTAACCCTAATGCGTACCCTAACCCTAACCCAAACCCTAACACTAACACGTACGCTAATCCTAACCCGTACCCTAAACCAATCCCTAACCCTAAAACTAACCCTAACCCTAACCCTAACCCTAACCCATACGCTACGCCGTACCCTCACCCATACCCTAACCCGTATCCTAAGCCGTACCCTAACCCTAAACCTAACCCTAACCTCTACCCTACGCCGTACCCTCACCCGTACCCTAACCCGTACCCAAAGCCTTACCCTAACCCTAACCCTAACCCTCACCCATACCCAACGCCGTAACCTAACCCATATCCTAACCCGTATCCTAAGCCATATCCTACCCCTAACCAATAACCTACGCAGTACCCTCACCAGTACCCTCACCCGTATCCTAAGCCCTACCCTAACCCTAACCCTAACCCTAACCCTAAACTACCCTTTACTGCTTTTGCCTCCATTAGATTTCCTAAACACTAGTGTTTTAAGGAACAGGTTAAAAAGAAAATCCTAATGTGATTTTTTTATAATGTGTTTATTCTTTATCTTATCCTAGTAACGAAAATCTTCTCCATGGCTGAACCCCAAATAATATTCCTTTATGTGCTAAGTGGTATCTAGAGAGTGGGATAGGTTTAATAAATACCCTAATCCTAACGTGTACCCTAAACCTAACCCATACCCTAACCCTAACGCGTACCCTAACCCTAACCAAAACCCTAACCCGAACAAGTATGCTAATCCTAACCCGTACCCTAAACCAATCCCTAACCCTAACCCTAACCCTAACCCTAACCCATAACCTACGCCTTACCCTCACCCGTACCCTAACCCGTACCCTAAGCCGTACGCTAACCCTAACCCTAACCCTAACCCATACGCTACGCCGCACCCTCACCCGTACCCTAACCCGTATCCTAAGCCGTACCCTAACCCTAACCCTAACCGCTACCCTACGCCGTACCCTATCCCATACCCTAAGCGGTACCCTAAACGTAACACTAACCCTAAACCTAACCCTAACCCCTACCCTACGCCGTACCCTCACCCGTAACCTATCCCATACCCTAAGCCGTACCCTAACCCTAACACTAACCCTAACCCTAAACCTAACCCCTACCCTACGCCGTACCCTCACCCGTACCCTATCCCATACCCTAAGCCGTACCCTAACCCTAACCCTAACCCTAACCTATACAGTACGCCGTACCCTCACCCGTACCCTAACCCGTACCCTAAGCCGTACCCTAACCCTAACCCTAACCCTAACCCTAACCCTAACCCATACCCTACGCCGTACCCTAAACCGTACCCTAACCCGTATTCTAAGCCGTACCCTAACCATAACCAATACCCTACACAGTACCCTCACCCGTACCCTCACCCGTACCCTAAGCCATACCCTAACCCTAACTCTAACCCTAAACTATACACTACGCCATACCCTCACCCGTACCCTAACCCGTACCCTAAGCCGTACCCTAACCCTAACCCTAACCCTAAACTATACCCTACGCCGTAACCTCACCCATACCCTAACCCGTACCCTAAGCCGTACCCTAACCCTAACCCTAACCCTAACCCTAACCCATAGCGTACTCCATACCCTAACACGTACCCTAACCCGTATCCTAAGCCGTACCCTAACCCTAACCAATACCCTACGCAGTATCCTCACCCATACCCTCACCCGTACCCTAAGCCGTACCCTAACCCTAACCCTAACCCTAAACCTAACCCTAACCCCTACCCTATGCCATACCCTCACCTGTACCCTATCCCATAACCTAAGCCGTACCATAACCCTAACCCTAACCCTAACCCTAAAGCATACCCTACGCCGTACCCTAACCCGTACCCTAACCCGTATTCTAAGCCGTACCCTAACCATAACCAATACCCTACACAGTACCCTCACCCGTACCCTCACCGTACCCTAAGCCATACCCTAACCCTAACCCTAACCATAACCTATACACTACGCCATACCCTCACTCGTACACTAACCTGTACCCTAAGCCATACCCTAACCCTAACCCTAACCCTAACCTATACACTACGCCATACCCTCACTCGTACCCTAAACCGTACCCTAAGCCGTACCCTAAACCTAACCCTGACCCTAACCCTAAACCATACGCTACGCCGTACCCTCACCCGTACCCTAACCCGTATCCTAAGCCGTACCCTAACCCTAACCCTAACCCTACACCATACGCTACGCCGTACCCTCACCCATACCCTAACCCGTATCCTAAGCCGTACCCTAACCCTAACCCTAACCCTAAACTATACCCTATGCCGTAACCTCACCCGTACCCTAACCCGTACCCTAAGCCGTACACTAACCCTAACCCTAACCCATAACCTACGCCGTACCCTCACCCGTACCCTAACACGTACCCTAAGACGTACCGTAAGCCTAACCCTAACACTAACCCTAACCCTAAACCACACTCTACACCGTACCCTAACCCGTACCCTAACACGTATCCTAAGCCGTACCCTAACCCTAACCTATACCCTACGCAGTACCCTCACCCGTACCCTCACCCGTACCCTAAGCCATACCCTAACCCTAACCCTAACCCTAACCCTAACCCCTACCCTACGCCGTACCCTCACCCGTACCCTATCCCATACGCTAAGCCGTACCCTAACCCTAACACTAACACTAACCCTAACCCTAACCCTAACCCATACCCTACGCCGTACCCTCACCCGTAACCTAACCCGTAACCTAAGCCGTACCCTAACCCTAACCCTAACCCCTACCCTACGCCGTACCCTCACCCGTACCCTATCCCATACCCTAAGCCGTACCCTAACCCTAACACTAACCCTAACCCTAACCCTAACCCTAAACTACCCTTGATTGCTTTTGCCTCTATTAGATTTCCTAAGCACTAGTGTTTTAAGGAACAGGTTAAAAAGAAAATCCTAATGTGATTTTTTTATAATGTGTTTATTCTTTATCTTATCCTAGTGACTAAAATCTTCTCCATGGCTGGATCCCTAATAATATTCCTTTACGTGCTAAGTGGTATCTAGAGAGTGGGATAGGTTTAATAAATACCCTAATCCTAACGTGTACCCTAACCCTAACCCACACCCTAACCCTAACGCGTACCCTAACCCTAACAAAAAACCTAACCCTAACACGTACGCTAATCCTAACCCGTACCCTAAACCAATCCCTAACCCTAAAACTAACCCTAACCCTAACCCTAACACTTACCCTACGCCGTACCCTCACCCGTACCCTCACCCGTACCCTAAGACGTACCCGAACCCTAACCCTAACCCATACGCTACGCCGTACCCTCACCCGTACCCTAACCCGTATCCTAAGCCGTACCCTAACCCTAACCCTAACCCTAACCCTAACCCTAACCCATACCCTACGCCATACCATAACCCGTACCCTAACCCGTATCCTAAGCCGTATCCTAACCCTAACCAATACCCGACGCAGTACCCTCACCCGTACCCTCACCCGTACCCTAAGCCGTACCCTAACCCCAACCCTAACCCTAACTCTAACCCTAACCCCTACCCTACGCCGTACCCTCACCCGTACCCTATCCCATACGCTAAGCCGTACCCTAACCCTAACACTAACACTAACCCTAACCCTAACCCTAACCCATACCCTACGCCGTACCCTCACCCGTAACCTAACCCGTACCCAAAGCTGTACCCTAACCCTAACCCTAACCTATACACTACGCCGTACCCTCACCCGTAACCTAACCCGTACCCTAAGCCGTACCCTAACTCTAACCCTAACCCTAACCCTAACCCTTACCCATACCCTGCGCCGTACCCTAACCCATACAATAACCTGTATCCTAAGCCTTAACCTAACCCTAACCAATGACCTACACAGTACCCTCACCCGTACCGTAAGCCGTACCCTAACCCTAACCCTAACACTAACCCTAACCCTAAACCCTACCTTATGCCGTACCCTCACCCATACCCTATCCCATACCCTAAGCCGTACCCTAACCCTAACACTAACCCTAACCCTAACCCTAACCCTAAACTACCCTTGACTGCTTTTGCCTCCATTAGATTTCCTAAGCACAAGTGTTTTAAGGAACAGGTTAAAAAGAAAATCCTAATGTGATTTTTTTATAATGTGTTTATTCTTTATCTTATCCTAGTAACGAAAATCTTCTCCATGGCTGGACCCTAAATAATATTCCTTTACGTGCTAAGTGGTATCTAGAGAGTGGGATAGGTTTAATAAATACCCTAATCCTAACGTGTACCGTAACCCTAACCCTAATGCGTACCCTAACCCTAACCCAAACCCTAACCCTAACACGTACGCTAATCCTCACCCGTACCCTAAACCAATCCCTAACCCTAAAACTAACCCTAACCCTAACCCTAACCCTAACCCATACGCTACGCCGTACCCTCACCCATAACCTAACCCGTATCCTAAGCCGTACCCTAACCCTAAACCTAACCCTAACCTCTACCCTACGCCGTACCCTCACCCGTACCCTAACCCGTACCCAAAGCCTTACCCTAACCCTAACCCTAACGCTCACCCATACCCAACACCGTAACCTAACCCATATCCTAACCCGTATCCTAAGCCGTACCCTAACCCTAACCAATAACCTACGCAGTACCCTCACCAATACCCTCACCGGTATCCTAAGCCCTACCCTAACCCTAACCCTAACCCTAACCCTAAACTACCCTTTACTGCTTTTGCCTCCATTAGATTTCCTAAACACTAGTGTTTTAAGGAACAGGTTAAAAAGAAAACCTTATGTGATTTTTTTATAATGTGTTTATTCTTTATCTTATCCTAGTGACTAAACTATTCTCCATGGCTGAACCCCAAATAATATTCCTTTACGTGCTAAGTGGTATCTAGAGAGTGGGATAGGTTTAATAAATACCCTAATCCTAAAGTGTACCCTAAACCTAACCCATACCCTAACCCTAACGCGTACCCTAACCCTAACCTAAACCCTAACCCGAACACGTATGCTAATCCTAACCCGTACCCTAAACCAATCCCTAACCCTAAAACTAACCCTAACCCTAACCCTAACCCTAACCCATAACCTACACCGTACCCTCACCCGTACCCTAACCCGTACCCTAAGCCGTACCCTAACCCTAACCCTAAACCATATGCTACGCCGTACCCTCACCCGTACCCTAACCCGTATCCTAAGCCGTACCCTAACCCTAACCCTAACCCTAAACTATACCCTACGCCGTAACCTCACCCGTACCCTAACCCGTACCCTAAGCCGTACCCTAACCCTAACCCTAACCCTAACCCTAACCCTAACCCATAGCCTACGCCATACCCTAACCCGTACCCTAACCCGTATCCTAAGCCGTATCCTAACCCTAACCAATACCCTACGCAGTACCCTCACAAGTACCCTCACCCGTACCCTAAGCCGTACCCTAACCGTAACCCTAACCCTAACCCTAACCCTAACCCCTACCCTATGCCATACCCTCACCTGTACCCTATCCCATAACCTAAGCCGTACCATAACCCTAACACTAACCCTAACCCTAACCCATAACCTACGCCGTACCCTCACCCGTACCCTAACCCGTATCCTAAGCCTTACCCTAACCCTAACCCTAACCCTAACCCTAACCCATACAATACGCCGTACCCTCACCCGTACCCTAACACGTACCCTAAGACGTACCGTAACCCTAACCCTAACACTAACCCTAACCCTAACCCACACTCTACGCCGTACCCTAACCCGTACCCTAACACGTATCCTAAGCCGTACCCTAACCCTAACCAATACCCTACGCAGTACCCTCACCCGTACCCTCACCCGTACCCTAAGCCATACCCTAACCCTAAACCTAACCCTAACCCTAACCCCTACCCTACGCCGTACCCTCACCCGTACCCTATCCCATACCCTAAGCCGTACCCTAACCCTAACACTAACCCTAACCCTAAACCTAAACCCTACCCTACGCCGTACCCTCACCCGTACCCTATACCATAACCTAAGCCGTACCCTAACCCTAACCCTAACACTAACCTATACACTACGCCGTACCCTCACCCGTACCCTAACCCGTACCCTAAGCCGTACCCTAACCCTAACCCTAACCCTAACCCTAACCCTAACCCATACCCTACGCCGTACCCTAAACCGTACCCTAACCCGTATTCTACCCGTACCCTAACCATAACCAATACCCTACACAGTACCCTCACCCGTACCCTCACCCGTACCCTAAGCCATACCCTAACCCTAACCCTAACCCTAACCTATACACTACGCCATACTCTCACCCGTACCCTAACCCGTACCCTAAGCCGTACCCTAACCCTAACCCTAACCCTAACCCTAACCCTAACCCATAGTGTACGCCATACCCTAACACGTACCCTAACCCGTATCCTAAGCCGTACCCTAACCCTAACCAATACCCTACGCAGTAACCTCACCCATACCCTCACAGGTACCCTAAGCCGTACCCTAACCCTAAACCTAACCCTAACCCATACACTACGCCGTAACCTAACCCGTACCCTAAGCCGTACCCTAACCCTAACCCTAACCTATACACTACGCCGTACCCTCACCCGTACCCTAACCCGTACCCTAAGCCGTACCCTAACTCTAACCCTAACCCTAACCCTAACCCTTACCCATACCCTGCGCCGTACCCTAACCCATACAATAACCTGTATCCTAAGCCTTAACCTAACCCTAACCAATGACCTAAACAGTACCCTCACCCGTACCCTAAGCCATACCCTAACCCTAACCCTAACACTAACCCTAACCCTAAACCCTACCCTATGCCGTACCCTCACCCATACCCTATCCCATACCCTAAGCCGTACCCTAACCCTAACACTAACCCTAACCCTAACCCTAACCCTAAACTACCCTTGACTGCTTTTGCCTCCATTAGATTTCCTAAGCACTAGTGTTTTAAGGAACAGGTTAAAAAGAAAATCCTAATGTGATTTTTTTATAATGTGTTTATTCTTTATCTTATCCTAGTAACGAAAATCTTCTCCATGGCTGGACCCTAAATAATATTCCTTTACGTGCTAAGTGGTATCTAGAGAGTGGGATAGGTTTAATAAATACCCTAATCCTAACGTGTACCCTAAACCTAACCCACACCCTAACCCTAATGCGTACCCTAACCCTAACCCAAACCCTAACACTAACACGTACGCTAATCCTAACCCGTACCCTAAACCAATCCCTAACCCTAAAACTAACCCTAACCCTAACCCTAACCCTAACCCATACGCTACGCCGTACCCTCACCCATACCCTAACCCGTATCCTAAGCCGTACCCTAACCCTAAACCTAACCCTAACCTCTACCCTACGCCGTACCCTCACCCGTACCCTGACCCGTACCCAAAGCCTTACCCTAACCCTAACCCTAACCCTCACCCATACCCAACGCCGTAACCTAACCCATATCCTAACCCGTATCCTAAGCCATATCCTAACCCTAACCAATAACCTACGCAGTACCCTCACCAGTACCCTCACCCGTATCCTAAGCCCTACCCTAACCCTAACCCTAACCCTAACCCTAAACTACCCTTTACTGCTTTTGCCTCCATTAGATTTCCTAAACACTAGTGTTTTAAGGAACAGGTTAAAAAGAAAATCCTAATGTGATTTTTTTATAATGTGTTTATTCTTTATCTTATCCTAGTAACGAAAATCTTCTCCATGGCTGAACCCCAAATAATATTCCTTTACGTGCTAAGTGGTATCTAGAGAGTGGGATAGGTTTAATAAATACCCTAATCCTAACGTGTACCCTAAACCTAACCCATACCCTAACCCTAACGCGTACCCTAACCCTAACCAAAACCCTAACCCGAACAAGTATGCAAATCCTAACCCGTACCCTAAACCAATCCCTAACCCTAACCCTAACCCTAACCCTAACCCATAACCTACGCCTTACCCTCACCCGTACCCTAACCCGTACCCTAAGCCGTACCCTAACCCTAACCCTAACCCTAACCCATACGCTACGCCGCACCCTCACCCGTACCCTAACCCGTATCCTAAGCCGTACCCCAACCCTAACCCTAACCGCTACCCTACGCCGTACCCTATCCCATACCCTAAGCGGTACCCTAAACGTAACACTAACCCTAAACCTAACCCTAACCCCTACCCTACGCCGTACCCTCACCCGGAACCTATCCCATACCCTAAGCCGTACCCTAACCCTAACACTAACCCTAACCCTAAACCTAACCCCTACCCTACGCCGTACCCTCACCCGTACCCTATCCCATACCCTAAGCCGTACCCTAACCCTAACCCTAACCCTAACCTATACAGTACGCCGTACCCTCACCCGTACCCTAACCCGTACCCTAAGCCGTACCCTAACCCTAACCCTAACCCTAACCCTAACCCTAACCCATACCCTACGCCGTACCCTAAACCGTACCCTAACCCGTATTCTAAGCCGTACCCTAACCATAACCAATACCCTACACAGTACCCTCACCCGTACCCTCACCCGTACCCTAAGCCATACCCTAACCCTAACTCTAACCCTAACCTATACACTACGCCATACCCTCACCCGTACCCTAACCCGTACCCTAAGCCGTACCCTAACCCTAACCCTAACCCTAAACTATACCCTACGCCGTAACCTCACCCATACCCTAACCCGTACCCTAAGCCGTACCCTAACCCTAACCCTAACCCTAAACCTAACCCATAGCGTACTCCATACCCTAACACGTACCCTAACCCGTATCCTAAGCCGTACCCTAACCCTAACCAATACCCTACGCAGTATCCTCACCCATACCCTCACCCGTACCCTAAGCCGTACCCTAACCCTAACCCTAACCCTAAACCTAACCCTAACCCCTACCCTATGCCATACCCTCACCTGTACCCTATCCCATAACCTAAGCCGTACCATAACCCTAACACTAACCCTAACCCTAACCCATAACCTACGCCGTACCCTCACCCGTACCCTAAGCCGTACCCTAACCCTAACCCTAAACCTAACCCATAACCTACGCCGTAAACTCACCCGTACCCTAACACGTACCCTAAGACGTACCGTAACCCTAACCCTAACACTAACCCTAACCCTAACCCACACTCTACGCCGTACCCTAACCCGTACCCTAACACGTATCCTAAGCCATACCCTAACCCTAACCAATACCCTACGCAGTACCCTCACCCGTACCCTCACCCGTACCCTAAGCCATACCCTAACCATAACCCTAACCCTAACCCTAACCCCTACCCTACACCGTACCCTCACCCATACCCTATCCCATACCCTAAGCCGTACCCTAACCCTAACACTAACCCTAACCCTAACCCTAACCCTAAACTACCCTTGATTGCTTTTGCCTCTATTAGATTTCCTAAGCACTAGTGTTTTAAGGAACAGGTTAAAAAGAAAATCCTAATGTGATTTTTTTATAATGTGTTTATTCTTTATCTTATCCTAGTGACTAAAATCTTCTCCATGGCTGGATCCCTAATAATATTCCTTTACGTGCTAAGTGGTATCTAGAGAGTGGGATAGGTTTAATAAATACCCTAATCCTAACGTGTACCCTAACCATAACCCATACCCTAACCCTAACGCGTACCCTAACCCTAACCCAAAACCTAACCCTAACACGTACGCTAATCCTAACCCGTACCCTAAACCAATCCCTAACCCTAAAACTAACCCTAACCCTAACCCTAACCTTAACCCTTACCCTACGCCGTACCCTCACCCGTACCCTAACCCGTACCCTAAGACGTACCCTAACCCTAACCCTAACCCATACGCTACGCCATACCCTCACCCGTACCCTAACCCGTATCCTAAGCCGTACCCTAACCCTAACCCTAACCCTAACCCTAACCCTAACCAATACCCTAGGCCATACCCTAACCCGTACCCTAACCCGTATCCTAAGCCATATCCTAACCTAACCAATACCCTACGCAGTACCCTCATCCGTACCCTCACCCGTACCCTAAGCCGTACCCTAACCCTAACCCTAATCCTAACCGCTACCCTACGCCGTACCCTATCCCATACCCTAAGCGGTACCCTAAACCTAACACTAACCCTAAACCTAACCCTAACCCCTACCCTACGCCGTACCCTCACCCGTAACCTATCCCATACCCTAAGCCGTACCCTAACCCTAACACTAACCCTAACCCTAAACCTAACCCCTACCCTACGCCGTACCCTCACCCGTACCCTAACCCGTATCCTAAGCCGTACCCTAACCCTAACCCTAACCCTAAACCATACGCTACGCCGTACCCTCACCCGTACCCTAAACCGTATCCTAAGCCGTACCCTAACCCTAACCCTAACCCTAAACTATACCCTACGCCGTAACCTCACCCGTACCCTAACCCGTACCCTAACCCTAACCCTAACCCTAACCCTAACCCTAACCCATACCGTACGCCATACCCTAACACGTACCCTAACCCGTATCCTAAGCCGTACCCTAACCCTAACCAATACCCTACGCACTATCCTCACCCATACCCTCACCCGTACCCTAAGCCGTACCCTAACCCTAACCCTAACCCTAAACCTAACCCTAACCCCTACCCTATGCCATACCCTCACCTGTACCCTATCCCATAACCTAAGCCGTACCATAACCCTAACACTAACCCTAACCCTAACCCATAACCTACGCCGTACCCTCACCCGTACCCTAAGCCGTACCCTAACCCTAACCCTAACCCTAACCCATAACCTACGCCGTAACCTCACCCGTACCCTAACACGTACCCTAAGACGTACCGTAACCCTAACCCTAACACTAACCCTAACCCTAACCCACAC
The DNA here is from genome assembly GCF_028564815.1 of Eubalaena glacialis. NCBI lineage: Eukaryota > Metazoa > Chordata > Mammalia > Artiodactyla > Balaenidae > Eubalaena > Eubalaena glacialis. The sequence goes on along the minus strand of NW_026871659.1, from coordinate 391,537 downwards.
TCTACGCCGTACCCTAACCCGTACCCTAACACGTATCCTAAGCCATACCCTAACCCTAACCAATACCCTACGCAGTACCCTCACCCGTACCCTCACCCGTACCCTAAGCCATACCCTAACCATAACCCTAACCCTAACCCTAACCCCTACCCTACGCCGTACCCTCACCCATACCCTATCCCATACCCTAAGCCGTACCCTAACCCTAACACTAACCCTAACCCTAACCCTAACCCTAAACTACCCTTGATTGCTTTTGCCTCTATTAGATTTCCTAAGCACTAGTGTTTTAAGGAACAGGTTAAAAAGAAAATCCTAATGTGATTTTTTTATAATGTGTTTATTCTTTATCTTATCCTAGTGACTAAAATCTTCTCCATGGCTGGATCCCTAATAATATTCCTTTACGTGCTAAGTGGTATCTAGAGAGTGGGATAGGTTTAATAAATACCCTAATCCTAACGTGTACCCTAACCATAACCCATACCCTAACCCTAACGCGTACCCTAACCCTAACCCAAAACCTAACCCTAACACGTACGCTAATCCTAACCCGTACCCTAAACCAATCCCTAACCCTAAAACTAACCCTAACCCTAACCCTAACCTTAACCCTTACCCTACGCCGTACCCTCACCCGTACCCTAACCCGTACCCTAAGACGGACCCTAACCCTAACCCTAACCCATACGCTACGCCATACCCTCACCCGTACCCTAACCCGTATCCTAAGCCGTACCCTAACCCTAACCCTAACCCTAACCCTAACCCTAACCAATACCCTAGGCCATACCCTAACCCGTACCCTAACCCGTATCCTAAGCCATATCCTAACCTAACCAATACCCTACGCAGTACCCTCATCCGTACCCTCACCCGTACCCTAAGCCGTACCCTAACCCTAACCCTAACCCTAACCGCTACCCTACGCCGTACCCTATCCCATACCCTAAGCGGTACCCTAAACCTAACACTAACCCTAAACCTAACCCTAACCCCTACCCTACGCCGTACCCTCACCCGTAACCTATCCCATACCCTAAGCCGTACCCTAACCCTAACACTAACCCTAACCCTAAACCTAACCCCTACCCTACGCCGTACCCTCACCCGTACCCTAACCCGTATCCTAAGCCGAACCCTAACCCTAACCCGAAACCTAACCTATACACTACGCCGTACCCTCACCCGTACCCTAACCGTGCCCTAAGCCGTACCCTAATCCTAACCCTAACCCTAACCCATACCCTACGCCGTACCCTAACCCGTACCCTAACCCGTATTCTAAGCCGTACCCTAACCCTAACCTATACACTACACCATACCCTCACCCGTACCCTAACCTGTACCCTAAGCCGTACCCTAACCCTAACCCTAACCCTAAACCATACGCTACGCCGTACCCTCACCCGTACCCTAAACCGTATCCTAAGCCGTACCCTAACCCTAACCCTAACCCTAAACTATACCCTACGCCGTAACCTCACCCGTACCCTAACCCGTACCCTAAGCCGTACCCTAACCCTAACCCTAACCCTAACCCTAACCCTAACCCATACCGTACGCCATACCCTAACACGTACCCTAACCCGTATCCTAAGCCGTACCCTAACCCTAACCAATACCCTACGCACTATCCTCACCCATACCCTCACCCGTACCCTAAGCCGTACCCTAACCCTAACCCTAACCCTAACCCTAACCCTAAGCCCTACCCTATGCCATACCCTCACTTGTACCCTATCCCATAACCTAAGCCGTACCATAACCCTAACACTAACCCTAACCCTAACCCATAACCTACGCCGTACCCTCACCCGTACCCTAACCCGTATCCTAAGCCGTACCCTAACCCTAACCCTAACCCTGACCCTAACCCATAACCTACGCCGTAACCTCACCCGTACCCTAACACGTACCCTAAAACGTACCGTAACCCTAACCCTAACACTAACCCTAACCCTAACCCACACTCTACGCCGTACCCTAACCCGTACCCTAACACGTATCCTAAGCCGTACCCTAACCCTAACCAATACCCTACGCAGTACCCTCACCCGTACCCTCACCCGTACCCTAAGCCATACCCTAACCCTAACCCTAACCCCTACCCTACGCCGTACCCTCACCCGTACCCTATCCCATACGCTAAGCCGTACCCTAGCCCTAACACTAACACTAACCCTAACCCTAACCCTAACCCATACACTACGCCGTACCCTCACCCATAACCTAATCCGTACCCTAAGCCGTACCCTAACCCTAACCCTAACCTATACACTACGCCGTACCCTCACCCGTTCCCTAACCCGTACCCTAAGCCGTACCCTAACTCTAACCCTAACCCTAACCCTAACCCTTACCCATACCCTGCGCCGTACCCTAACCCATACAATAACCTGTATCCTACGCCTTAACCTAACCCTAACCAATGACCTACACAGTACCCTCACCCGTACCCTAAGCCATACCCTAACCCTAACCCTAACACTAACCCTAACCCTAAACCCTACCCTATGCCGTACCCTCACCCATACCCTATCCCATACCCTAAGCCGTACCCTAACCCTAACACTAACCCTAACCCTAACCCTAACCCTAAACTACCCTTGACTGCTTTTGCCTCCATTAGATTTCCTAAGCACTAGTGTTTTAAGGAACAGGTTAAAAAGAAAATCCTAATGTGATTTTTTTATAATGTGTTTATTCTTTATCTTATCCTAGTGACGAAAATCTTCTCCATGGCTGGACCCTAAATAATATTCCTTTACGTGCTAAGTGGTATCTAGAGAGTGGGATAGGTTTAATAAATACCCTAATCCTAACGTGTACCCTAACCCTAACCCACACCCTAACCCTAATGCGTACCCTAACCCTAACCCAAACCCTAACCCTAACACGTACGCTAATCCTAACCCGTACCCTACACCAATCCCTAACCCTAAAACTAACCCTAACCCTAACCCTAACCCTAACACATACGCTACGCCGTACCCTCACCCATACCCTAACCCGTATCCTAAGCCGTACCCTAATCCTAAACCTAACCCTAACCTCTACCCTACGCCGTACCCTCACCCGTACCCTAACCCCTTCCCAAAGCCTTACCCTAACCCTAACCCTAACCCTCACCCATACCCAACGCCGTAACCTAACCCATATCCTAACCCGTATCCTAAGCCGTACCCTAACCCTAACCAATAACCTACGCAGTACCCTCACCAGTACCCTCACCCGTATCCTAAGCCCTACCCTAACCCTAACCCTAACTCTAACCCTAAACTACCCTTTACTGCTTTTGCCTCCATTAGATTTCCTAAACACTAGTGTTTTAAGGAACAGGTTAAAAAGAAAACCTTATGTGATTTTTTTATAATGTGTTCATTCTTTATCTTATCCTAGTGACTAAAATCTTCTCCATGGCTGAACCCCAAATAATATTCCTTTACGTGCTAAGTGGAATCTAGAGAGTGGGATAGGTTTAATAAATACCCTAATCCTAACGTGTACCCTAAACCTAACCCATACCCTAACCCTAACGCGTACCCTAACCCTAAACAAAACCCTAACCCGAACACATATGCTAATCCTAACCCGTACCCTAAACCAATCCCTAACCCTAAAACTAACCCTAACCCTAACCCTAACCCTAACCCATAACCTACACCGTACCCTCACCCGTACCCTAACCCGTACCCTAAGCCGTACCCTAACCCTAACCCTAAACCTAAACCATACGCTACGCCGTACCCTCACCCGTACCCTAACCCGTATCCTAAGCCGTACCCTAACCCTAACCCTAACCCTAAACTATACGCTACGCCGTAACCTCACCCGTACAATAACCCGTACCCTAAGCCCTACCCTAACCCTAACCCTAACACTAACCCTAACCCTAACCCTAACCCATACCGTACGCCATACCCTAACACGTACCCTAACCCGTATTAGAAGCCGTACCCTAACCCTAACCAATACCCTATGCAGTATCCTCACCCATACACTCACCCGTACCCTAAGCCGTACCCTAACCCCAACCCTAACCCTAACTCTAACCCTAACCCCTACCCTACGCCGTACCCTCACCCGTACCCTTTCCCATACGCTAAGCCGTACCCTAATCCTAACACTAACACTAACCCTAACCCTAACCCTAACCCATACGCTACGCCGCACCCTCACCCATACCCTAAACCGTATCCTAAGCTGTACCCTAACCCTAACCCTAACCCTAACCGCTACCCTACGCCGTACCCTATCCCATACCCTAAGCGGTACCCTAAACCTAACACTAACCCTAAACCTAACCCTAACCCCTACCCTACGCCGTACCCTCACCGTAACCTATCCCATACCCTAAGCCGTACCCTAACCCTAACCCTAACCTATACACTGCGCCGTACCCTCACCCGTACGCTAACCCGTACCCTAAGCGGTACCCTAACCCTAACCCTAACCCTAACCCTAACCCTAACCCATACCCTACGCCGTACCCTAAACCGTACCCTAACCCGTATTCTAAGCCGTACCCTAACCATAACCAATACCCTACACAGTACCCTCACCCGTACCCTCACCCGTACCCTAAGCCATACCCTAACCCTAACCCTAACCCTAACCTATACACTACGCCATACCCTCACCCGTACCCTAACCCGTACCCTAAGCCGTACCCTAACCCTAACCCTAACCCTAAACTATACCTTACGCCGTAACCTCACCCATACCCTAACCCGTACCCTAATCCGTACCCTAACCCTAACCCTAACCCTAACCCTAACCCTAACCCATAGCGTACGCCATACCCTAACACGTACCCTAACCCGTATCCTAAGCCGTACCCTAACCCTAACCAATACCCTACGCAGTATCCTCACCCATACCCTCACCCGTACCCTAAGCCGTACCCTAACCCTAACCCTAACCCTAAACCTAACCCTAACCCCTACCATATGCCATACCCTCACCTGTACCCTATCCCATAACCTACGCCGTACCCTCACCCGTACCCTAACCCGTACCCTAAGCCGTACCCTAACCCTAAACCTAACTCTAACCCATACGCTACGCCGCACCCTCACCCATACCCTAACCCGTATCCTAAGCCGTACCCTAACCCTAACCCTAACCGCTACCCTACGCCGTACCCTATCCCATACCCTAAGCGGTACCCTAAACGTAACACTAACCCTAAACCTAACCCTAACCCCTACCCTACGCCGTACCCTCACCCGTAACCTATCCCATACCCTAAGCCGTACCCTAACCCTAACCCTAACCCTAACCTATACAGTACGCCATACCCTCACCCGTACCCTAACCCGTACCCTAAGCCGTACCCTAACCCTAACCCTAACCCTAACCCTAACCCATACCCTACGCCGTACCCTAAACCGTACCCTAACCCGTATTCTGAGCCGTACCCTAACCATAACCAATACCCTACACAGTACCCTCACCCGTACCCTCACCCGTACCCTAAGCCATACCCTAACCCTAACTCTAACCCTAACCTATACACTACGCCATACCCTCACCCGTACCCTAACCCGTACCCTAAGCCGTACCCTAACCCTAACCCTAACCCTAACCCTAACCCATAGCGTACTCCATACCCTAACACGTACCCTAACCCGTATCCTAAGCCGTACCCTAACCCTAACCAATACCCTACGCAGTATCCTCACCCATACCCTCACCCGTACCATAAGCCGTACCCTAACCCTAACCCTAACCCTAAACCTAACCCTAACCCCTACCCTATGCCATACCCTCACCTGTACCCTATCCCGTAACCTAAGCCGTACCATAACCCTAACACTAACCCTAACCCTAACCCATAACCTACGCCGTACCCTCACCCGTACCCTAAGCCGTACCCTAACCCTAACCCTAACCCTAACCCATAACCTACGCCGTACCCTCACCCGTACCATAACACGTACCCTAAGACGTACCGTAACCCTAACCCTAACACTAACCCTAACCCTAACCCACACTCTACGCCGTACCCTAACCCGTACCCTAACACGTATCCTAAGCCATACCCTAACCCTAACCAATACCCTACGCAGTACCCTCACCCGTACCCTCACCCGTACCCTAAGCCATACCCTAACCATAACCCTAACCCTAACCCTAACCCCTACCCTACGCCGTACCCTCACCCATACCCTATCCCATACCCTAAGCCGTACCCTAACCCTAACACTAACCCTAACCCTAACCCTAACCCTAAACTACCCTTGATTGCTTTTGCCTCTATTAGATTTCCTAAGCACTAGTGTTTTAAGGAACAGGTTAAAAAGAAAATCCTAATGTGATTTTTTTATAATGTGTTTATTCTTTATCTTATCCTAGTGACTAAAATCTTCTCCATGGCTGGATCCCTAATAATATTCCTTTACGTGCTAAGTGGTATCTAGAGAGTGGGATAGGTTTAATAAATACCCTAATCCTAACATGTACCCTAACCCTAACCCATACCCTAACCCTAACGCGTACCTTAACCCTAACCCAAAACCTAACCCTAACACGTACGCTAATCCTAACCCGTACCCTAAACCAATCCCTAACCCTAAAACTAACCCTAACCCTAATCCTAACCTTAACCCTTACCCTACGCCGTACCCTCACCCGTACCCTAACCCGTACCCTAAGACGGACCCTAACCCTAACCCTAACCCATACGCTACGCCATACCCTCACCCGTACCCTAACCCGTATCCTAAGCCGTACCCTAACCCTAACCCTAACCCTAACCCTAACCAATACCCTAGGCCATACCCTAACCCGTACCCTAACCCGTATCCTAAGCCATATCCTAACCTAACCAATACCCTACGCAGTACCCTCATCCGTACCCTCACCCGTACCCTAAGCCGTACCCTAACCCTAACCCTAACCCTAACCGCTACCCTACGCCGTACCCTATCCCATACCCTAAGCGGTACCCTAAACCTAACACTAACCCTAAACCTAACCCTAACCCCTACCCTACGCCGTACCCTCACCCGTAACCTATCCCATATCCTAAGCCGTACCCTAACCATAACACTAACCCTAACCCTAAACCTAACCCCTACCCTACGCCGTACCCTCACCTGTACCCTAACCCGTATCCTAAGCCATACCCTAACCCTAACCCGAACCCTAACCTATACACTACGCCGTACCCTCACCCGTACCCTAACCGTGCCCTAAGCCGTACCCTAATCCTAACCCTAACCCTAACCCATACCCTACGCCTTACCCTAACCCGTACCCTAACCCGTATTCTAAGCCGTACCTTAACCCTAACCTATACACTACACCATACCCTCACCCGTACCCTAACCTGTACCCTAAGCCGTACCCTAACCCGAACCCTAACCCTAAACCATACGCTACGCCGTACCCTCACCCGTACCCTAAACCGTATCCTAAGCCGTACCCTAACCCTAACCCTAACCCTAAACTATACCCTACGCCGTAACCTCACCCGTACCCTAACCCGTACCCTAAGCCGTACCCTAACCCTAACCCTAACCCTAACCCTAACCCTAACCCCTACCCTATGCCATACCCTCACCTGTACCCTATCCCATAACCTAAGCCGTACCATAACCCTAACACTAACCCTAACCCTAACCCATAACCTACGCCGTACCCTCACCCGTACCCTAACCCGTATCCTAAGCCGTACCCTAACCCTAACCCTAACCCTAACCCTAACCCATACAATACGCCGTACCCTCACCCGTACCCTAACCCGTATCCTAAGCCGTACCCTATCCCTAACCCTAACCCTAAACTATACCCTACGCCGTAACCTCACCCGTACCCTAACCCGTACCCTAAGCCGTACCCTAACCCTAACCCTAACCCTAACCCTAACCCTAACCCATACCGTACGCCATACCCTAACACGTACCCTAACCCGTATTAGAAGCCGTACCCTAACCCTAACCAATACCCTATGCAGTATCCTCACCCATACACTCATCCGTACCCTAAGCCGTACCCTAACCCCAACCCTAACCCTAACTCTAACCCTAACCCCTACCCTACGCCGTACCCTCACCCGTACCCTTTCCCATACGCTAAGCCGTACCCTAATCCTAACACTAACACTAACCCTAACCCTAACCCTAACCCATACGCTACGCCGCACCCTCACCCATACCCTAACCCGTATCCTAAGCCGTACCCTAACCCTAACCCTAACCGCTACCCTACGCCGTACCCTATCCCATACCCTAAGCGGTACCCTAAACCTAACACTAACCCTAAACCTAACCCTAACCCCTACCCTACGCCGTACCCTCACCGTAACCTATCCCATACCCTAAGCCGTACCCTAACCCTAACCCTAACCCTAACCTATACACTGCGCCGTACCCTCACCCGTACGCTAACCCGTACCCTAAGCCGTACCCTAACCCTAACCCTAACCCTAACCCTAACCCTAACCCATACCCTACGCCGTACCCTAAACCGTACCCTAACCCGTATTCTAAGCCGTACCCTAACCATAACCAATACCCTACACAGTACCCTCACCCGTACCCTCACCCGTACCGTAAGCCATACCCTAACCCTAACGCTAACCCTAACCTATACACTACGCCATACCCTCACCCGTACCCTAACCCGTACCCTAAGCCGTACCCTAACCCTAACCCTAACCCTAAACTATAACCTACGCCGTAACCTCACCCATACCCTAACCCGTACCCTAATCCGTACCCTAACCCTAACCCTAACCCTAACCCTAACCCTAACCCATAGCGTACGCCATACCCTAACACGTACCCTAACCCGTATCCTAAGCCGTACCCTAACCCTAACCAATACCCTACGCAGTATCCTCACCCATACCCTCACCCATACCCTAAGCCGTACCCTAACCCTAACCCTAACCCTAAACCTAACCCTAACCCCTACCCTATGCCATACCCTCACCTGTACCCTATCCCATAACCTAAGCCGTACCCTAACCCGTACCCTAACACGTACCCTAAGACGTACCGTAACCCTAACCCTAACACTAACCCTAACCCTTACCCACACTCTACGCCGCACCCTAACCCGTACCCTAACACGTATCCTAAGCCGTACCCTAACCCTAACCAATACCCTACGCAGTACCCTCACCCGTACCCTCACCCGTACCCTAAGCCATACCCTAACCCTAACCCTAACCCTAACCCTAACCCCTACCCTACGCCGTACCCTCAACCGTACCCTATCCCATACGCTAAGCTGTACCCTAACCCTAACACTAACACTAACCCTAACCCTAACCCTAACCCATACCCTACGCTCAACCCTCACCCATAACCTAATCCGTACCCTAAGCCGTACCCTAACCCTAACCCTAACCTATACACTACGCCGTACCTGCACCCGTTCGCTAACCCGTACCCTAAGCCGTACCCTAACTCTAACCCTAACCCTAACCCTAACCCTTAACCATACCCTGCGCCGTACCCTAACCCATACAATAACCTGTATCCTAAGCCTTAACCTAACCCTAACCAATGACCTACACAGTACCCTCACCCGTACCCTAAGCCATACCCTAACCCTAACCCTAACACTAACCCTAACCCTAAACCCTACCCTATGCCGTACCCTCACCCATACCCTATCCCATACCCTAAGCCGTACCCTAACCCTAACACTAACCCTAACCCTAACCCTAACCCTAAACTACCCTTGACTGCTTTTGCCTCCATTAGATTTCCTAAGCACTAGTGTTTTAAGGAACAGGTTAAAAAGAAAATCCTAATGTGATTTTTTTGTAATGTGTTTATTCTTTATCTTATCCTAGTGACGAAAATCTTCTCCATGGCTGGACCCTAAATAATATTCCTTTACGTGCTAAGTGGTATCTAGAGAGTGGGATAGGTTTAATAAATACCCTAATCCTAACGTGTACCCTAACCCTAACCCATACCCTAACCCTAATGCGTACCCTAACCCTAACCCAAACCCTAACCCTAACACGTACGCTAATCCTAACCCGTACCCTAAACCAATCCCTAACCCTAAAACTAACCCTAACCCTAACCCTAACCCTAACCCATACGCTACGCCGTACCCTCACCCATACCCTAACCCGTATCCTAAGCCGTACCCTAATCCTAAACCTAACCCTAACCTCTACCCTACGCCGTACCCTCACCCGTACCCTAACCCGTACCCAAAGCCTTACCCTAACCCTAACCCTAACCCTCACCCATACCCAACGCCGTAACCTAACCCATATCCTAACCCGTATCCTAAGCCGTACCCTAACCCTAACCAATAACCTACGCAGTACCCTCACCAGTACCCTCACCCGTATCCTAAGCCCTACGCTAACCCTAACCCTAAACTACCCTTTACTGCTTTTGCCTCCATTAGATTTCCTAAACACTAGTGTTTTAAAGAACAGGTTAAAAAGAAAACCTTACGTGATTTTTTTTATAATGTGTTTATTCTTTATCTTATCCTAGTGACTAAAATCTTCTCCATGGCTGAACCCCAAATAATATTCCTTTACGTGCTAAGTGGTATCTAGAGAGTGGGATAGGTTTAATACATACCCTAATCCTAACGTGTACCCTAAACCTAACCCATACCCTAACCCTAACGCGTACCCTAACCCTAACCAAAACCCTAACCCGAACAAGTATGCTAATCCTAACCCTTACCCTAAACCAATCCCTAACCCTAAAACTAACCCTAACCCTAACCCTAACCCTAACCCATAACCTACGCCGTACCCTCACCCGTACCCTAACCCGTACCCTAAGCCGTACCCTAACCCTAACCCTAACCCTAACCCATACGCTACGCCGCACCCTCACCCGTACCCTAAGCCGTATCCTAAGCCGTACCCTAACCCTAACCCTAACCCTAACCGCTACCCTACGCCGTACCCTATCCCATACCCTAAGCGGTACCCTAAACCTAACACTAACCCTAAACCTAACCCTAACCCCTACCCTATGCCGTACCCTCACCCGTAACCTATCCCATACCCTAAGCCGTACCCTAACCCTAACACTAACCCTAACCCTAAACCTAACCCCTACCCAACGATGTACCCTCACCCGTACCCTATCCCATACCCTAAGCCGTACCCTAACCCTAACCCTAACCCTAACCTATACACTACGCCGTACCCTCACCCGTACCCTAACCCGTACCCTAAGCCGTACCCTAACCCTAACCCTAACCCTAACCCTAACCCATACCCTACGCCGTACCCTAAACCGTACCCTAACCTGTATTCTAAGCCGTACCCTAACCATAACCAATACCCTACACAGTACCCTCACCCGTACCCTCACCCGTACCCTAAGCCATACCCTAACCCTAACCCTAACCCTAACCTATACACTACGCCATACCCTCACCCGTACCCTAACCCGTACCCTAAGCCGTACCCTAACCCTAACCCTAACCCTAAACTATACCCTACGCCGTAACCTCACCCGTACCCTAACCCGTACCCTAAGCCGTACCCTAACCCTAACCCTAACCCTAACCCTAACCCTAACCCACACTCTACGCCGTACCCTAACCCGTACCCTAACACGTATCCTAAGCCGTACCCTAACCCTAACCAATACCCTACGTAGTACCCTCACCCGTACCATCACCCGTACCCTAAGCCATACCCTAACCCTAACCCTAACCCTAACATTAACCCCTACCCTACGCCGTACCCTCACCCGTACCCTATCCCATACGCTAAGCCGTACCCTAACCCTAACACTAACACTAACCCTAACCCTAACCCTAACCCATACCCTACGCTGTACCCTCACCCATAACCTAATCCGTACCCTAAGCCGTACCCTAACCCTAACCCTAACCTATACACTACGCCATACCCTCACCCGTACCCTAACCCGTACCCTAAGCCGTACCCTAACTCTAACCCTAACCCTAACCCTAAACCTTACCCATACCCTGCGCCGTACCGTAACCCATACAATAACCTGTATCCTAAGCCTTAACCTAACCCTAACCAATGACCTACACAGTACCCTCACCCGTACCCTAAGGCATACCCTAACCCTAACCCTAACACTAACCCTAACCCTAAACCCTACCCTATGCCGTACCCTCACCCGTACCCTATCCCATACCCTAAGCCGTACCCTAACCCTAACACTAACCCTAACCCTAACCCTAACCCTAAACTACCCTTGACTGCTTTTGCCTCCATTAGATTTCCTAAGCACTAGTGTTTTAAGGAACAGGTTAAAAAGAAAATCCTAATGTGATTTTTTTATAATGTTTTTATTCTTTAACTTATCCTAGTGACTAAAATCTTCTCCATGGGTGGACCCTAAATAATATTCCTTTACGTGCTAAGTGGTATCTAGAGAGTGGGATAGGTTTAATAAATACCCTAATCCTAATGTGTACCCTAACCCTAACCCATACCCTAACCCTAATGCGTACCCTAACCCTAACCCAAACCCTAACCCTAACACGTACGCTAATCCTAACCCGTACCCTAAACCAATCCATAACCCTAAAACTAACCCTTACCCTAACCCTAACCCTAACCCATACGCTACGCCGTACCCTCACCCATACCCTAACCCGTATCCTAAGCCGTACCCTAATCCTAAACCTAACCCTAACCTCTACCCTACGCCGTACCCTCACCCGTACCCTAACCCCTTCCCAAAGCCTTACCCTAACCCTAACCCTAACCCTCACCCATACCCAAAGCCGTAACCTAACCCATATCCTAACCCGTATCCTAAGCCGTACCCTAACCCTAACCAATAAGCTACGCAGTACCCTCACCAGTACCCTCACCCGTATCCTAAGCCCTACCCTTACCCTAACCCTAACCCTAACCCTAAACTACCCTTTACTGCTTTTGCCTCCATTAGATTTCCTAAACACTAGTGTTTTAAGGAACAGGTTAAAAAGAAAACCTTATGTGATTTTTTTAATAATGTGTTTATTCTTTATCTTATCCTAGTGACTAAAATCTTCTCCATGGTTGAACCCCAAATAATATTCCTTTACGTGCTAAGTGGTATCTAGAGAGTGGGATAGGTTTAATAAATACCCTAATCCTAACGTGTACCCTAAACCTAACCCATACCCTAACCCTAACGCGTACCCTAACCCTAACCAAAACCCTAACCCGAACAAGTATGCTAATCCTAACCCGTACCCTAAACCAATCCCTAACCCTAAAACTAACCCTAACCCTAACCCTAACCCTAACCCATAACCTACGCCGTAACCTCACCCGTACCCTAACCGATACCCTAAGCCGTACCCTAACCCTAACCCTAACCCTAAGCCATACGCTACGCCGCACCCTCACCCATACCCTAACCCGTATCCTAAGCCGTACCCTAACCCTAACCCTAACCCTAACCGCTACCCTACGCCGTACCCTATCCCATACCCTAAGCGGTACCCTAAACCTAACACTAACCCTAAACCTAACCCTAACCCCTACCCTACGCCGTACCCTCACCGTAACCTATCCCATACCCTAAGCCGTACCCTAACCCTAACACTAACCCTAACCCTAAACCTAACCCCTACCCTACGCCGTACCCTCACCCGTACCCTATCCCATACCCTAAGCCGTACCCTAACCCTAACCCTAACCCTAACCTATACACTGCGCCGTACCCTCACCCGTACGCTAACCCGTACCCTAAGCCGTACCCTAACCCTAACCCTAACCCTAACCCTAACCCATACCCTACGCCGTACCCTAAACCGTACCCTAACCCGTATTCTAAGCCGTACCCTAACCATAACCAATACCCTACACAGTACCCTCACCCGTACCCTCACCCGTACCCTAAGCCATACCCTAACCCTAACCCTAACCCTAACCTATACACTACGCCATACCCTCACCCGTACCCTAACCCGTACCCTAAGCCGTACCCTAACCCTAACCCTAACCCTAAACCTAACCCTAACCCCTACCCTATGCCATACCCTCACCTGTACCCTATCCCATAACCTAAGCCGTACCCTAACCCGTACCCTAACACGTACCCTAAGACGTACCGTAACCCTAACCCTAACACTAACCCTAACCCTAACCCACACTCTACGCCGTAACCTAACCCGTACCCTAACACGTATCCTAAGCCGTACCCTAACCCTAACCAATACCCTACGCCGTACCCTCACCCGTACCCTATCCCATACGCTAAGCCATACCCTAACCCTAACACTAACACTAACCCTAACCCTAACCCTAACCCATACCCTACGCCGTACCCTCACCCATAACCTAATCCGTACCCTAAGCCGTACCCTAACCCTAACCCTAACCTATACACTACGCTGTACCCTCACCCGTTCCCTAACCCGTACCCTAAGCCGTACCCTAACTCTAACCCTAACCCTAACCCTAACCCTTAACCATACCCTGCGCCATACCTTAACCCATACAATAACCTGTATCCTAAGCCTTAACCTAACCCTAACCAATGACCTACACAGTACCCTCACCCGTACCCTAAGCCATACCCTAACCCTAACCCTAACACTAACCCTAACCCTAAACCCTACCCTATGCCGTACCCTCACCCATACCCTATCCCATACCCTAAGCCGTACCCTAACCCTAACACTAACCCTAACCCTAACCCTAACCCTAAACTACCCTTGACTGCTTTTGCCTCCATTAGATTTCCTAAGCACTAGTGTTTTAAGGAACAGGTTAAAAAGAAAATCCTAATGTGATTTTTTTATAATGTGTTTATTCTTTATCTTATCCTAGTGACGAAAATCTTCTCCATGGCTGGACCCTAAATAATATTCCTTTACGTGCTAAGTGGTATCTAGAGAGTGGGATAGGTTTAATAAATACCCTAATCCTAACGTGTACCCTAACCCTAACCCATACCCTAACCCTAATGCGTACCCTAACCCTAACCCAAACCCTAACCCTAACACGTACGCTAATCCTAACCCGTACCCTACACCAATCCCTAACCCTAAAACTAACCCTAACCCTAACCCTAACCCTAACCCATACGCTACGCCGTACCCTCACCCATAACCTAACCCGTATCCTAAGCCGTACCCTAATCCTAAACCTAACCCTAACCTCTACCCTACGCCGTACCCTCACCCGTACCCTAACCCGTACCCAAAGCCTTACCCTAACCCTAACCCTAACACTCACCCATACCCAACGCCGTAACCTAACCCATATCCTAACCCGTATCCTAAGCCGTACCCTAACCCTAACCAATAACCTACGCAGTACCCTCACCAGTACCCTCACCCGTATCCTAAGCCCTACGCTAACCCTAACCCTAAACTACACTTTACTGCTTTTGCCTCCATTAGATTTCCTAAACACTAGTGTTTTAAAGAACAGGTTAAAAAGAAAACCTTACGTGATTTTTTTTATAATGTGTTTATTCTTTATCTTATCCTAGTGACTAAAATCTTCTCCATGGCTGAACCCCAAATAATATTCCTTTACGTGCTAAGTGGTATCTAGAGAGTGGGATAGGTTTAATACATACCCTAATCCTAACGTGTACCCTAAACCTAACCCATACCCTAACCCTAACGCGTACCCTAACCCTAACCAAAACCCTAACCCGAACAAGTATGCTAATCCTAACCCTTACCCTAAACCAATCCCTAACCCTAAAACTAACCCTAACCCTAACCCTAACCCTAACCCATAACCTACGCCGTACCCTCACCCGTACCCTAACCCGTACCCTAAGCCGTACCCTAACCCTAACCCTAACCCTAACCCATACGCTACGCCGCACCCTCACCCGTACCCTAAGCCGTATCCTAAGCCGTACCCTAACCCTAACCCTAACCCTAACCGCTACCCTACGCCGTACCCTATCCCATACCCTAAGCGGTACCCTAAACCTAACACTAACCCTAAACCTAACCCTAACCCCTACCCTATGCCGTACCCTCACCCGTAACCTATCCCATACCCTAAGCCGTACCCTAACCCTAACACTAACCCTAACCCTAAACCTAACCCCTACCCAACGATGTACCCTCACCCGTACCCTATCCCATACCCTAAGCCGTACCCTAACCCTAACCCTAACCCTAACCTATACACTACGCCGTACCCTCACCCGTACCCTAACCCGTACCCTAAGCCGTACCCTAACCCTAACCCTAACCCTAACCCTAACCCATACCCTACGCCGTACCCTAAACCGTACCCTAACCTGTATTCTAAGCCGTACCCTAACCATAACCAATACCCTACACAGTACCCTCACCCGTACCCTCACCCGTACCCTAAGCCATACCCTAACCCTAACCCTAACCCTAACCTATACACTACGCCATACCCTCACCCGTACCCTAACCCGTACCCTAAGCCGTACCCTAACCCTAACCCTAACCCTAAACTATACCCTACGCCGTAACCTCACCCGTACCCTAACCCGTACCCTAAGCCGTACCCTAACCCTAACCCTAACCCTAACCCTAACCCTAACCCACACTCTACGCCGTACCCTAACCCGTACCCTAACACGTATCCTAAGCCGTACCCTAACCCTAACCAATACCCTACGTAGTACCCTCACCCGTACCATCACCCGTACCCTAAGCCATACCCTAACCCTAACCCTAACCCTAACATTAACCCCTACCCTACGCCGTACCCTCACCCGTACCCTATCCCATACGCTAAGCCGTACCCTAACCCTAACACTAACACTAACCCTAACCCTAACCCTAACCCATACCCTACGCTGTACCCTCACCCATAACCTAATCCGTACCCTAAGCCGTACCCTAACCCTAACCCTAACCTATACACTACGCCGTACCCTCACCCGTTCCCTAACCCGTACCCTAAGCCGTACCCTAACTCTAACCCTAACCCTAACCCTAACCCTTAACCATACCCTGCGCCGTACCCTAACCCATACAATAACCTGTATCCTAAGCCTTAACCTAACCCTAACCAATGACCTACACAGTACCCTCACCCGTACCCTAAGCCATACCCTAACCCTAACCCTAACACTAACCCTAACCCTAAACCCTACCCTATGCCGTACCCTCACCCATACCCTATCCCATACCCTAAGCCGTACCCTAACCCTAACACTAACCCTAACCCTAACCCTAACCCTAAACTACCCTTGACTGCTTTTGCCTCCATTAGATTTCCTAAGCACTAGTGTTTTAAGGAACAGGTTAAAAAGAAAATCCTAATGTGATTTTTTTATAATGTGTTTATTCTTTAACTTATCCTAGTGACTAAAATCTTCTCCATGGGTGGACCCTAAATAATATTCCTTTACGTGCTAAGTGGTATCTAGAGAGTGGGATAGGTTTAATAAATACCCTAATCCTAATGTGTACCCTAACCCTAACCCATACCCTAACCCTAATGCGTACCCTAACCCTAACCCAAACCCTAACCCTAACACGTACGCTAATCCTAACCCGTACCCTAAACCAATCCATAACCCTAAAACTAACCCTTACCCTAACCCTAACCCTAACCCATATGCTACGCCGTACCCTCACCCATACCCTAAACCGTATCCTAAGCCGTACCCTAATCCTAAACCTAACCCTAACCTCTACCCTACGCCGTACCCTCACCCGTACCCTAACCCCTTCCCAAAGCCTTACCCTAACCCTAACCCTAACCCTCACCCATACCCAACGCCGTAACCTAACCCATATCCTAACCCGTATCCTAAGCCGTACCCTAACCCTAACCAATAACCTACGCAGTACCCTCACCAGTACCCTCACCCGTATCCTAAGCCCTACCCTTACCCTAACCCTAACCCTAACCCTAAACTACCCTTTACTGCTTTTGCCTCCATTAGATTTCCTAAACACTAGTGTTTTAAGGAACAGGTTAAAAAGAAAACCTTATGTGATTTTTTTAATAATGTGTTTATTCTTTATCTTATCCTAGTGACTAAAATCTTCTCCATGGTTGAACCCCAAATAATATTCCTTTACGTGCTAAGTGGTATCTAGAGAGTGGGATAGGTTTAATAAATACCCTAATCCTAACGTGTACCCTAAACCTAACCCATACCCTAACCCTAACGCGTACCCTAACCCTAACCAAAACCCTAACCCGAACAAGTATGCTAATCCTAACCCGTACCCTAAACCAATCCCTAACCCTAAAACTAACCCTAACCCTAACCCTAACCCTAACCCATAACCTACGCCGTAACCTCACCCGTACCCTAACCGATACCCTAAGCCGTACCCTAACCCTAACCCTAACCCTAAGCCATACGCTACGCCGCACCCTCACCCATACCCTAACCCGTATCCTAAGCCGTACCCTAACCCTAACCCTAACCCTAACCGCTACCCTACGCCGTACCCTATCCCATACCCTAAGCGGTACCCTAAACCTAACACTAACCCTAAACCTAACCCTAACCCCTACCCTACGCCGTACCCTCACCGTAACCTATGCCATACCCTAAACCGTACCCTAACCCTAACACTAACCCTAACCCTAAACCTAACCCCTACCCTACGCCGTACCCTCACCCGTACCCTATCCCATACCCTAAGCCGTACCCTAACCCTAACCCTAACCCTAACCTATACACTGCGCCGTACCCTCACCCGTACGCTAACCCGTACCCTAAGCCGTACCCTAACCCTAACCCTAACCCTAACCCTAACCCTAACCCATACCCTACGCCGTACCCTAAACCGTACCCTAACCCGTATTCTAAGCCGTACCCTAACCATAACCAATACCCTACACAGTACCCTCACCCGTACCCTCACCCGTACCCTAAGCCATACCCTAACCCTAACCCTAACCCTAACCTATACACTACGCCATACCCTCACCCGTACCCTAACCCGTACCCTAAGCCGTACCCTAACCCTAACCCTAACCCTAAACCTAACCCTAACCCCTACCCTATGCCATACCCTCACCTGTACCCTATCCCATAACCTAAGCCGTACCCTAACCCGTACCCTAACACGTACCCTAAGACGTACCGTAACCCTAACCCTAACACTAACCCTAACCCTAACCCACACTCTACGCCGTAACCTAACCCGTACCCTAACACGTATCCTAAGCCGTACCCTAACCCTAACCAATACCCTACGCCGTACCCTCACCCGTACCCTATCCCATACGCTAAGCCATACCCTAACCCTAACACTAACACTAACCCTAACCCTAACCCTAACCCATACCCTACGCCGTACCCTCACCCATAACCTAATCCGTACCCTAAGCCGTACCCTAACCCTAACCCTAACCTATACACTACGCTGTACCCTCACCCGTTCCCTAACCCGTACCCTAAGCCGTACCCTAACTCTAACCCTAACCCTAACCCTAACCCTTAACCATACCCTGCGCCGTACCCTAACCCATACAATAACCTGTATCCTAAGCCTTAACCTAACCCTAACCAATGACCTACACAGTACCCTCACCCGTACCCTAAGCCATACCCTAACCCTAACCCTAACACTAACCCTAACCCTAAACCCTACCCTATGCCGTACCCTCACCCATACCCTATCCCATACCCTAAGCCGTACCCTAACCCTAACACTAACCCTAACCCTAACCCTAACCCTAAACTACCCTTGACTGCTTTTGCCTCCATTAGATTTCCTAAGCACTAGTGTTTTAAGGAACAGGTTAAAAAGAAAATCCTAATGTGATTTTTTTATAATGTGTTTATTCTTTATCTTATCCTAGTGACGAAAATCTTCTCCATGGCTGGACCCTAAATAATATTCCTTTACGTGCTAAGTGGTATCTAGAGAGTGGGATAGGTTTAATAAATACCCTAATCCTAACGTGTACCCTAACCCTAACCCATACCCTAACCCTAATGCGTACCCTAACCCTAACCCAAACCCTAACCCTAACACGTACGCTAATCCTAACCCGTACCCTACACCAATCCCTAACCCTAAAACTAACCCTAACCCTAACCCTAACCCTAACCCATACGCTACGCCGTACCCTCACCCATACCCTAACCCGTATCCTAAGCCGTACCCTAATCCTAAACCTAACCCTAACCTCTACCCTACGCCGTACCCTCACCCGTACCCTAACCCGTACCCAAAGCCTTACCCTAACCCTAACCCTAACCCTCACCCATACCCAACGCCGTAACCTAACCCATATCCTAACCCGTATCCTAAGCCGTACCCTAACCCTAACCAATAACCTACGCAGTACCCTCACCAGTACCCTCACCCGTATCCTAAGCCCTACCCTAACCCTAACCCTAAACTACCCTTTACTGCTTTTGCCTCCATTAGATTTCCTAAACACTAGTGTTTTAAAGAACAGGTTAAAAAGAAAACCTTATGTGATTTTTTTTATAATGTGTTTATTCTTTATCTTATCCTAGTGACTAAAATCTTCTCCATGGCTGAACCCCAAATAATATTCCTTTACGTGCTAAGTGGTATCTAGAGAGTGGGATAGGTTTAATAAATACCCTAATCCTAACGTGTACCCTAAACCTAACCCATACCCTAACCCTAACGCGTACCCTAACCCTAACCAAAACCCTAACCCGAACAAGTATGCTAATCCTAACCCTTACCCTAAACCAATCCCTAACCCTAAAACTAACCCTAACCCTAACCCTAACCCTAACCCATAACCTACGCCGTACCCTCACCCGTACCCTAACCCGTACCCTAAGCCGTACCCTAACCCTAACCCTAACCCTAACCCATACGCTACGCCGCACCCTCACCCGTACCCTAAGCCGTATCCTAAGCCGTACCCTAACCCTAACCCTAACCCTAACCGCTACCCTACGCCGTACCCTATCCCATACCCTAAGCGGTACCCTAAACCTAACACTAACCCTAAACCTAACCCTAACCCCTACCCTATGCCGTACCCTCACCCGTAACCTATCCCATACCCTAAGCCGTACCCTAACCCTAACACTAACCCTAACCCTAAACCTAACCCCTACCCAACGATGTACCCTCACCCGTACCCTATCCCATACCCTAAGCCGTACCCTAACCCTAACCCTAACCCTAACCTATACACTACGCCGTACCCTCACCCGTACCCTAACCCGTACCCTAAGCCGTACCCTAACCCTAACCCTAACCCTAACCCTAACCCATACCCTATGCCGTACCCTAAACCGTACCCTAACCTGTATTCTAAGCCGTACCCTAACCATAACCAATACCCTACACAGTACCCTCACCCGTACCCTCACCCGTACCCTAAGCCATACCCTAACCCTAAACCTAACCCTAACCTATACACTACGCCATACCCTCACCCGTACCCTAACCCGTACCCTAAGCCGTACCCTAACCCTAACCCTAACCCTAAACTATACCCTACGCCGTAACCTCACCCGTACCCTAACCCGTACCCTAAGCCGTACCCTAACCCTAACCCTAACCCTAACCCTAACCCTAACCCACACTCTACGCCGTACCCTAACCCGTACCCTAACACGTATCCTAAGCTGTACCCTAACCCTAACCAATACCCTACGTAGTACCCTCACCCGTACCATCACCCGTACCCTAAGCCATACCCTAACCCTAACCCTAACCCTAACATTAACCCCTACCCTACGCCGTACCCTCACCCGTACCCTATCCCATACGCTAAGCCCTACCCTAACCCTAACACTAACACTAACCCTAACCCTAACCCTAACCCATACCCTACGCTGTACCCTCACCCATAACCTAATCCGTACCCTAAGCCGTACCCTAACCCTAACCCTAACCTATACACTACGCCGTACCCTCACCCGTTCCCTAACCCGTACCCTAAGCCGTACCCTAACTCTAACCCTAACCCTAACCCTAACCCTTAACCATACCCTGCGCCGTACCCTAACCCATACAATAACCTGTATCCTAAGCCTTAACCTAACCCTAACCAATGACCTACACAGTACCCTCACCCGTACCCTAAGCCATACCCTAACCCTAACCCTAACACTAACCCTAACCCTAAACCCTACCCTATGCCGTACCCTCACCCATACCCTATCCCATACCCTAAGCCGTACCCTAACCCTAACACTAACCCTAACCCTAACCCTAACCCTAAACTACCCTTGACTGCTTTTGCCTCCATTAGATTTCCTAAGCACTAGTGTTTTAAGGAACAGGTTAAAAAGAAAATCCTAATGTGATTTTTTTATAATGTGTTTATTCTTTAACTTATCCCAGTGACTAAAATCTTCTCCATGGGTGGACCCTAAATAATATTCCTTTACGTGCTAAGTGGTATCTAGAGAGTGGGATAGGTTTAATAAATACCCTAATCCTAATGTGTACCCTAACCCTAACCCATACCCTAACCCTAATGCGTACCCTAACCCTAACCCAAACCCTAACCCTAACACGTACGCTAATCCTAACCCGTACCCTAAACCAATCCATAACCCTAAAACTAACCCTTACCCTAACCCTAACCCTAACCCATACGCTACGCCGTACCCTCACCCATACCCTAACCCGTATCCTAAGCCGTACCCTAATCCTAAACCTAACCCTAACCTCTACCCTACGCCGTACCCTCACCCGTACCCTAACCCCTTCCCAAAGCCTTACCCTAACCCTAACCCTAACCCTCACCCATACCCAACGCCGTAACCTAACCCATATCCTAACCCGTATCCTAAGCCGTACCCTAACCCTAACCAATAACCTACGCAGTACCCTCACCAGTACCCTCACCCGTATCCTAAGCCCTACCCTTACCCTAACCCTAACCCTAACCCTAAACTACCCTTTACTGCTTTTGCCTCCATTAGATTTCCTAAACACTAGTGTTTTAAGGAACAGGTTAAAAAGAAAACCTTATGTGATTTTTTTAATAATGTGTTTATTCTTTATCTTATCCTAGTGACTAAAATCTTCTCCATGGCTGAACCCCAAATAATATTCCTTTACGTGCTAAGTGGTATCTAGAGAGTGGGATAGGTTTAATAAATACCCTAATCCTAACGTGTACCCTAAACCTAACCCATACCCTAACCCTAACGCGTACCCTAACCCTAACCAAAACCCTAACCCGAACAAGTATGCTAATCCTAACCCGTACCCTAAACCAATCCCTAACCCTAAAACTAACCCTAACCCTAACCCTAACCCTAACCCATAACCTACGCCGTAACCTCACCCGTACCCTAACCGATACCCTAAGCCGTACCCTAACCCTAAACCTAACCCTAAGCCATATGCTACGCCGCACCCTCACCCATACCCTAACCCGTATCCTAAGCCGTACCCTAACCCTAACCCTAACCCTAACCGCTACCCTACGCCGTACCCTATCCCATACCCTAAGCGGTACCCTAAACCTAACACTAACCCTAAACCTAACCCTAACCCCTACCCTACGCCGTACCCTCACCGTAACCTATCCCATACCCTAAGCCGTACCCTAACCCTAACACTAACCCTAACCCTAAACCTAACCCCTACCCTACGCCGTACCCTCACCCGTACCCTATCCCATACCCTAAGCCGTACCCTAACCCTAACCCTAACCCTAACCTATACACTGCGCCGTACCCTCACCCGTACGCTAACCCGTACCCTAAGCCGTACCCTAACCATAACCCTAACCCTAACCCTAACCCATACCCTACGCCGTACCCTAAACCGTACCCTAACCCGTATTCTAAGCCGTACCCTAACCATAACCAATACCCTACACAGTACCCTCACCCGTACCCTCACCCGTACCCTAAGCCATACCCTAACCCTAACCCTAACCCTAACCTATACACTACGCCATACCCTCACCCGTACCCTAACCCGTACCCTAAGCCGTACCCTAACCCTAACCCTAACCCTAAACCTAACCCTAACCCCTACCCTATGCCATACCCTCACCTGTACCCTATCCCATACCCTAAGCCGTACCCTAACCCGTACCCTAACACGTACCCTAAGATGTACCGTAACCCTAACCCTAACACTAACCCTAACCCTAACCCACACTCTACGCCGTAACCTAACCCGTACCCTAACACGTATCCTAAGCCGTACCCTAACCCTAACCAATACCCTACGCCGTACCCTCACCCGTACCGTATCCCATACGCTAAGCCATACCCTAACCCTAACACTAACACTAACCCTAACCCTAACCCTAACCCATACCCTACGCCGTACCCTCACCCATAACCTAATCCGTACCCTAAGCCGTACCCTAACCCTAACCCTAACCTATACACTACGCTGTACCCTCACCCGTTCCCTAACCCGTACCCTAAGCCGTACCCTAACTCTAACCCTAACCCTAACCCTAACCCTTAACCATACCCTGCGCCGTACCCTAACCCATACAATAACCTGTATCCTAAGCCTTAACCTAACCCTAACCAATGACCTACACAGTACCCTCACCCGTACCCTAAGCCATACCCTAACCCTAACCCTAACACTAACCCTAACCCTAAACCCTACCCTATGCCGTACCCTCACCCATACCCTATCCCATACCCTAAGCCGTACCCTAACCCTAACACTAACCCTAACCCTAACCCTAACCCTAAACTACCCTTGACTGCTTTTGCCTCCATTAGATTTCCTAAGCACTAGTGTTTTAAGGAACAGGTTAAAAAGAAAATCCTAATGTGATTTTTTTATAATGTGTTTATTCTTTATCTTATCCTAGTGACGAAAATCTTCTCCATGGCTGGACCCTAAATAATATTCCTTTACGTGCTAAGTGGTATCTAGAGAGTGGGATAGGTTTAATAAATACCCTAATCCTAACGTGTACCCTAACCCTAACCCATACCCTAACCCTAATGCGTACCCTAACCCTAACCCAAACCCTAACCCTAACACGTACGCTAATCCTAACCCGTACCCTACACCAATCCCTAACCCTAAAACTAACCCTAACCCTAACCCTAACCCTAACCCATACGCTACGCCGTACCCTCACCCATACCCTAACCCGTATCCTAAGCCGTACCCTAATCCTAAACCTAACCCTAACCTCTACCCTACGCCGTACCCTCACCCGTACCCTAACCCGTACCCAAAGCCTTACCCTAACCCTAACCCTAACCCTCACCCATACCCAACGCCGTAACCTAACCCATATCCTAACCCGTATCCTAAGCCGTACCCTAACCCTAACCAATAACCTACGCAGTACCCTCACCAGTACCCTCACCCGTATCCTAAGCCCTACCCTAACCCTAACCCTAAACTACCCTTTACTGCTTTTGCCTCCATTAGATTTCCTAAACACTAGTGTTTTAAAGAACAGGTTAAAAAGAAAACCTTATGTGATTTTTTTTATAATGTGTTTATTCTTTATCTTATCCTAGTGACTAAAATCTTCTCCATGGCTGAACCCCAAATAATATTCCTTTACGTGCTAAGTGGTATCTAGAGAGTGGGATAGGTTTAATAAATACCCTAATCCTAACGTGTACCCTAAACCTAACCCATACCCTAACCCTAACGCGTACCCTAACCCTAACCAAAACCCTAACCCGAACAAGTATGCTAATCCTAACCCTTACCCTAAACCAATCCCTAACCCTAAAACTAACCCTAACCCTAACCCTAACCCTAACCCATAACCTACGCCGTACCCTCACCCGTACCCTAACCCGTACCCTAAGCCGTACCCTAACCCTAACCCTAACCCTAACCCATACGCTACGCCGCACCCTCACCCATACCCTAACCCGTATCCTAAGCCGTACCCTAACCCTAACCCTAACCCTAACCGCTACCCTACGCCGTACCCTATCCCATACCCTAAGCGGTACCCTAAACCTAACACTAACCCTAAACCTAACCCTAACCCCTACCCTACGCCGTACCCTCACCCGTAACCTATCCCATACCCTAAGCCGTACCCTAACCCTAACACTAACCCTAACCCTAAACCTAACCCCTACCCAACGACGTACCCTCACCCGTACCCTATCCCATACCCTAAGCCGTACCCTAACCCTAACCCTAACCCTAACCTATACACTACACCGTACCCTCACCCGTACCCTAACCCGTACCCTAAGCCGTACCCTAACCCTAACCCTAACCCTAACCCTAACCCTAACCCATACCCTACGCCGTACCCTTAACCGTACCCTAACCCGTATTCTAAGCCGTACCATAACCATAACCAATACCCTACACAGTACCCTCACCCGTACCCTCACCCGTACCCTAAGCCATACCCTAACCCTAACCCTAACCCTAACCTATACACTACGCCATACCCTCACCCGTACCCTAACCCGTACCCTAAGCCGTACCCTAACCCTAACCCTAACCCTAAACTATACCCTACGCCGTAACCTCACCCGTACCCTAACCCGTACCCTAAGCCGTACCCTAACCCTAACCCTAACCCTAACCCTAACCCATAGCGTACGCCATACCCTAACACGTACCCTAACCCGTATCCTAAGCCATACCCTAACCCTAACCAATACCCTACGCAGTATCCTCACCCATACCCTCACTCGTACCCTAAGCCGTACCCTAACCCTAACCCTAACCCTAAACCTAACCCTAACCCCTACCCTATGCCATACCCTCACCTGTACCCTATCCCATAACCTAAGCCGTACCCTAACCCGTACCCTAACACGTACCCTAAGATGTACCGTAACCCTAACCCTAACACTAATCCTAACCCTAACCCACACTCTACGCCGTACCCTAACCCGTACCCTAACACGTATCCTAAGCCGTACCCTAACCCTAACCAATACCCTACGCAGTACCCTCACCCGTACCCTCACCCGTACCCTAAGCCATACCCTAACCCTAACCCTAACCCTAACCCTAACCCCTACCCTACGCCGTACCCTCACCAGTACCCTATCCCATACGCTAAGCCGTACCCTAACCCTAACACTAACACTAACCCTAACCCTAACCCTAACCCATACCCTACGCTATACCTTCACCCATAACCTAATCCGTACCCTAAGCCGTACCCTAACCCTAACCCTAACCTATACACTACGCCGTACCCTCACCCGTTCCCTAACCCGTACCCTAAGCCGTACCCTAACTCTAACCCTAACCCTAACCCTAACCCTTAACCATACCCTGCGCCGTACCCTAACCCATACAATAACCTGTATCCTAAGCCTTAACCTAACCCTAACCAATGACCTACACAGTACCCTCACCCGTACCCTAAGCCATACCCTAACCCTAACCCTAACACTAACCCTAACCCTAAACCCTACCCTATGCCGTACCCTCACCCATACCCTATCCCATACCCTAAGCCGTACCCTAACCCTAACACTAACCCTAACCCTAACCCTAACCCTAAACTACCCTTGACTGCTTTTGCCTCCATTAGATTTCCTAAGCACTAGTGTTTTAAGGAACAGGTTAAAAAGAAAATCCTAATGTGATTTTTTTATAATGTGTTTATTCTTTATCTTATCCTAGTGACTAAAATCTTCTCCATGGGTGGACCCTAAATAATATTCCTTTACGTGCTAAGTGGTATCTAGAGAGTGGGATAGGTTTAATAAATACCCTAATCCTAATGTGTACCCTAACCCTAACCCATACCCTAACCCTAATGCGTACCCTAACCCTAACCCAAACCCTAACCCTAACACGTACGCTAATCCTAACACGTACTCTAAACCAATCCATAACCCTAAAACTAACCCTTACCCTAACCCTAACCCTAACCCATACGCTACGCCGTACCCTCACCCATACCCTAACCCGTATCCTAAGCCGTACCCTAATCCTAAACCTAACCCTAACCTCTACCCTACGCCGTACCCTCACCCGTACCCTAACCCCTTCCCAAAGCCTTACCCTAACCCTAACCCTAACCCTCACCCATACCCAACGCCGTAACCTAACCCATATCCTAACCCGTATCCTAAGCCGTACCCTAACCCTAACCAATAACCTACGCAGTACCCTCACCAGTACCCTCACCCGTATCCTAAGCCCTACCCTTACCCTAACCCTAACCCTAACCCTAAACTACCCTTTACTGCTTTTGCCTCCATTAGATTTCCTAAACACTAGTGTTTTAAGGAACAGGTTAAAAAGAAAACCTTATGTGATTTTTTTAATAATGTGTTTATTCTTTATCTTATCCTAGTGACTAAAATCTTCTCCATGGTTGAACCCCAAATAATATTCCTTTACGTGCTAAGTGGTATCTAGAGAGTGGGATAGGTTTAATAAATACCCTAATCCTAACGTGTACCCTAAACCTAACCCATACCCTAACCCTAACGCGTACCCTAACCCTAACCAAAACCCTAACCCGAACAAGTATGCTAATCCTAACCCGTACCCTAAACCAATCCCTAACCCTAAAACTAACCCTAACCCTAACCCTAACCCTAACCCATAACCTACGCCGTAACCTCACCCGTACCCTAACCGATACCCTAAGCCGTACCCTAACCCTAACCCTAACCCTAACCCATACGCTACGCCGCACCCTCACCCATACCCTAACCCGTATCCTAAGCCGTACCCTAACCCTAACCCTAACCCTAACCGCTACCCTACGCCGTACCCTATCCCATACCCTAAACCTAACACTAACCCTAAACCTAACCCTAACCCCTACCCTACGCCGTACCCTCACCGTAACCTATCCCATACCCTAAGCCGTACCCTAACCCTAACACTAACCCTAACCCTAAACCTAACCCCTACCCTACGCCGTACCCTCACCCGTACCCTATCCCATACCCTAAGCCGTACCCTAACCCTAACCCTAACCCTAACCTATACACTGCGCCGTACCCTCACCCGTACGCTAACCCGTACCCTAAGCCGTACCCTAACCCTAACCCTAACCCTAACCCTAACCCATACCCTACGCCGTACCCTAAACCGTACCCTAACCCGTATTCTAAGCCGTACCCTAACCATAACCAATACCCTACACAGTACCCTCACCCGTACCCTCACCCGTACCCTAAGCCATACCCTAACCCTAACCCTAACCCTAACCTATACACTACGCCATACCCTCACCCGTACCCTAACCCGTACCCTAAGCCGTACCCTAACCCTAACCCTAACCCTAAACCTAACCCTAACCCCTACCCTATGCCATACCCTCACCTGTACCCTATCCCATAACCTAAGCCGTAACCTAACCCGTACCCTAACACGTACCCTAAGACGTACCGTAACCCTAACCCTAACACTAACCCTAACCCTAACCCACACTCTACGCCGTAACCTAACCCGTACCCTAACACGTATCCTAAGCCGTACCCTAACCCTAACCAATACCCTACGCAGTACCCTCACCCGTACCCTCACCCGTACCCTAAGCCATACCCTAACCCTAACCCTAACCCTAACCCTAACCCCTACCCTACGCCGTACCCTCACCCGTACCCTATCCCATACGCTAAGCCATACCCTAACCCTAACACTAACACTAACCCTAACCCTAACCCTAACCCATACCCTACGCCGTACCCTCACACATAACCTAATCCGTACCCTAAGCCGTACCCTAACCCTAACCCTAACCTATACACTACGCTGTACCCTCACCCGTTCCCTAACCCGTACCCTAAGCCGTACCCTAACTCTAACCCTAACCCTAACCCTAACCCTTAACCATACCCTGCGCCGTACCCTAACCCATACAATAACCTGTATCCTAAGCCTTAACCTAACCCTAACCAATGACCTACACAGTACCCTCACCCGTACCCTAAGCCATACCCTAACCCTAACCCTAACACTAACCCTAACCCTAAACCCTACCCTATGCCGTACCCTCACCCATACCCTATCCCATACCCTAAGCCGTACCCTAACCCTAACACTAACCCTAACCCTAACCCTAACCCTAAACTACCCTTGACTGCTTTTGCCTCCATTAGATTTCCTAAGCACTAGTGTTTTAAGGAACAGGTTAAAAAGAAAATCCTAATGTGATTTTTTTGTAATGTGTTTATTCTTTATCTTATCCTAGTGACGAAAATCTTCTCCATGGCTGGACCCTAAATAATATTCCTTTACGTGCTAAGTGGTATCTAGAGAGTGGGATAGGTTTAATAAATACCCTAATCCTAACGTGTACCCTAACCCTAACCCATACCCTAACCCTAATGCGTACCCTAACCCTAACCCAAACCCTAACCCTAACACGTACGCTAATCCTAACCCGTACCCTACACCAATCCCTAACCCTAAAACTAACCCTAACCCTAACCCTAACCCTAACCCATACGCTACGCCGTACCCTCACCCATACCCTAACCCGTATCCTAAGCCGTACCCTAATCCTAAACCTAACCCTAACCTCTACCCTACGCCGTACCCTCACCCGTACCCTAACCCGTACCCAAAGCCTTACCCTAACCCTAACCCTAACCCTCACCCATACCCAACGCCGTAACCTAACCCATATCCTAACCCGTATCCTAAGCCGTACCCTAACCCTAACCAATAACCTACGCAGTACCCTCACCAGTACCCTCACCCGTATCCTAAGCCCTACCCTAACCCTAACCCTAAACTACCCTTTACTGCTTTTGCCTCCATTAGATTTCCTAAACACTAGTGTTTTAAAGAACAGGTTAAAAAGAAAACCTTATGTGATTTTTTTTATAATGTGTTTATTCTTTATCTTATCCTAGTGACTAAAATCTTCTCCATGGCTGAACCCCAAATAATATTCCTTTACGTGCTAAGTGGTATCTAGAGAGTGGGATAGGTTTAATAAATACCCTAATCCTAACGTGTACCCTAAACCTAACCCATACCCTAACCCTAACGCGTACCCTAACCCTAACCAAAAACCTAACCCGAACAAGTATGCTAATCCTAACCCTTACCCTAAACCAATCCCTAACCCTAAAACTAACCCTAACCCTAACCCTAACCCTAACCCATAACCTACGCCGTACCCTCACCCGTACCCTAACCCGTACCCTAAGCCGTACCCTAACCCTAACCCTAACCCTAACCCATACGCTACGCCGCACCCTCACCCGTACCCTAACCCGTATCCTAAGCCGTACCCTAACCCTAACCCTAACCCTAACCGCTACCCTACGCCGTACCCTATCCCATACCCTAAGCGGTACCCTAAACCTAACACTAACCCTAAACCTAACCCTAACCCCTACCCTACGCCGTACCCTCACCCGTACCCTATCCCATACCCTAAGCCGTACCCTAACCCTAACCCTAACCCTAACCTATACACTACACCGTACCCTAACCCGTACCCTAAGCCGTACCCTAACCCTAACCCTAACCCTAACCCTAACCCTAACCCATACCCTACGCCGTACCCTAAACCGTACCCTAACCCGTATTCTAAGCCGTACCCTAACCATAACCAATACCCTACACAGTACCCTCACCCGTACCCTCACCCGTACCCTAAGCCATACCCTAACCCTAACCCTAACCCTAACCTATACACTACGCCATACCCTCACCCGTACCCTAACCCGTACCCTAAGCCGTACCCTAACCCTAACACTAACCCTAAACTATACCCTACGCCGTAACCTCACCCGTACCCTAACCCGTACCCTAAGCCGTACCCTAACCCTAACCCTAACCCTAACCCTAACCCATAGCGTACGCCATACACTAACACGTACCCTAACCCGTATCCTAAGCCATACCCTAACCCTAACCAATACCCTACGCAGTATCCTCACCCATACCCTCACCCGTACCCTAAGCCGTACCCTAACCCTAACCCTAACACTAAACCTAACCCTAACCCCTACCCTATGCCATACCCTCACCTGTACCCTATCCCATAACCTAAGCCGTACCCTAACCCGTACCCTAACACGTACCCTAAGATGTACCGTAACCCTAACCCTAACACTAACCCTAACCCTAACCCACACTCTACGCCGTATCCTAACCCGTACCCTAACACGTATCCTAAGCCGTACCCTAACCCTAACCAATACACTACGCAGTACCCTCACCCGTACCCTCACCCGTACCCTAAGCCATACCCTAACCCTAACCCTAACCCTAACCCCTACCCTACGCCGTACCCTCACCCGTACCCTATCCCATACGCTAAGCCGTACCCTAACCCTAACACTAACACTAACCCTAACCCTAACCCTAACCCATACCCTACGCCGTACCCTCACCCATAACCTAATCCGTACCCTAAGCCGTACCCTAACCCTAACCCTAACCTATACACTACGCCGAACCCTCACCCGTTCCCTAACCCGTACCCTAAGCCGTACCCTAACTCTAACCCTAACCCTAACCCTAACCCTTAACCATACCCTGCGCCGTACCCTAACCCATACAATAACCTGTATCCTAAGCCTTAACCTAACCCTAACCAATGACCTACACAGTACCCTCACCCGTACCCTAAGCCATACCCTAACCCTAACCCTAACACTAACCCTAACCCTAAACCCTACCCTATGCCGTACCCTCACCCATACCCTATCCCATACCCTAAGCCGTACCCTAACCCTAACACTAACCCTAACCCTAACCCTAACCCTAAACTACCCTTGACTGCTTTTGCCTCCATTAGATTTCCTAAGCACTAGTGTTTTAAGGAACAGGTTAAAAAGAAAATCCTAATGTGATTTTTTTATAATGTGTTTATTCTTTAACTTATCCTAGTGACTAAAATCTTCTCCATGGGTGGACCCTAAATAATATTCCTTTACGTGCTAAGTGGTATCTAGAGAGTGGGATAGGTTTAATAAATACCCTAATCCTAATGTGTACCCTAACCCTAACCCATACCCTAACCCTAATGCGTACCCTAACCCTAACCCAAACCCTAACCCTAACACGTACGCTAATCCTAACCCGTACCCTAAACCAATCCATAACCCTAAAACTAACCCTTACCCTAACCCTAACCCTAACCCATACGCTACGCCGTACCCTCACCCATACCCTAACCCGTATCCTAAGCCGTACCCTAATCCTAAACATAACCCTAACCTCTACCCTACGCCGTACCCTCACCCGTACCCTAACCCCTTCCCAAAGCCTTACCCTAACCCTAACCCTAACCCTCACCCATACCCAACGCCGTAACCTAACCCATATCCTAACCCGTATCCTAAGCCGTACCCTAACCCTAACCAATAACCTACGCAGTACCCTCACCAGTACCCTCACCCGTATCCTAAGCCCTACCCTTACCCTAACCCTAAACTACCCTTTACTGCTTTTGCCTCCATTAGATTTCCTAAACACTAGTGTTTTAAGGAACAGGTTAAAAAGAAAACCTTATGTGATTTTTTTAATAATGTGTTTATTCTTTATCTTATCCTAGTGACTAAAATCTTCTCCATGGTTGAACCCCAAATAATATTCCTTTACGTGCTAAGTGGTATCTAGAGAGTGGGATAGGTTTAATAAATACCCTAATCCTAACGTGTACCCTAAACCTAACCCATACCCTAACCCTAACGCGTACCCTAACCCTAACCAAAACCCTAACCCGAACAAGTATGCTAATCCTAACCCGTACCCTAAACCAATCCCTAACCCTAAAACTAACCCTAACCCTAACCCTAACCCTAACCCATAACCTACGCCGTAACCTCACCCGTACCCTAACCGATACCCTAAGCCGTACCCTAACCCTAACCCTAACCCTAAGCCATACGCTACGCCGCACCCTCACCCATAACCTAACCCGTATCCTAAGCCGTACCCTAACCCTAACCCTAACCCTAACCGCTACCCTACGCCGTACCCTATCCCATACCCTAAGCGGTACCCTAAACCTAACACTAACCCTAAACCTAACCCTAACCCCTACCCTACGCCGTACCCTCACCGTAACCTATCCCATACCCTAAGCCGTACCCTAACCCTAACACTAACCCTAACCCTAAACCTAACCCCTACCCTACGCCGTACCCTCACCCGTACCCTATCCCATACCCTAAGCCGTACCCTAACCCTAACCCTAACCCTAACCTATACACTACACCGTACCCTCACCCGTACCCTAACCCGTACCCTAAGCCGTACCCTAACCCTAACCCTAACCCTAACCCTAACCCTAACCCATACCCTACGCCGTACCCTTAACCGTACCCTAACCCGTATTCTAAGCCGTACCATAACCATAACCAATACCCTACACAGTACCCTCACCCGTACCCTCACCCGTACCCTAAGCCATACCCTAACCCTAACCCTAACCCTAACCTATACACTACGCCATACCCTCACCCGTACCCTAACCCGTACCCTAAGCCGTACCCTAACCCTAACCCTAACCCTAAACCTAACCCTAACCCCTACCCTATGCCATACCCTCACCTGTACCCTATCCCATAACCTAAGCCGTAACCTAACCCGTACCCTAACACGTACCCTAAGACGTACCGTAACCCTAACCCTAACACTAACCCTAACCCTAACCCACACTCTACGCCGTAACCTAACCCGTACCCTAACACGTATCCTAAGCCGTACCCTAACCCTAACCAATACCCTACGCAGTACCCTCACCCGTACCCTCACCCGTACCCTAAGCCATACCCTAACCCTAACCCTAACCCTAACCCTAACCCCTACCCTACGCCGTACCCTCACCCGTACCCTATCCCATACGCTAAGCCATACCCTAACCCTAACACTAACACTAACCCTAACCCTAACCCTAACCCATACCCTACGCCGTACCCTCACACATAACCTAATCCGTACCCTAAGCCGTACCCTAACCCTAACCCTAACCTATACACTACGCTGTACCCTCACCCGTTCCCTAACCCGTACCCTAAGCCGTACCCTAACTCTAACCCTAACCCTAACCCTAACCCTTAACCATACCCTGCGCCGTACCCTAACCCATACAATAACCTGTATCCTAAGCCTTAACCTAACCCTAACCAATGACCTACACAGTACCCTCACCCGTACCCTAAGCCATACCCTAACCCTAACCCTAACACTAACCCTAACCCTAAACCCTACCCTATGCCGTACCCTCACCCATACCCTATCCCATACCCTAAGCCGTACCCTAACCCTAACACTAACCCTAACCCTAACCCTAACCCTAAACTACCCTTGACTGCTTTTGCCTCCATTAGATTTCCTAAGCACTAGTGTTTTAAGGAACAGGTTAAAAAGAAAATCCTAATGTGATTTTTTTGTAATGTGTTTATTCTTTATCTTATCCTAGTGACGAAAATCTTCTCCATGGCTGGACCCTAAATAATATTCCTTTACGTGCTAAGTGGTATCTAGAGAGTGGGATAGGTTTAATAAATACCCTAATCCTAACGTGTACCCTAACCCTAACCCATACCCTAACCCTAATGCGTACCCTAACCCTAACCCAAACCCTAACCCTAACACGTACGCTAATCCTAACCCGTACCCTACACCAATCCCTAACCCTAAAACTAACCCTAACCCTAACCCTAACCCTAACCCATACGCTACGCCGTACCCTCACCCATACCCTAACCCGTATCCTAAGCCGTACCCTAATCCTAAACCTAACCCTAACCTCTACCCTACGCCGTACCCTCACCCGTACCCTAACCCGTACCCAAAGCCTTACCCTAACCCTAACCCTAACCCTCACCCATACCCAACGCCGTAACCTAACCCATATCCTAACCCGTATCCTAAGCCGTACCCTAACCCTAACCAATAACCTACGCAGTACCCTCACCAGTACCCTCACCCGTATCCTAAGCCCTACCCTAACCCTAACCCTAAACTACCCTTTACTGCTTTTGCCTCCATTAGATTTCCTAAACACTAGTGTTTTAAAGAACAGGTTAAAAAGAAAACCTTATGTGATTTTTTTTATAATGTGTTTATTCTTTATCTTATCCTAGTGACTAAAATCTTCTCCATGGCTGAACCCCAAATAATATTCCTTTACGTGCTAAGTGGTATCTAGAGAGTGGGATAGGTTTAATAAATACCCTAATCCTAACGTGTACCCTAAACCTAACCCATACCCTAACCCTAACGCGTACCCTAACCCTAACCAAAACCCTAACCCGAACAAGTATGCTAATCCTAACCCTTACCCTAAACCAATCCCTAACCCTAAAACTAACCCTAACCCTAACCCTAACCCTAACCCATAACCTACGCCGTACCCTCACCCGTACCCTAACCCGTACCCTAAGCCGTACCCTAACCCTAACCCTAACCCTAACCCATACGCTACGCCGCACCCTCACCCGTACCCTAACCCGTATCCTAAGCCGTACCCTAACCCTAACCCTAACCCTAACCGCTACCCTACGCCGTACCCTATCCCATACCCTAAGCGGTACCCTAAACCTAACACTAACCCTAAACCTAACCCTAACCCCTACCCTACGCCGTACCCTCACCCGTACCCTATCCCATACCCTAAGCCGTACCCTAACCCTAACCCTAACCCTAACCTATACACTACACCGTACCCTAACCCGTACCCTAAGCCGTACCCTAACCCTAACCCTAACCCTAACCCTAACCCTAACCCATACCCTACGCCGTACCCTAAACCGTACCCTAACCCGTATTCTAAGCCGTACCCTAACCATAACCAATACCCTACACAGTACCCTCACCCGTACCCTCACCCGTACCCTAAGCCATACCCTAACCCTAACCCTAACCCTAACCTATACACTACGCCATACCCTCACCCGTACCCTAACCCGTACCCTAAGCCGTACCCTAACCCTAACACTAACCCTAAACTATACCCTACGCCGTAACCTCACCCGTACCCTAACCCGTACCCTAAGCCGTACCCTAACCCTAACCCTAACCCTAACCCTAACCCATAGCGTACGCCATACACTAACACGTACCCTAACCCGTATCCTAAGCCATACCCTAACCCTAACCAATACCCTACGCAGTATCCTCACCCATACCCTCACCCGTACCCTAAGCCGTACCCTAACCCTAACCCTAACACTAAACCTAACCCTAACCCCTACCCTATGCCATACCCTCACCTGTACCCTATCCCATAACCTAAGCCGTACCCTAACCCGTACCCTAACACGTACCCTAAGATGTACCGTAACCCTAACCCTAACACTAACCCTAACCCTAACCCACACTCTACGCCGTATCCTAACCCGTACCCTAACACGTATCCTAAGCCGTACCCTAACCCTAACCAATACACTACGCAGTACCCTCACCCGTACCCTCACCCGTACCCTAAGCCATACCCTAACCCTAACCCTAACCCTAACCCCTACCCTACGCCGTACCCTCACCCGTACCCTATCCCATACGCTAAGCCGTACCCTAACCCTAACACTAACACTAACCCTAACCCTAACCCTAACCCATACCCTACGCCGTACCCTCACCCATAACCTAATCCGTACCCTAAGCCGTACCCTAACCCTAACCCTAACCTATACACTACGCCGAACCCTCACCCGTTCCCTAACCCGTACCCTAAGCCGTACCCTAACTCTAACCCTAACCCTAACCCTAACCCTTAACCATACCCTGCGCCGTACCCTAACCCATACAATAACCTGTATCCTAAGCCTTAACCTAACCCTAACCAATGACCTACACAGTACCCTCACCCGTACCCTAAGCCATACCCTAACCCTAACCCTAACACTAACCCTAACCCTAAACCCTACCCTATGCCGTACCCTCACCCATACCCTATCCCATACCCTAAGCCGTACCCTAACCCTAACACTAACCCTAACCCTAACCCTAACCCTAAACTACCCTTGACTGCTTTTGCCTCCATTAGATTTCCTAAGCACTAGTGTTTTAAGGAACAGGTTAAAAAGAAAATCCTAATGTGATTTTTTTATAATGTGTTTATTCTTTAACTTATCCTAGTGACTAAAATCTTCTCCATGGGTGGACCCTAAATAATATTCCTTTACGTGCTAAGTGGTATCTAGAGAGTGGGATAGGTTTAATAAATACCCTAATCCTAATGTGTACCCTAACCCTAACCCATACCCTAACCCTAATGCGTACCCTAACCCTAACCCAAACCCTAACCCTAACACGTACGCTAATCCTAACCCGTACCCTAAACCAATCCATAACCCTAAAACTAACCCTTACCCTAACCCTAACCCTAACCCATACGTTACGCCGTACCCTCACCCATACCCTAACCCGTATCCTAAGCCGTACCCTAATCCTAAACATAACCCTAACCTCTACCCTACGCCGTACCCTCACCCGTACCCTAACCCCTTCCCAAAGCCTTACCCTAACCCTAACCCTAACCCTCACCCATACCCAACGCCGTAACCTAACCCATATCCTAACCCGTATCCTAAGCCGTACCCTAACCCTAACCAATAACCTACGCAGTACCCTCACCAGTACCCTCACCCGTATCCTAAGCCCTACCCTTACCCTAACCCTAAACTACCCTTTACTGCTTTTGCCTCCATTAGATTTCCTAAACACTAGTGTTTTAAGGAACAGGTTAAAAAGAAAACCTTATGTGATTTTTTTAATAATGTGTTTATTCTTTATCTTATCCTAGTGACTAAAATCTTCTCCATGGTTGAACCCCAAATAATATTCCTTTACGTGCTAAGTGGTATCTAGAGAGTGGGATAGGTTTAATAAATACCCTAATCCTAACGTGTACCCTAAACCTAACCCATACCCTAACCCTAACGCGTACCCTAACCCTAACCAAAACCCTAACCCGAACAAGTATGCTAATCCTAACCCGTACCCTAAACCAATCCCTAACCCTAAAACTAACCCTAACCCTAACCCTAACCCTAACCCATAACCTACGCCGTAACCTCACCCGTACCCTAACCGATACCCTAAGCCGTACCCTAACCCTAACCCTAACCCTAAGCCATACGCTACGCCGCACCCTCACCCATAACCTAACCCGTATCCTAAGCCGTACCCTAACCCTAACCCTAACCCTAACCGCTACCCTACGCCGTACCCTATCCCATACCCTAAGCGGTACCCTAAACCTAACACTAACCCTAAACCTAACCCTAACCCCTACCCTACGCCGTACCCTCACCGTAACCTATCCCATACCCTAAGCCGTACCCTAACCCTAACACTAACCCTAACCCTAAACCTAACCCCTACCCTACGCCGTACCCTCACCCGTACCCTATCCCATACCCTAAGCCGTACCCTAACCCTAACCCTAACCCTAACCTATACACTACACCGTACCCTCACCCATACCCTAACCCGTACCCTAAGCCGTACCCTAACCCTAACCCTAACCCTAACCCTAACCCATACCCTACGCCGTACCCTTAACCGTACCCTAACCCGTATTCTAAGCCGTACCATAACCATAACCAATACCCTACACAGTACCCTCACCCGTACCCTCACCCGTACCCTAAGCCATACCCTAACCCTAACCCTAACCCTAACCTATACACTACGCCATACCCTCACCCGTACCCTAACCCGTACCCTAAGCCGTACCCTAACCCTAACCCTAACCCTAAACTATACCCTACGCCGTAACCTCACCCGTACCCTAACCCGTACCCTAAGCCGTACCCTAACCCTAACCCTAACCCTAACCCTAACCCATAGCGTACGCCATACCCTAACACGTACCCTAACCCGTATCCTAAGCCATACCCTAACCCTAACCAATACCCTACGCAGTATCCTCACCCATACCCTCACTCGTACCCTAAGCCGTACCCTAACCCTAACCCTAACCCTAAACCTAACCCTAACCCCTACCCTATGCCATACCCTCACCTGTACCCTATCCCATAACCTAAGCCGTACCCTAACCCGTACCCTAACACGTACCCTAAGATGTACCGTAACCCTAACCCTAACACTAATCCTAACCCTAACCCACACTCTACGCCGTACCCTAACCCGTACCCTAACACGTATCCTAAGCCGTACCCTAACCCTAACCAATACCCTACGCAGTACCCTCACCCGTACCCTCACCCGTACCCTAAGCCATACCCTAACCCTAACCC
The DNA here is from genome assembly GCF_028564815.1 of Eubalaena glacialis. NCBI lineage: Eukaryota > Metazoa > Chordata > Mammalia > Artiodactyla > Balaenidae > Eubalaena > Eubalaena glacialis. The sequence goes on along the minus strand of NW_026871659.1, from coordinate 351,590 downwards.
TAACCCTAACCCTAACCCCTACCCTACGCCGTACCCTCACCAGTACCCTATCCCATACGCTAAGCCGTACCCTAACCCTAACACTAACACTAACCCTAACCCTAACCCTAACCCATACCCTACGCTATACCTTCACCCATAACCTAATCCGTACCCTAAGCCGTACCCTAACCCTAACCCTAACCTATACACTACGCCGTACCCTCACCCGTTCCCTAACCCGTACCCTAAGCCGTACCCTAACTCTAACCCTAACCCTAACCCTAACCCTTAACCATACCCTGCGCCGTACCCTAACCCATACAATAACCTGTATCCTAAGCCTTAACCTAACCCTAACCAATGACCTACACAGTACCCTCACCCGTACCCTAAGCCATACCCTAACCCTAACCCTAACACTAACCCTAACCCTAAACCCTACCCTATGCCGTACCCTCACCCATACCCTATCCCATACCCTAAGCCGTACCCTAACCCTAACACTAACCCTAACCCTAACCCTAACCCTAAACTACCCTTGACTGCTTTTGCCTCCATTAGATTTCCTAAGCACTAGTGTTTTAAGGAACAGGTTAAAAAGAAAATCCTAATGTGATTTTTTTATAATGTGTTTATTCTTTATCTTATCCTAGTGACTAAAATCTTCTCCATGGGTGGACCCTAAATAATATTCCTTTACGTGCTAAGTGGTATCTAGAGAGTGGGATAGGTTTAATAAATACCCTAATCCTAATGTGTACCCTAACCCTAACCCATACCCTAACCCTAATGCGTACCCTAACCCTAACCCAAACCCTAACCCTAACACGTACGCTAATCCTAACACGTACTCTAAACCAATCCATAACCCTAAAACTAACCCTTACCCTAACCCTAACCCTAACCCATACGCTACGCCGTACCCTCACCCATACCCTAACCCGTATCCTAAGCCGTACCCTAATCCTAAACCTAACCCTAACCTCTACCCTACGCCGTACCCTCACCCGTACCCTAACCCCTTCCCAAAGCCTTACCCTAACCCTAACCCTAACCCTCACCCATACCCAACGCCGTAACCTAACCCATATCCTAACCCGTATCCTAAGCCGTACCCTAACCCTAACCAATAACCTACGCAGTACCCTCACCAGTACCCTCACCCGTATCCTAAGCCCTACCCTTACCCTAACCCTAACCCTAACCCTAAACTACCCTTTACTGCTTTTGCCTCCATTAGATTTCCTAAACACTAGTGTTTTAAGGAACAGGTTAAAAAGAAAACCTTATGTGATTTTTTTAATAATGTGTTTATTCTTTATCTTATCCTAGTGACTAAAATCTTCTCCAAGGTTGAACCCCAAATAATATTCCTTTACGTGCTAAGTGGTATCTAGAGAGTGGGATAGGTTTAATAAATACCCTAATCCTAACGTGTACCCTAAACCTAACCCATACCCTAACCCTAACGCGTACCCTAACCCTAACCAAAACCCTAACCCGAACAAGTATGCTAATCCTAACCCGTACCCTAAACCAATCCCTAACCCTAAAACTAACCCTAACCCTAACCCTAACCCTAACCCATAACCTACGCCGTAACCTCACCCGTACCCTAACCGATACCCTAAGCCGTACCCTAACCCTAACCCTAACCCTAACCCATACGCTACGCCGCACCCTCACCCATACCCTAACCCGTATCCTAAGCCGTACCCTAACCCTAACCCTAACCCTAACCGCTACCCTACGCCGTACCCTATCCCATACCCTAAGCGGTACCCTAAACCTAACACTAACCCTAAACCTAACCCTAACCCCTACCCTATGCCGTACCCTCACCGTAACCTATCCCATACCCTAAGCCGTACCCTAACCCTAACACTAACCCTAACCCTAAACCTAACCCCTACCCTACGCCGTACCCTCACCCGTACCCTATCCCATACCCTAAGCCGTACCCTAACCCTAACCCTAACCCTAACCTATACACTGCGCCGTACCCTCACCCGTACGCTAACCCGTACCCTAAGCCGTACCCTAACCCTAACCCTAACCCTAACCCTAACCCATACCCTACGCCGTACCCTAAACCGTACCCTAACCCGTATTCTAAGCCGTACCCTAACCATAACCAATACCCTACACAGTACCCTCACCCGTACCCTCACCCGTACCCTAAGCCATACCCTAACCCTAACCCTAACCCTAACCTATACACTACGCCATACCCTCACCCGTACCCTAACCCGTACCCTAAGCCGTACCCTAACCCTAACCCTAACCCTATACCTAACCCTAACCCCTACCCTATGCCATACCCTCACCTGTACCCTATCCCATAACCTAAGCCGTACCCTAACCCGTACCCTAACACGTACCCTAAGACGTACCGTAACCCTAACCCTAACACTAACCCTAACCCTAACCCACACTCTACGCCGTAACCTAACCCGTACCCTAACACGTACCCTAAGCCGTACGCTAACCCTAACCAATACCCTACGCCGTACCCTCACCCGTACCCTATCCCATACGCTAAGCCATACCCTAACCCTAACACTAACACTAACCCTAACCCTAACCCTAACCCATACCCTACGCCGTACCCTCACCCATAACCTAATCCGTACCCTAAGCCGTACCCTAACCCTAACCCTAACCTATACACTACGCTGTACCCTCACCCGTTCCCTAACCCGTACCCTAAGCCGTACCCTAACTCTAACCCTAACCCTAACCCTAACCCTTAACCATACCCTGCGCCGTACCCTAACCCATACAATAACCTGTATCCTAAGCCTTAACCTAACCCTAACCAATGACCTACACAGTACCCTCACCCGTACCCTAAGCCATACCCTAACCCTAACCCTAACACTAACCCTAACCCTAAACCCTACCCTATGCCGTACCCTCACCCATACCCTATCCCATACCCTAAGCCGTACCCTAACCCTAACACTAACCCTAACCCTAACCCTAACCCTAAACTACCCTTGACTGCTTTTGCCTCCATTAGATTTCCTAAGCACTAGTGTTTTAAGGAACAGGTTAAAAAGAAAATCCTAATGTGATTTTTTTATAATGTGTTTATTCTTTATCTTATCCTAGTGACGAAAATCTTCTCCATGGCTGGACCCTAAATAATATTCCTTTACGTGCTAAGTGGTATCTAGAGAGTGGGATAGGTTTAATAAATACCCTAATCCTAACGTGTACCCTAACCCTAACCCATACCCTAACCCTAATGCGTACCCTAACCCTAACCCAAACCCTAACCCTAACACGTACGCTAATCCTAACCCGTACCCTACACCAATCCCTAACCCTAAAACTAACCCTAACCCTAACCCTAACCCTAACCCATACGCTACGCCGTACCCTCACCCATACCCTAACCCGTATCCTAAGCCGTACCCTAATCCTAAACCTAACCCTAACCTCTACCCTACGCCGTACCCTCACCCGTACCCTAACCCGTACCCAAAGCCTTACCCTAAACCTAACCCTAACCCTCACCCATACCCAACGCCGTAACCTAACCCATATCCTAACCCGTATCCTAAGCCGTACCCTAACCCTAACCAATAACCTACGCAGTACCCTCACCAGTACCCTCACCCGTATCCTAAGCCCTACCCTAACCCTAACCCTAAACTACCCTTTACTGCTTTTGCCTCCATTAGATTTCCTAAACACTAGTGTTTTAAAGAACAGGTTAAAAAGAAAACCTTATGTGATTTTTTTTATAATGTGTTTATTCTTTATCTTATCCTAGTGACTAAAATCTTCTCCATGGCTGAACCCCAAATAATATTCCTTTACGTGCTAAGTGGTATCTAGAGAGTGGGATAGGTTTAATAAATACCCTAATCCTAACGTGTACCCTAAACCTAACCCATACCCTAACCCTAACGCGTACCCTAACCCTAACCAAAACCCTAACCCGAACAAGTATGCTAATCCTAACCCTTACCCTAAACCAATCCCTAACCCTAAAACTAACCCTAACCCTAACCCTAACCCTAACCCATAACCTACGCCGTACCCTCACCCGTACCCTAACCCGTACCCTAAGCCGTACCCTAACCCTAACCCTAACCCTAACCCATACGCTACGCCGCACCCTCACCCATACCCTAACCCGTATCCTAAGCCGTACCCTAACCCTAACCCTAACCCTAACCGCTACCCTACGCCGTACCCTATCCCATACCCTAAGCGGTACCCTAAACCTAACACTAACCCTAAACCTAACCCTAACCCCTACCCTACGCCGTACCCTCACCCGTAACCTATCCCATACCCTAAGCCGTACCCTAACCCTAACACTAACCCTAACCCTAAACCTAACCCCTACCCAACGACGTACCCTCACCCGTACCCTATCCCATACCCTAAGCCGTACCCTAACCCTAACCCTAACCCTAACCTATACACTACACCGTACCCTCACCCGTACCCTAACCCGTACCCTAAGCCGTACCCTACACCTAACCCTAACCCTAACCCTAACCCTAACCCATACCCTACGCCGTACCCTAAACCGTACCCTAACCCGTATTCTAAGCCGTACCCTAACCATAACCAATACCCTACACAGTACCCTCACCCGTACCCTCACCCGTACCCTAAGCCATACCCTAACCCTAACCCTAACCCTAACCTATACACTACGCCATACCCTCACCCGTACCCTAACCCGTACCCTAAGCCGTACCCTAACCCTAACCCTAACCCTAAACTATACCCTACGCCGTAACCTCACCCGTACCCTAACCCGTACCCTAAGCCGTACCCTAACCCTAACCCTAACCCTAACCCTAACCCATAGCGTACGCCATACCCTAACACGTACCCTAACCCGTATCCTAAGCCATACCCTAACCCTAACCAATACCCTACGCAGTATCCTCACCCATACCCTCACCCGTACCCTAAGCCGTACCCTAACCCTAACCCTAACACTAAACCTAACCCTAACCCCTACCCTATGCCATACCCTCACCTGTACCCTATCCCATAACCTAAGCCGTACCCTAACCCGTACCCTAACACGTACCCTAAGATGTACCGTAACCCTAACCCTAACACTAACCCTAACCCTAACCCACACTCTACGCCGTATCCTAACCCGTACCCTAACACGTATCCTAAGCCGTACCCTAACCCTAACCAGTACCCTACGCAGTACCCTCACCCGTACCCTCACCCGTACCCTAAGCCATACCCTAACCCTAACCCTAACACTAACCCTAACCCTAAACCCTACCCTATGCCGTACCCTCACCCATACCCTATCCCATACCCTAAGCCGTACCCTAACCCTAACACTAACCCTAACCCTAACCCTAACCCTAAACTACCCTTGACTGCTTTTGCCTCCATTAGATTTCCTAAGCACTAGTGTTTTAAGGAACAGGTTAAAAAGAAAATCCTAATGTGATTTTTTTATAATGTGTTTATTCTTTATCTTATCCTAGTGACGAAAATCTTCTCCATGGCTGGACCCCAAATAATATTCCTTTACGTGCTAAGTGGTATCTAGAGAGTGGGATAGGTTTAATAAATACCCTAATCCTAACGTGTACCCTAAACCTAACCCATACCCTAACCCTAACGCGTACCCTAACCCTAACCAAAACCCTAACCCGAACAAGTATGCTAATCCTAACCCTTACCCTAAACCAATCCCTAACCCTAAAACTAACCCTAACCCTAACCCTAACCCTAACCCATAACCTACGCCGTACCCTCACCCGTACCCTAACCCGTACCCTAAGCCGTACCCTAACCCTAACCCTAACCCTAACCCATACGCTACGCCGCACCCTCACCCATACCCTAACCCGTATCCTAAGCCGTACCCTAACCCTAACCCTAACCCTAACCGCTACCCTACGCCGTACCCTATCCCATACCCTAAGCGGTACCCTAAACCTAACACTAACCCTAAACCTAACCTAACCCCTACCCTACGCCGTACCCTCACCCGTAACCTATCCCATACCCTAAGCCGTACCCTAACCCTAACACTAACCCTAACCCTAAACCTAACCCCTACCCAACGACGTACCCTCACCCGTACCCTATCCCATACCCTAAGCCGTACCCTAACCCTAACCCTAACCCTAACCTATACACTACACCGTACCCTCACCCGTACCCTAACCCGTACCCTAAGCCGTACCCTACACCTAACCCTAACCCTAACCCTAACCCTAACCCATACCCTACGCCGTACCCTAAACCGTACCCTAACCCGTATTCTAAGCCGTACCCTAACCATAACCAATACCCTACACAGTACCCTCACCCGTACCCTCACCCGTACCCTAAGCCATACCCTAACCCTAACCCTAACCCTAACCTATACACTACGCCATACCCTCACCCGTACCCTAACCCGTACCCTAAGCCGTACCCTAACCCTAACCCTAACCCTAAACTATACCCTACGCCGTAACCTCACCCGTACCCTAACCCGTACCCTAAGCCGTACCCTAACCCTAACCCTAACCCTAACCCTAACCCATAGCGTACGCCATACCCTAACACGTACCCTAACCCGTATCCTAAGCCATACCCTAACCCTAACCAATACCCTACGCAGTATCCTCACCCATACCCTCACCCGTACCCTAAGCCGTACCCTAACCCTAACCCTAACACTAAACCTAACCCTAACCCCTACCCTATGCCATACCCTCACCTGTACCCTATCCCATAACCTAAGCCGTACCCTAACCCGTACCCTAACACGTACCCTAAGATGTACCGTAACCCTAACCCTAACACTAACCCTAACCCTAACCCACACTCTACGCCGTATCCTAACCCGTACCCTAACACGTATCCTAAGCCGTACCCTAACCCTAACCAGTACCCTACGCAGTACCCTCACCCGTACCCTCACCCGTACCCTAAGCCATACCCTAACCCTAACCCTAACACTAACCCTAACCCTAAACCCTACCCTATGCCGTACCCTCACCCATACCCTATCCCATACCCTAAGCCGTACCCTAACCCTAACACTAACCCTAACCCTAACCCTAACCCTAAACTACCCTTGACTGCTTTTGCCTCCATTAGATTTCCTAAGCACTAGTGTTTTAAGGAACAGGTTAAAAAGAAAATCCTAATGTGATTTTTTTATAATGTGTTTATTCTTTATCTTATCCTAGTGACGAAAATCTTCTCCATGGCTGGACCCTAAATAATATTCCTTTACGTGCTAAGTGGTATCTAGAGAGTGGGATAGGTTTAATAAATACCCTAATCCTAACGTGTACCCTAACCCTAACCCATACCCTAACCCTAATGCGTACCCTAACCCTAACCCAAACCCTAACCCTAACACGTACGCTAATCCTAACCCGTACCCTAAACCAATCCCTAACCCTAAAACTAACCCTAACCCTAACCCTAACGCATAACCTACGCCGTACCCTCACCCATACCCTAACCCGTATCCTAAGCCGTACCCTAACCCTAAACCTAACCCTAACCTCTACCCTACGCCGTACCCTCACCCGTACCCTAACCCGTACCCAAAGCCTTACCCTAACCCTAACCCTAACCCTCACCCATACCCAACACCGTAACCTAACCCATATCCTAACCCGTATCCTAAGCCGTACCCTAACCCTAACCAATAACCTACGCAGTACCCTCACCAGTACCCTCACCCGTATCCTAAGCCCTACCCTAACCCTAACCCTAACCCTAACCCTAAACTACCCTTTACTGCTTTTGCCTCCATTAGATTTCCTAAACACTAGTGTTTTAAAGAACAGGTTAAAAAGAAAACCTTATGTGATTTTTTTTATAATGTGTTTATTCTTTATCTTATCCTAGTGACTAAAATCTTCTCCATGGCTGAACCCCAAATAATATTCCTTTACGTGCTAAGTGGTATCTAGAGAGTGGGATAGGTTTAATAAATACCCTAATCCTAACGTGTACCCTAAACCTAACCCATACCCTAACCCTAACGCGTACCCTAACCCTAACCAAAACCCTAACCCGAACAAGTATGCTAATCCTAACCCGTACCCTAAACCAATCCCTAACCCTAAAACTAACCCTAACCCTAACCCTAACCCTAACCCATAACCTACGCCGTAACTTCACCCGTACCCTAACCCATACCCTAAGCCGTACCCTAACCCTAACCCTAACCCATACGCTACGCCGCACCCTCACCCATACCCTAACCCGTATCCTAAGCCGTACCCTAACCCTAACCCTAACCCTATCCGCTACCCTACGCCGTACCCTATCCCATACCCTAAGCGGTACCCTAAACCTAACACTAACCCTAAACCTAACCCTAACCCCTACCCTACGCCGTACTCTCACCGTAACCTATCCCATACCCTAAGCCGTACCCTAACCCTAACACTAACCCTAACCCTAAACCTAACCCCTACCCTACGCCGTACCCTCACCCGTACCCTATCCCATACCCTAAGCCGTACCCTAACCCTAACCCTAACCCTAACCTATACACTGCGCCGTACCCTCACCCGTACGCTAAGCCGTACCCTAAGCCGTACCCTAACCCTAACCCTAACCCTAAACCTAACCCATACCCTACGCCGTACCCTAAACCGTACCCTAACCCGTATTCTAAGCCGTACCCTAACCATAACCAATACCCTACACAGTACCCTCACCCGTACCCTCACCCGTACCCTAAGCCATACCCTAACCCTAACCCTAACCCTAACCTATACACTACGCCATACCCTCACTCGTACCCTAACCCGTACCCTAAGCCGTACCCTAACCCTAACCCTAACCCTAAACTATACCCTACGCCGTAACCTCACCCATACCCTAACCCGTACCCTAAGCCGTACCCTAACCCTAACCCTAACCCTAACCCTAACCCTAACCCATAGCGTACGCCATACCCTTACACGTACCCTAACCCGTATCCTAAGCCGTACCCTAACCCTAACCAATACCCTACGCAGTATCCTCACCCATACTCTCACCCGTACCCTAAGCCGTACCCTAACCCTAACCCTAACCCTAAACCTAACCCTAACCCCTACCCTATGCCATACCCTCACCTGTACCCTATCCCATAACCTAAGCCGTACCCTAACCCGTACCCTAACACGTACCCTAAGACGTACCGTAACCCTAACCCTAACACTAACCCTAACCCTAACCCACACTCTACGCCGTACCCTAACCCGTACCCTAACACGTATCCTAAGCCGTACCCTAACCCTAACCAATACCCTACGCAGTATCCTCACCCATACCCTCACCCGTACCCTAAGCCGTAACCTAACCCTAACCCTAACCCTAAACCTAACCCTAACCCCTACCCTATGCCATACCCTCACCTGTACCCTATCCCATAACCTAAGCCGTACCCTAACCCGTACCCTAACACGTACCCTAAGACGTACCGTAACCCTAACCCTAACACTAACCCTAACCCTAACCCACACTCTACGCCGTACCCTAACCCGTACCCTAACACGTATCCTAAGCCGTACCCTAACCCTAACCAATACCCTACGCAGTACCCTCACCCGTACCCTCACCCGTACCCTAAGCCATACCCTAACCCTAACCCCAACCCTAACCCTAACCCCTACCCTACGCCGTACCCTCACCCGTACCCTATCCCATACGCTAAGCCGTACCCTAACCCTAACACTAACACTAACCCTAACCCTAACCCTAACCCATACCCTACGCCGTACCCTCACCCATAACCTAATCCGTACCCTAAGCCGTACCCTAACCCTAACCCTAACCTATACACTACGCCGTACCCTCACCCGTTCCCTAACCCGTACCCTAAGCCGTACCCTAACTCTAACCCTAACCCTAACCCTAACCCTTAACCATACCCTGCGCCGTACCCTAACCCATACAATAACCTGTATCCTAAGCCTTAACCTAACCCTAACCAATGACCTACACAGTACCCTCACCCGTACCCTAAGCCATACCCTAACCCTAACCCTAACACTAACCCTAACCCTAAACCCTACCCTATGCCGTACCCTCACCCATACCCTATCCCATACCCTAAGCCGTACCCTACCCCTAACACTAACCCTAACCCTAACCCTAACCCTAAACTACCCTTGACTGCTTTTGCCTCCATTAGATTTCCTAAGCACTAGTGTTTTAAGGAACAGGTTAAAAAGAAAATCCTAATGTGATTTTTTTATAATGTGTTTATTCTTTATCTTATCCTAGTGACGAAAATCTTCTCCATGGCTGGACCCTAAATAATATTCCTTTACGTGCTAAGTGGTATCTAGAGAGTGGGATAGGTTTAATAAATACCCTAATCCTAACGTGTACCCTAACCCTAACCCATACCCTAACCCTAATGCGTACCCTAACCCTAACCCAAACCCTAACCCTAACACGTACGCTAATCCTAACCCGTACCCTAAACCAATCCCTAACCCTAAAACTAACCCTAACCCTAACCCTAACCCTAACCCATACGCTACGCCGTACCCTCACCCATACCCTAACCCGTATCCTAAGCCGTACCCTAATCCTAACCCTAACCCTCACCCATACCCAACGCCGTAACCTAACCCATATCCTAACCCGTATCCTAAGCCGTACCCTAACCCTAACCAATAACCTACGCAGTACCCTCACCAGTACCCTCACCCGTATCCTAAGCCCTACCCTAACCCTAACCCTAACCCTAACCCTAAACTACCCTTTACTGCTTTTGCCTCCATTAGATTTCCTAAACACTAGTGTTTTAAAGAACAGGTTAAAAAGAAAACCTTATGTGATTTTTTTTATAATGTGTTTATTCTTTATCTTATCCTAGTGACTAAAATCTTCTCCATGGCTGAACCCCAAATAATATTCCTTTACGTGCTAAGTGGTATCTAGAGAGTGGGATAGGTTTAATAAATACCCTAATCCTAACGTGTACCCTAAACCTAACCCATACCCTAACCCTAACGCGTACCCTAACCCTAACCAAAACCCTAACCCGAACAAGTATGCTAATCCTAACCCGTACCCTAAACCAATCCCTAACCCTAAAACTAACCCTAACCCTAACCCTAACCCTAACCCATAACCTACGCCGTAACCTCACCCGTACCCTAACCCATACCCTAAGCCGTACCCTAACCCTAACCCTAACCCTAACCCATACGCTACGCCGCACCCTCACCCATACCCTAACCCGTATCCTAAGCAGTACCCTAACCCTAACCCTAACCCTAACCGCTACCCTACGCCGTACCCTATCCCATACCCTAAGCGGTACCCTAAACCTAACACTAACCCTAAACCTAACCCTAACCCCTACCCTACGCCGTACCCTCACCATAACCTATCCCATACCCTAAGCCGTACCCTAACCCTAACACTAACCCTAACCCTAAACCTAACCCCTACCCTACGCCGTAACCTCACACGTACTCTATCCCATACCCTAAGCCGTACCCTAACCCTAACCCTAACCCTAACCTATACACTGCGCCGTACCCTCACCCGTACGCTAACCCGTACCCTAAGCCGTACCCTAACCCTAACCCTAACCCTAACCCTAACCCTAACCCATACCCTACGCCGTACCCTAAACCGTACCCTAACCCGTATTCTAAGCCGTACCCTAACCATAACCAATACCCTACACAGTACCCTCACACGTACCCTCACCCGTACCCTAAGCCATACCCTAACCCTAACCCTAACCCTAACCTATACACTAAGCCATAACCTCACCCGTACCATAACCCGTACCCTAAGCCGTACCCTAACCCTAACCCTAACCCTAAACTATACCCTACGCCATTACCTCACCCATACCCTAACCCGTACCCTAAGCCGTACCCTAACCCTAACCCTAACCCTAACCCTAACCCTAACCCATAGCGTACGCCATACCCTAACACGTACCCTAACCCGTATCCTAAGCCGTACCCTAACCCTAACCAATACCCTACGCAGTATCCTCACCCATACCCTCACCCGTACCCTAAGCCGTACCCTAATCCTAACCCTAACCCTAAACCTAACCCTAACACCTACCCTATGCCATACCCTCACCTGTACCCTATCCCATAACCTAAGCCGTACCCTAACCCGTACCCTAACACGTACCCTAAGACGTACCGTAACCCTAACCCTAACACTAACCCTAACCCTAACCCTAACCCCTACCCTACGCCGTACCCTCACCCGTACCCTATCCCATACGCTAAGCCGTACCCTAACCCTAACACTAACACTAACCCTAACCCTAACCCTAACCCATACCCTACGCCGTACCCTCACCCATAACCTAATCCGTACCCTAAGCCGTACCCTAACCCTAACCCCAACCTATACACTACGCCGTACCCTCACACGTTCCCTAACCCGTAACCTAAGCCGTACCCTAACTCTAACCCTAACCCTAACCCTAACCCTTAACCATACCCTGCGCCGTACCCTAACCCATACAATAACCTGTATCCTAAGCCTTAACCTAACCCTAACCAATGACCTACACAGTACCCTCACCCGTACCCTAAGCCATACCCTAACCCTAACCCTAACACTAACCCTAACCCTAAACCCTACCATATGCCGTACCCTCACCCATACCCTATCCCATACCCTAAGCCGTACCCTAACCCTAACACTAACCCTAACCCTAACCCTAACCCTAAACTACCCTTGACTGCTTTTGCCTCCATTAGATTTCCTAAGCACTAGTGTTTTAAGGAACAGGTTAAAAAGAAAATCCTAATGTGATTTTTTTATAATGTGTTTATTCTTTATCTTATCCTAGTGACGAAAATCTTCTCCATGTCTGGACCCTAAATAATATTCCTTTACGTGCTAAGTGGTATCTAGAGAGTGGGATAGGTTTAATAAATACCCTAATCCTAACGTGTACCCTAACCCTAACCCTAACCCTAACCCATACGCTACGCCGTACCCTCACCCATACCCTAACCCGTATCCTAAGCCGTACCCTAATCCTAAACCTAACCCTAACCTCTACCCTACGCCGTACCCTCACCCGTACCCTAACCCGTACCCAAAGCCTTACCCTAACCCTAACCCTAACCCTCACCCATACCCAACGCCGTAACCTAACCCATATCCTAACCCGTATCCTAAGCCGTACCCTAACCCTAACCAATAACCTACGCAGTACCCTCACCAGTACCCTCACCCGTATCCTAAGCCCTACCCTAACCCTAACACTAAACTACCCTTTACTGCTTTTGCCTCCATTAGATTTCCTAAACACTAGTGTTTTAAAGAACAGGTTAAAAAGAAAACCTTATGTGATTTTTTTTATAATGTGTTTATTCTTTATCTTATCCTAGTGACTAAAATCTTCTCCATGGCTGAACTCCAAATAATATTCCTTTACGTGCTAAGTGGTATCTAGAGAGTGGGATAGGTTTAATAAATACCCTAATCCTAACGTGTACCCTAAACCTAACCCATACCCTAACCGTAACGCGTACCCTAACCCTAACCAAAACCCTAACACGAACAAGTATGCTAATCCTAACCCTTACCCTAAACCAATCCCTAACCCTAAAACTAACCCTAACCCTAACCCTAACCCTAACCCATAACCTACGCCGTACCCTCACCCGTACCCTAACCCGTACCCTAAGCCGTACCCTAACCCTAACCCATACGCTACGCCGCACCCTCACCCGTACCCTAACCCGTATCCTAAGCCGTACCCTAACCCTAACCCTAACCGCTACCCTACGCCGTACCCTATCCCATACCCTAAGCGGTACCCTAAACCTAACACTAACCCTAAACCTAACCCTAACCCCTACCCTACGCCGTACCCTCACCCGTAACCTATCCCATACCCTAAGCCGTACCCTAACCCTAACACTAACCCTAACCCTAAACCTAACCCCTACCCAACGACGTACCCTCACCCGTACCCTATCCCATACCCTAAGCCGTACCCTAACCCTAACCCTAACCCTAACCTATACACTACGCCGTACCCTCACCCGTACCCTAACCCGTACCCTAAGCCGTACCCTAACCCTAACCCTAACCCTAACCCTAACCCTAAACCATACCCTACGCCGTACCCTAAGCCGTACCCTAACCCTAACACTAACCCTAACCCTAACCCTAACCCTAAACTACCCTTGATTGCTTTTGCCTCTATTAGATTTCCTAAGCACTAGTGTTTTAAGGAACAGGTTAAAAAGAAAATCCTAATGTGATTTTTTTATAATGTGTTTATTCTTTATCTTATCCTAGTGACTAAAATCTTCTCCATGGCTGGATCCCTAATAATATTCCTTTACGTGCTAAGTGGTATCTAGAGAGTGGGATAGGTTTAATAAATACCCTAATCCTAATGTGTACCCTAACCCTAACCCATACCCTAACCCTAATGCGTACCCTAACCCTAACCCAAACCCTAACCCTAACACGTACGCTAATCCTAACCCGTACCCTAAACCAATCCATAACCCTAAAACTAACCCTTACCCTAACCCTAACCCTAACCCATACGCTACGCCGTACCCTCACCCATACCCTAACCCGTATCCTAAGCCGTACCCTAATCCTAAACATAACCCTAACCTCTACCCTACGCCGTACCCTCACCCGTACCCTAACCCCTTCCCAAAGCCTTACCCTAACCCTAACCCTAACCCTCACCCATACCCAACGCCGTAACCTAACCCATATCCTAACCCGTATCCTAAGCCGTACCCTAACCCTAACCAATAACCTACGCAGTACCCTCACCAGTACCCTCACCCGTATCCTAAGCCCTACCCTTACCCTAACCCTAACCCTAACCCTAAACTACCCTTTACTGCTTTTGCCTCCATTAGATTTCCTAAACACTAGTGTTTTAAGGAACAGGTTAAAAAGAAAACCTTATGTGATTTTTTTAATAATGTGTTTATTCTTTATCTTATCCTAGTGACTAAAATCTTCTCCATGGTTGAACCCCAAATAATATTCCTTTACGTGCTAAGTGGTATCTAGAGAGTGGGATAGGTTTAATAAATACCCTAATCCTAACGTGTACCCTAAACCTAACCCATACCCTAACCCTAACGCGTACCCTAACCCTAACCAAAACCCTAACCCGAACAAGTATGCTAATCCTAACCCGTACCCTAAACCAATCCCTAACCCTAAAACTAACCCTAACCCTAACCCTAACCCTAACCCATAACCTACGCCGTAACCTCACCCGTACCCTAACCGATACCCTAAGCCGTACCCTAACCCTAACCCTAACCCTAAGCCATACGCTACGCCGCACCCTCACCCATACCCTAACCCGTATCCTAAGCCGTACCCTAACCCTAACCCTAACCCTAACCGCTACCCTACGCCGTACCCTATCCCATACCCTAAGCGGTACCCTAAACCTAACACTAACCCTAAACCTAACCCTAACCCCTACCCTACGCCGTACCCTCACCGTAACCTATCCCATACCCTAAGCCGTACCCTAACCCTAACACTAACCCTAACCCTAAACCTAACCCCTACCCTACGCCGTACCCTCACCCGTACCCTATCCCATACCCTAAGCCGTACCCTAACCCTAACCCTAACCCTAACCTATACACTGCGCCGTACCCTCACCCGTACGCTAACCCGTACCCTAAGCCGTACCCTAACCCTAACCCTAACCCTAACCCTAACCCTAACCCATACCCTACGCCGTACCCTAAACCGTACCCTAACCCGTATTCTAAGCCGTACCCTAACCATAACCAATACCCTACACAGTACCCTCACCCGTACCCTCACCCGTACCCTAAGCCATACCCTAACCCTAACCCTAACCCTAACCTATACACTACGCCATACCCTCACCCGTACCCTAACCCGTACCCTAAGCCGTACCCTAACCCTAACCCTAACCCTATACCTAACCCTAACCCCTACCCTATGCCATACCCTCACCTGTACCCTATCCCATAACCTAAGCCGTACCCTAACCCGTACCCTAACACGTACCCTAAGACGTACCGTAACCCTAACCCTAACACTAACCCTAACCCTAACCCACACTCTACGCCGTAACCTAACCCGTACCCTAACACGTACCCTAAGCCGTACCCTAACCCTAACCAATACCCTACGCCGTACCCTCACCCGTACCCTATCCCATACGCTAAGCCATACCCTAACCCTAACACTAACACTAACCCTAACCCTAACCCTAACCCATACCCTACGCCGTACCCTCACCCATAACCTAATCCGTACCCTAAGCCGTACCCTAACCCTAACCCTAACCTATACACTACGCTGTACCCTCACCCGTTCCCTAACCCGTACCCTAAGCCGTACCCTAACTCTAACCCTAACCCTAACCCTAACCCTTAACCATACCCTGCGCCGTACCCTAACCCATACAATAACCTGTATCCTAAGCCTTAACCTAACCCTAACCAATGACCTACACAGTACCCTCACCCGTACCCTAAGCCATACCCTAACCCTAACCCTAACACTAACCCTAACCCTAAACCCTACCCTATGCCGTACCCTCACCCATACCCTATCCCATACCCTAAGCCGTACCCTAACCCTAACACTAACCCTAACCCTAACCCTAACCCTAAACTACCCTTGACTGCTTTTGCCTCCATTAGATTTCCTAAGCACTAGTGTTTTAAGGAACAGGTTAAAAAGAAAATCCTAATGTGATTTTTTTATAATGTGTTTATTCTTTATCTTATCCTAGTGACGAAAATCTTCTCCATGGCTGGACCCTAAATAATATTCCTTTACGTGCTAAGTGGTATCTAGAGAGTGGGATAGGTTTAATAAATACCCTAATCCTAACGTGTACCCTAACCCTAACCCATACCCTAACCCTAATGCGTACCCTAACCCTAACCCAAACCCTAACCCTAACACGTACGCTAATCCTAACCCGTACCCTACACCAATCCCTAACCCTAAAACTAACCCTAACCCTAACCCTAACCCTAACCCATACGCTACGCCGTACCCTCACCCATACCCTAACCCGTATCCTAAGCCGTACCCTAATCCTAAACCTAACCCTAACCTCTACCCTACGCCGTACCCTCACCCGTACCCTAACCCGTACCCAAAGCCTTACCCTAACCCTAACCCTAACCCTCACCCATACCCAACGCCGTAACCTAACCCATATCCTAACCCGTATCCTAAGCCGTACCCTAACCCTAACCAATAACCTACGCAGTACCCTCACCAGTACCCTCACCCGTATCCTAAGCCCTACCCTAACCCTAACCCTAAACTACCCTTTACTGCTTTTGCCTCCATTAGATTTCCTAAACACTAGTGTTTTAAAGAACAGGTTAAAAAGAAAACCTTATGTGATTTTTTTTATAATGTGTTTATTCTTTATCTTATCCTAGTGACTAAAATCTTCTCCATGGCTGAACCCCAAATAATATTCCTTTACGTGCTAAGTGGTATCTAGAGAGTGGGATAGGTTTAATAAATACCCTAATCCTAACGTGTACCCTAAACCTAACCCATACCCTAACCCTAACGCGTACCCTAACCCTAACCAAAACCCTAACCCGAACAAGTATGCTAATCCTAACCCTTACCCTAAACCAATCCCTAACCCTAAAACTAACCCTAACCCTAACCCTAACCCTAACCCATAACCTACGCCGTACCCTCACCCGTACCCTAACCCGTACCCTAAGCCGTACCCTAACCCTAACCCTAACCCTAACCCATACGCTACGCCGCACCCTCACCCATACCCTAACCCGTATCCTAAGCCGTACCCTAACCCTAACCCTAACCCTAACCGCTACCCTACGCCGTACCCTATCCCATACCCTAAGCGGTACCCTAAACCTAACACTAACCCTAAACCTAACCCTAACCCCTACCCTACGCCGTACCCTCACCCGTAACCTATCCCATACCCTAAGCCGTACCCTAACCCTAACACTAACCCTAACCCTAAACCTAACCCCTACCCAACGACGTACCCTCACCCGTACCCTATCCCATACCCTAAGCCGTACCCTAACCCTAACCCTAACCCTAACCTATACACTACACCGTACCCTCACCCGTACCCTAACCTGTACCCTAAGCCGTACCCTACACCTAACCCTAACCCTAACCCTAACCCTAACCCATACCCTACGCCGTACCCTAAACCGTACCCTAACCCGTATTCTAAGCCGTACCCTAACCATAACCAATACCCTACACAGTACCCTCACCCGTACCCTCACCCGTACCCTAAGCCATACCCTAACCCTAACCCTAACCCTAACCTATACACTACGCCATACCCTCACCCGTACCCTAACCCGTACCCTAAGCCGTACCCTAACCCTAACCCTAACCCTAAACTATACCCTACGCCGTAACCTCACCCGTACCCTAACCCGTACCCTAAGCCGTACCCTAACCCTAACCCTAACCCTAACCCTAACCCATAGCGTACGCCATACCCTAACACGTACCCTAACCCGTATCCTAAGCCATACCCTAACCCTAACCAATACCCTACGCAGTATCCTCACCCATACCCTCACCCGTACCCTAAGCCGTACCCTAACCCTAACCCTAACACTAAACCTAACCCTAACCCCTACCCTATGCCATACCCTCACCTGTACCCTATCCCATAACCTAAGCCGTACCCTAACCCGTACCCTAACACGTACCCTAAGATGTACCGTAACCCTAACCCTAACACTAACCCTAACCCTAACCCACACTCTACGCCGTACCCTAACCCGTACCCTAACACGTATCCTAAGCCGTACCCTAACCCTAACCAATACCCTACGCAGTACCCTCACCCGTACCCTCACCCGTACCCTAAGCCATACCCTAACCCTAACCCTAACCCTAACCCTAACCCCTACCCTACGCCGTACCCTCACCCGTACCCTATCCCATACGCTAAGCTGTACCCTAACCCTAACACTAACACTAACCCTAACCCTAACCCTAACCCATACCCTACGCTGTACCCTCACCCATAACCTAATCCGTACCCTAAGCCGTACCCTAACCCTAACCCTAACCTATACACTACGCCGTACCCTCACCCGTTCCCTAACCCGTACCCTAAGCCGTACCCTAACTCTAACCCTAACCCTAACCCTAACCCTTAACCATACCCTGCGCCGTACCCTAACCCATACAATAACCTGTATCCTAAGCCTTAACCTAACCCTAACCAATGACCTACACAGTACCCTCACCCGTACCCTAAGCCATACCCTAACCCTAACCCTAACACTAACCCTAACCCTAAACCCTACCCTATGCCGTACCCTCACCCATACCCTATCCCATACCCTAAGCCGTACCCTAACCCTAACACTAACCCTAACCCTAATCCTAACCCTAAACTACCCTTGACTGCTTTTGCCTCCATTAGATTTCCTAAGCACTAGTGTTTTAAGGAACAGGTTAAAAAGAAAATCCTAATGTGATTTTTTTATAATGTGTTTATTCTTTATCTTATCCTAGTGACGAAAATCTTCTCCATGGCTGGACCCTAAATAATATTCCTTTACGTGCTAAGTGGTATCTAGAGAGTGGTATAGGTTTAATAAATACCCTAATCCTAATGTGTACCCTAACCCTAACCCATACCCTAACCCTAATGCGTACCCTAACCCTAACCCAAACCCTAACCCTAACACGTACGCTAATCCTAACCCGTACCCTACACCAATCCCTAACCCTAAAACTAACCCTTACCCTAACCCTAACCCTAACCCATACGCTACGCCGTACCCTCACCCATACCCTAACCCGTATCCTAAGCCGTACCCTAATCCTAAACCTAACCCTAACCTCTACCCTACGCCGTACCCTCACCCGTACCCTAACCCGTACCCAAAGCCTTACCCTAACCCTAACCCTAACCCTCACTCATACCCAACGCCGTAACCTAACCCATATCCTAACCCGTATCCTAAGCCGTACCCTAACCCTAACCAATAACCTACGCAGTACCCTCACCAGTACCCTCACCCGTATCCTAAGCCCTACCCTTACCCTAACCCTAAACTACCCTTTACTGCTTTTGCCTCCATTAGATATCCTAAACACTAGTGTTTTAAAGAACAGGTTAAAAAGAAAACCTTATGTGATTTTTTTTATAATGTGTTTATTCTTTATCTTATCCTAGTGACTAAAATCTTCTCCATGGCTGAACCCCAAATAATATTCCTTTACGTGCTAAGTGGTATCTAGAGAGTGGGATAGGTTTAATAAATACCCTAATCCTAACGTGTACCCTAAACCTAACCCATACCCTAACCCTAACGCGTACCCTAACCCTAACCAAAACCCTAACCCGAACAAGTATGCTAATCCTAACCCTTACCCTAAACCAATCCCTAACCCTAAAACTAACCCTAACCCTAACCCTAACCCTAACCCATAACCTACGCCGTACCCTCACCCGTACCCTAACCCGTACCCTAAGCCGTACCCTAACCCTAACCCTAACCCTAACCCATACGCTACGCCGCACCCTCACCCGTACCCTAACCCGTATCCTAAGCCGTACCCTAACCCTAACCCTAACCCTAACCGCTACCCTACGCCGTACCCTATCCCATACCCTAAGCGGTACCCTAAACCTAATACTAACCCTAAACCTAACCCTAACCCCTACCCTACGCCGTACCCTCAACCGTAACCTATCCCATACCCTAAGCCGTACCCTAACCCTAACACTAACCCTAACCCTAAACCTAACCCCTACCCAACGACGTACCCTCACCCGTACCCTATCCCATACCCTAAGCCGTACCCTAACCCTAACCCTAACCCTAACCTATACACTACACCGTACCCTCACCCGTACCCTAACCCGTACCCTAAGCCGTACCCTAACCCTAACCCTAACCCTAACCCTAACCCTAACCCATACCCTACGCCGTACCCTAAACCGTACCCTAACCCGTATTCTAAGCCGTACCCTAACCATAACCAATACCCTACACAGTACCCTCACCCGTACCCTCACCCGTACCCTAAGCCATACCCTAACCCTAACCCTAACCCTAACCTATACACTACGCCATACCCTCACCCGTACCCTAACCCGTACCCTAAGCCGTACCCTAACCCTAACCCTAACCCTAAACTATACCCTACGCCGTAACCTCACCCGTACCCTAACCCGTACCCTAAGCCGTACCCTAACCCTAACCCTAACCCTAACCCTAACCCATAGCGTACGCCATACCCTAACACGTACCCTAACCCGTATCCTAAGCCATACCCTAACCCTAACCAATACCCTACGCAGTATCCTCACCCATACCCTCACCCGTACCCTAAGCCGTACCCTAACCCTAACCCTAACACTAAACCTAACCCTAACCCCTACCCTATGCCATACCCTCACCTGTACCCTATCCCATAACCTAAGCCGTACCCTAACCCGTACCCTAACACGTACCCTAAGATGTACCGTAACCCTAACCCTAACACTAACCCTAACCCTAACCCACACTCTACGCCGTATCCTAACCCGTACCCTAACACGTATCCTAAGCCGTACCCTAACCCTAACCAATACCCTACGCAGTACCCTCACCCGTACCCTCACCCGTACCCTAAGCCATACCCTAACCCTAACCCTAACACTAACCCTAACCCTAAACCCTACCCTATGCCGTACCCTCACCCATACCCTATCCCATACCCTAAGCCGTACCCTAACCCTAACACTAACCCTAACCCTAACCCTAACCCTAAACTACCCTTGACTGCTTTTGCCTCCATTAGATTTCCTAAGCACTAGTGTTTTAAGGAACAGGTTAAAAAGAAAATCCTAATGTGATTTTTTTATAATGTGTTTATTCTTTATCTTATCCTAGTGACGAAAATCTTCTCCATGGCTGGACCCTAAATAATATTCCTTTACGTGCTAAGTGGTATCTAGAGAGTGGGATAGGTTTAATAAATACCCTAATCCTAACGTGTACCCTAACCCTAACCCATACCCTAACCCTAATGCGTACCCTAACCCTAACCCAAACCCTAACCCTAACACGTACGCTAATCCTAACCCGTACCCTAAACCAATCCCTAACCCTAAAACTAACCCTAACCCTAACCCTAACCCATAACCTACGCCGTACCCTCACCCATACCCTAACCCGTATCCTAAGCCGTACCCTAACCCTAAACCTAACCCTAACCTCTACCCTACGCCGTACCCTCACCCGTACCCTAACCCGTACCCAAAGCCTTACCCTAACCCTAACCCTAACCCTCACCCATACCCAACACCGTAACCTAACCCATATCCTAACCCGTATCCTAAGCCGTACCCTAACCCTAACCAATAACCTACGCAGTACCCTCACCAGTACCCTCACCCGTATCCTAAGCCCTACCCTAACCCTAACCCTAACCCTAACCCTAAACTACCCTTTACTGCTTTTGCCTCCATTAGATTTCCTAAACACTAGTGTTTTAAAGAACAGGTTAAAAAGAAAACCTTATGTGATTTTTTTTATAATGTGTTTATTCTTTATCTTATCCTAGTGACTAAAATCTTCTCCATGGCTGAACCCCAAATAATATTCCTTTACGTGCTAAGTGGTATCTAGAGAGTGGGATAGGTTTAATAAATACCCTAATCCTAACGTGTACCCTAAACCTAACCCATACCCTAACCCTAACGCGTACCCTAACCCTAACCAAAACCCTAACCCGAACAAGTATGCTAATCCTAACCCTTACCCTAAACCAATCCCTAACCCTAAAACTAACCCTAACCCTAACCCTAACCCTAACCCATAACCTACGCCGTACCCTCACCCGTACCCTAACCCGTACCCTAAGCCGTACCCTAACCCTAACCCTAACCCTAACCCATACGCTACGCCGCACCCTCACCCGTACCCTAACCCGTATCCTAAGCCGTACCCTAACCCTAACCCTAACCCTAACCGCTACCCTACGCCGTACCCTATCCCATACCCTAAGCGGTACCCTAAACCTAATACTAACCCTAAACCTAACCCTAACCCCTACCCTACGCCGTACCCTCAACCGTAACCTATCCCATACCCTAAGCCGTACCCTAACCCTAACACTAACCCTAACCCTAAACCTAACCCCTACCCAACGACGTACCCTCACCCGTACCCTATCCCATACCCTAAGCCGTACCCTAACCCTAACCCTAACCCTAACCTATACACTACACCGTACCCTCACCCGTACCCTAACCCGTACCCTAAGCCGTACCCTAACCCTAACCCTAACCCTAACCCTAACCCTAACCCATACCCTACGCCGTACCCTAAACCGTACCCTAACCCGTATTCTAAGCCGTACCCTAACCATAACCAATACCCTACACAGTACCCTCACCCGTACCCTCACCCGTACCCTAAGCCATACCCTAACCCTAACCCTAACCCTAACCTATACACTACGCCATACCCTCACCCGTACCCTAACCCGTACCCTAAGCCGTACCCTAACCCTAACCCTAACCCTAAACTATACCCTACGCCGTAACCTCACCCGTACCCTAACCCGTACCCTAAGCCGTACCCTAACCCTAACCCTAACCCTAACCCTAACCCATAGCGTACGCCATACCCTAACACGTACCCTAACCCGTATCCTAAGCCATACCCTAACCCTAACCAATACCCTACGCAGTATCCTCACCCATACCCTCACCCGTACCCTAAGCCGTACCCTAACCCTAACCCTAACACTAAACCTAACCCTAACCCCTACCCTATGCCATACCCTCACCTGTACCCTATCCCATAACCTAAGCCGTACCCTAACCCGTACCCTAACACGTACCCTAAGATGTACCGTAACCCTAACCCTAACACTAACCCTAACCCTAACCCACACTCTACGCCGTATCCTAACCCGTACCCTAACACGTATCCTAAGCCGTACCCTAACCCTAACCAATACCCTACGCAGTACCCTCACCCGTACCCTCACCCGTACCCTAAGCCATACCCTAACCCTAACCCTAACACTAACCCTAACCCTAAACCCTACCCTATGCCGTACCCTCACCCATACCCTATCCCATACCCTAAGCCGTACCCTAACCCTAACACTAACCCTAACCCTAACCCTAACCCTAAACTACCCTTGACTGCTTTTGCCTCCATTAGATTTCCTAAGCACTAGTGTTTTAAGGAACAGGTTAAAAAGAAAATCCTAATGTGATTTTTTTATAATGTGTTTATTCTTTATCTTATCCTAGTGACGAAAATCTTCTCCATGGCTGGACCCTAAATAATATTCCTTTACGTGCTAAGTGGTATCTAGAGAGTGGGATAGGTTTAATAAATACCCTAATCCTAACGTGTACCCTAACCCTAACCCATACCCTAACCCTAATGCGTACCCTAACCCTAACCCAAACCCTAACCCTAACACGTACGCTAATCCTAACCCGTACCCTAAACCAATCCCTAACCCTAAAACTAACCCTAACCCTAACCCTAACCCATAACCTACGCCGTACCCTCACCCATACCCTAACCCGTATCCTAAGCCGTACCCTAACCCTAAACCTAACCCTAACCTCTACCCTACGCCGTACCCTCACCCGTACCCTAACCCGTACCCAAAGCCTTACCCTAACCCTAACCCTAACCCTCACCCATACCCAACACCGTAACCTAACCCATATCCTAACCCGTATCCTAAGCCGTACCCTAACCCTAACCAATAACCTACGCAGTACCCTCACCAGTACCCTCACCCGTATCCTAAGCCCTACCCTAACCCTAACCCTAACCCTAACCCTAAACTACCCTTTACTGCTTTTGCCTCCATTAGATTTCCTAAACACTAGTGTTTTAAAGAACAGGTTAAAAAGAAAACCTTATGTGATTTTTTTTATAATGTGTTTATTCTTTATCTTATCCTAGTGACTAAAATCTTCTCCATGGCTGAACCCCAAATAATATTCCTTTACGTGCTAAGTGGTATCTAGAGAGTGGGATAGGTTTAATAAATACCCTAATCCTAACGTGTACCCTAAACCTAACCCATACCCTAACCCTAACGCGTACCCTAACCCTAACCAAAACCCTAACCCGAACAAGTATGCTAATCCTAACCCGTACCCTAAACCAATCCCTAACCCTAAAACTAACCCTAACCCTAACCCTAACCCTAACCCATAACCTACGCCGTAACTTCACCCGTACCCTAACCCATACCCTAAGCCGTACCCTAACCCTAACCCTAACACATACGCTACGCCGCACCCTCACCCATACCCTAACCCGTATCCTAAGCCGTACCCTAACCCAAACCCTAACCCTATCCGCTACCCTACGCCGTACCCTATCCCATACCCTAAGCGGTACC
Organism: Eubalaena glacialis; assembly: GCF_028564815.1. NCBI lineage: Eukaryota > Metazoa > Chordata > Mammalia > Artiodactyla > Balaenidae > Eubalaena > Eubalaena glacialis. The sequence goes on along the minus strand of NW_026871659.1, from coordinate 326,237 downwards.
CTAAACCTAACACTAACCCTAAACCTAACCCTAACCCCTACCCTACGCCGTACTCTCACCGTAACCTATCCCATACCCTAAGCCGTACCCTAACCCTAACACTAACCCTAACCCTAAACCTAACCCCTACCCTACGCCGTACCCTCACCCGTACCCTATCCCATACCCTAAGCCGTACCCTAACCCTAACCCTAACCCTAACCTATACACTGCGCCGTACCCTCACCCGTACGCTAAGCCGTACCCTAAGCCGTACCCTAACCCTAACCCTAACCCTAAACCTAACCCATACCCTACGCCGTACCCTAAACCGTACCCTAACCCGTATTCTAAGCCGTACCCTAACCATAACCAATACCCTACACAGTACCCTCACCCGTACCCTCACCCGTACCCTAAGCCATACCCTAACCCTAACCCTAACCCTAAACTATACCCTACGCCGTAACCTCACCCATACCCTAACCCGTACCCTAAGCCGTACCCTAACCCTAACCCTAACCCTAACCCTAACCCTAACCCATAGCGTACGCCATACCCTTACACGTACCCTAACCCGTATCCTAAGCCGTACCCTAACCCTAACCAATACCCTACGCAGTATCCTCACCCATACTCTCACCCGTACCCTAAGCCGTACCCTAACCCTAACCCTAACCCTAAACCTAACCCTAACCCCTACCCTATGCCATACCCTCACCTGTACCCTATCCCATAACCTAAGCCGTACCCTAACCCGTACCCTAACACGTACCCTAAGACGTACCGTAACCCTAACCCTAACACTAACCCTAACCCTAACCCACACTCTACGCCGTACCCTAACCCGTACCCTAACACGTATCCTAAGCCGTACCCTAACCCTAACCAATACCCTACGCAGTATCCTCACCCATACACTCACCCGTACCCTAAGCCGTAACCTAACCCTAACCCTAACCCTAAACCTAACCCTAACCCCTACCCTATGCCATACCCTCACCTGTACCCTATCCCATAACCTAAGCCGTACCCTAACCCGTACCCTAACACGTACCCTAAGACGTACCGTAACCCTAACCCTAACACTAACCCTAACCCTAACCCACACTCTACGCCGTACCCTAACCCGTACCCTAACACGTATCCTAAGCCGTACCCTAACCCTAACCAATACCCTACGCAGTACCCTCACCCGTACCCTCACCCGTACCCTAAGCCATACCCTAACCCTAACCCCAACCCTAACCCTAACCCCTACCCTACGCCGTACCCTCACCCGTACCCTATCCCATACGCTAAGCCGTACCCTAACCCTAACACTAACACTAACCCTAACCCTAACCCTAACCCATACCCTACGCCGTACCCTCACCCATAACCTAATCCGTACCCTAAGCCGTACCCTAACCCTAACCCTAACCTATACACTACGCCGTACCCTCACCCGTTCCCTAACCCGTACCCTAAGCCGTACCCTAACTCTAACCCTAACCCTAACCCTAACCCTTAACCATACCCTGCGCCGTACCCTAACCCATACAATAACCTGTATCCTAAGCCTTAACCTAACCCTAACCAATGACCTACACAGTACCCTCACCCGTACCCTAAGCCATACCCTAACCCTAACCCTAACACTAACCCTAACCCTAAACCCTACCCTATGCCGTACCCTCACCCATATCCTATCCCATACCCTAAGCCGTACCCTAACCCTAACACTAACCCTAACCCTAACCCTAACCCTAAACTACCCTTGACTGCTTTTGCCTCCATTAGATTTCCTAAGCACTAGTGTTTTAAGGAACAGGTTAAAAAGAAAATCCTAATGTGATTTTTTTATAATGTGTTTATTCTTTATCTTATCCTAGTGACGAAAATCTTCTCCATGGCTGGACCCTAAATAATATTCCTTTACGTGCTAAGTGGTATCTAGAGAGTGGGATAGGTTTAATAAATACCCTAATCCTAACGTGTACCCTAACCCTAACCCATACCCTAACCCTAATGCGTACCCTAACCCTAACCCAAACCCTAACCCTAACACGTACGCTAATCCTAACCCGTACCCTAAACCAATCCCTAACCCTAAAACTAACCCTAACCCTAACCCTAACCCTAACCCATACGCTACGCCGTACCCTCACCCATACCCTAACCCGTATCCTAAGCCGTACCCTAATCCTAACCCTAACCCTCACCCATACCCAACGCCGTAACCTAACCCATATCCTAACCCGTATCCTAAGCCGTACCCTAACCCTAACCAATAACCTACGCAGTACCCTCACCAGTACCCTCACCCGTATCCTAAGCCCTACCCTAAACCTAACCCTAACCCTAACCCTAAACTACCCTTTACTGCTTTTGCCTCCATTAGATTTCCTAAACACTAGTGTTTTAAAGAACAGGTTAAAAAGAAAACCTTATGTGATTTTTTTTATAATGTGTTTATTCTTTATCTTATCCTAGTGACTAAAATCTTCTCCATGGCTGAACCCCAAATAATATTCCTTTACGTGCTAAGTGGTATCTAGAGAGTGGGATAGGTTTAATAAATACCCTAATCCTAACGTGTACCCTAAACCTAACCCATACCCTAACCCTAACGCGTACCCTAACCCTAACCAAAACCCTAACCCGAACAAGTATGCTAATCCTAACCCGTACCCTAAACCAATCCCTAACCCTAAAACTAACCCTAACCCTAACCCTAACCCTAACCCATAACCTACGCCGTAACCTCACCCGTACCCTAACCCATACCCTAAGCCGTACCCTAACCCTAACCCTAACCCTAACCCATACGCTACGCCGCACCCTCACCCATACCCTAACCCGTATCCTAAGCAGTACCCTAACCCTAACCCTAACCCTAACCGCTACCCTACGCCGTACCCTATCCCATACCCTAAGCGGTACCCTAAACCTAACACTAACCCTAAACCTAACCCTAACCCCTACCCTACGCCGTACCCTCACCATAACCTATCCCATACCCTAAGCCGTACCCTAACCCTAACACTAACCCTAACCCTAAACCTAACCCCTACCCTACGCCGTAACCTCACACGTACTCTATCCCATACCCTAAGCCGTACCCTAACCCTAACCCTAACCCTAACCTATACACTGCGCCGTACCCTCACCCGTACGCTAACCCGTACCCTAAGCCGTACCCTAACCCTAACCCTAACCCTAACCCTAACCCTAACCCATACCCTACGCCGTACCCTAAACCGTACCCTAACCCGTATTCTAAGCCGTACCCTAACCATAACCAATACCCTACACAGTACCCTCACACGTACCCTCACCCGTACCCTAAGCCATACCCTAACCCTAACCCTAACCCTAACCTATACACTAAGCCATAACCTCACCCGTACCATAACCCGTACCCTAAGCCGTACCCTAACCCTAACCCTAACCCTAAACTATACCCTACGCCATTACCTCACCCATACCCTAACCCGTACCCTAAGCCGTACCCTAACCCTAACCCTAACCCTAACCCTAACCCTAACCCATAGCGTACGCCATACCCTAACACGTACCCTAACCCGTATCCTAAGCCGTACCCTAACCCTAACCAATACCCTACGCAGTATCCTCACCCATACCCTCACCCGTACCCTAAGCCGTACCCTAACCCTAACCCTAACCCTAAACCTAACCCTAACACCTACCCTATGCCATACCCTCACCTGTACCCTATCCCATAACCTAAGCCGTACCCTAACCCGTACCCTAACACGTACCCTAAGACGTACCGTAACCCTAACCCTAACACTAACCCTAACCCTAACCCTAACCCCTACCCTACGCCGTACCCTCACCCGTACCCTATCCCATACGCTAAGCCATACCCTAACCCTAACACTAACACTAACCCTAACCCTAACCCTAACCCATACCCTACGCCGTACCCTCACCCATAACCTAATCCGTACCCTAAGCCGTACCCTAACCCTAACCCTAACCTATACACTACGCTGTACCCTCACCCGTTCCCTAACCCGTACCCTAAGCCGTACCCTAACTCTAACCCTAACCCTAACCCTAACCCTTAACCATACCCTGCGCCGTACCCTAACCCATACAATAACCTGTATCCTAAGCCTTAACCTAACCCTAACCAATGACCTACACAGTACCCTCACCCGTACCCTAAGCCATACCCTAACCCTAACCCTAACACTAACCCTAACCCTAAACCCTACCCTATGCCGTACCCTCACCCATACCCTATCCCATACCCTAAGCCGTACCCTAACCCTAACACTAACCCTAACCCTAACCCTAACCCTAAACTACCCTTGACTGCTTTTGCCTCCATTAGATTTCCTAAGCACTAGTGTTTTAAGGAACAGGTTAAAAAGAAAATCCTAATGTGATTTTTTTATAATGTGTTTATTCTTTATCTTATCCTAGTGACGAAAATCTTCTCCATGGCTGGACCCTAAATAATATTCCTTTACGTGCTAAGTGGTATCTAGAGAGTGGGATAGGTTTAATAAATACCCTAATCCTAACGTGTACCCTAACCCTAACCCATACCCTAACCCTAATGCGTACCCTAACCCTAACCCAAACCCTAACCCTAACACGTACGCTAATCCTAACCCGTACCCTACACCAATCCCTAACCCTAAAACTAACCCTAACCCTAACCCTAACCCTAACCCATACGCTACGCCGTACCCTCACCCATACCCTAACCCGTATCCTAAGCCGTACCCTAATCCTAAACCTAACCCTAACCTCTACCCTACGCCGTACCCTCACCCGTACCCTAACCCGTACCCAAAGCCTTACCCTAACCCTAACCCTAACCCTCACCCATACCCAACGCCGTAACCTAACCCATATCCTAACCCGTATCCTAAGCCGTACCCTAACCCTAACCAATAACCTACGCAGTACCCTCACCAGTACCCTCACCCGTATCCTAAGCCCTACCCTAACCCTAACCCTAAACTACCCTTTACTGCTTTTGCCTCCATTAGATTTCCTAAACACTAGTGTTTTAAAGAACAGGTTAAAAAGAAAACCTTATGTGATTTTTTTTATAATGTGTTTATTCTTTATCTTATCCTAGTGACTAAAATCTTCTCCATGGCTGAACCCCAAATAATATTCCTTTACGTGCTAAGTGGTATCTAGAGAGTGGGATAGGTTTAATAAATACCCTAATCCTAACGTGTACCCTAAACCTAACCCATACCCTAACCCTAACGCGTACCCTAACCCTAACCAAAACCCTAACCCGAACAAGTATGCTAATCCTAACCCTTACCCTAAACCAATCCCTAACCCTAAAACTAACCCTAACCCTAACCCTAACCCTAACCCATAACCTACGCCGTACCCTCACCCGTACCCTAACCCGTACCCTAAGCCGTACCCTAACCCTAACCCTAACCCTAACCCATACGCTACGCCGCACCCTCACCCATACCCTAACCCGTATCCTAAGCCGTACCCTAACCCTAACCCTAACCCTAACCGCTACCCTACGCCGTACCCTATCCCATACCCTAAGCGGTACCCTAAACCTAACACTAACCCTAAACCTAACCCTAACCCCTACCCTACGCCGTACCCTCACCCGTAACCTATCCCATACCCTAAGCCGTACCCTAACCCTAACACTAACCCTAACCCTAAACCTAACCCCTACCCAACGACGTACCCTCACCCGTACCCTATCCCATACCCTAAGCCGTACCCTAACCCTAACCCTAACCCTAACCTATACACTACACCGTACCCTCACCCGTACCCTAACCTGTACCCTAAGCCGTACCCTACACCTAACCCTAACCCTAACCCTAACCCTAACCCATACCCTACGCCGTACCCTAAACCGTACCCTAACCCGTATTCTAAGCCGTACCCTAACCATAACCAATACCCTACACAGTACCCTCACCCGTACCCTCACCCGTACCCTAAGCCATACCCTAACCCTAACCCTAACCCTAACCTATACACTACGCCATACCCTCACCCGTACCCTAACCCGTACCCTAAGCCGTACCCTAACCCTAACCCTAACCCTAAACTATACCCTACGCCGTAACCTCACCCGTACCCTAACCCGTACCCTAAGCCGTACCCTAACCCTAACCCTAACCCTAACCCTAACCCATAGCGTACGCCATACCCTAACACGTACCCTAACCCGTATCCTAAGCCATACCCTAACCCTAACCAATACCCTACGCAGTATCCTCACCCATACCCTCACCCGTACCCTAAGCCGTACCCTAACCCTAACCCTAACACTAAACCTAACCCTAACCCCTACCCTATGCCATACCCTCACCTGTACCCTATCCCATAACCTAAGCCGTACCCTAACCCGTACCCTAACACGTACCCTAAGATGTACCGTAACCCTAACCCTAACACTAACCCTAACCCTAACCCACACTCTACGCCGTACCCTAACCCGTACCCTAACACGTATCCTAAGCCGTACCCTAACCCTAACCAATACCCTACGCAGTACCCTCACCCGTACCCTCACCCGTACCCTAAGCCATACCCTAACCCTAACCCTAACCCTAACCCTAACCCCTACCCTACGCCGTACCCTCACCCGTACCCTATCCCATACGCTAAGCTGTACCCTAACCCTAACACTAACACTAACCCTAACCCTAACCCTAACCCATACCCTACGCTGTACCCTCACCCATAACCTAATCCGTACCCTAAGCCGTACCCTAACCCTAACCCTAACCTATACACTACGCCGTACCCTCACCCGTTCCCTAACCCGTACCCTAAGCCGTACCCTAACTCTAACCCTAACCCTAACCCTAACCCTTAACCATACCCTGCGCCGTACCCTAACCCATACAATAACCTGTATCCTAAGCCTTAACCTAACCCTAACCAATGACCTACACAGTACCCTCACCCGTACCCTAAGCCATACCCTAACCCTAACCCTAACACTAACCCTAACCCTAAACCCTACCCTATGCCGTACCCTCACCCATACCCTATCCCATACCCTAAGCCGTACCCTAACCCTAACACTAACCCTAACCCTAATCCTAACCCTAAACTACCCTTGACTGCTTTTGCCTCCATTAGATTTCCTAAGCACTAGTGTTTTAAGGAACAGGTTAAAAAGAAAATCCTAATGTGATTTTTTTATAATGTGTTTATTCTTTATCTTATCCTAGTGACGAAAATCTTCTCCATGGCTGGACCCTAAATAATATTCCTTTACGTGCTAAGTGGTATCTAGAGAGTGGTATAGGTTTAATAAATACCCTAATCCTAATGTGTACCCTAACCCTAACCCATACCCTAACCCTAATGCGTACCCTAACCCTAACCCAAACCCTAACCCTAACACGTACGCTAATCCTAACCCGTACCCTACACCAATCCCTAACCCTAAAACTAACCCTTACCCTAACCCTAACCCTAACCCATACGCTACGCCGTACCCTCACCCATACCCTAACCCGTATCCTAAGCCGTACCCTAATCCTAAACCTAACCCTAACCTCTACCCTACGCCGTACCCTCACCCGTACCCTAACCCGTACCCAAAGCCTTACCCTAACCCTAACCCTAACCCTCACTCATACCCAACGCCGTAACCTAACCCATATCCTAACCCGTATCCTAAGCCGTACCCTAACCCTAACCAATAACCTACGCAGTACCCTCACCAGTACCCTCACCCGTATCCTAAGCCCTACCCTTACCCTAACCCTAAACTACCCTTTACTGCTTTTGCCTCCATTAGATATCCTAAACACTAGTGTTTTAAAGAACAGGTTAAAAAGAAAACCTTATGTGATTTTTTTTATAATGTGTTTATTCTTTATCTTATCCTAGTGACTAAAATCTTCTCCATGGCTGAACCCCAAATAATATTCCTTTACGTGCTAAGTGGTATCTAGAGAGTGGGATAGGTTTAATAAATACCCTAATCCTAACGTGTACCCTAAACCTAACCCATACCCTAACCCTAACGCGTACCCTAACCCTAACCAAAACCCTAACCCGAACAAGTATGCTAATCCTAACCCTTACCCTAAACCAATCCCTAACCCTAAAACTAACCCTAACCCTAACCCTAACCCTAACCCATAACCTACGCCGTACCCTCACCCGTACCCTAACCCGTACCCTAAGCCGTACCCTAACCCTAACCCTAACCCTAACCCATACGCTACGCCGCACCCTCACCCGTACCCTAACCCGTATCCTAAGCCGTACCCTAACCCTAACCCTAACCCTAACCGCTACCCTACGCCGTACCCTATCCCATACCCTAAGCGGTACCCTAAACCTAATACTAACCCTAAACCTAACCCTAACCCCTACCCTACGCCGTACCCTCAACCGTAACCTATCCCATACCCTAAGCCGTACCCTAACCCTAACACTAACCCTAACCCTAAACCTAACCCCTACCCAACGACGTACCCTCACCCGTACCCTATCCCATACCCTAAGCCGTACCCTAACCCTAACCCTAACCCTAACCTATACACTACACCGTACCCTCACCCGTACCCTAACCCGTACCCTAAGCCGTACCCTAACCCTAACCCTAACCCTAACCCTAACCCTAACCCATACCCTACGCCGTACCCTAAACCGTACCCTAACCCGTATTCTAAGCCGTACCCTAACCATAACCAATACCCTACACAGTACCCTCACCCGTACCCTCACCCGTACCCTAAGCCATACCCTAACCCTAACCCTAACCCTAACCTATACACTACGCCATACCCTCACCCGTACCCTAACCCGTACCCTAAGCCGTACCCTAACCCTAACCCTAACCCTAAACTATACCCTACGCCGTAACCTCACCCGTACCCTAACCCGTACCCTAAGCCGTACCCTAACCCTAACCCTAACCCTAACCCTAACCCATAGCGTACGCCATACCCTAACACGTACCCTAACCCGTATCCTAAGCCATACCCTAACCCTAACCAATACCCTACGCAGTATCCTCACCCATACCCTCACCCGTACCCTAAGCCGTACCCTAACCCTAACCCTAACACTAAACCTAACCCTAACCCCTACCCTATGCCATACCCTCACCTGTACCCTATCCCATAACCTAAGCCGTACCCTAACCCGTACCCTAACACGTACCCTAAGATGTACCGTAACCCTAACCCTAACACTAACCCTAACCCTAACCCACACTCTACGCCGTATCCTAACCCGTACCCTAACACGTATCCTAAGCCGTACCCTAACCCTAACCAATACCCTACGCAGTACCCTCACCCGTACCCTCACCCGTACCCTAAGCCATACCCTAACCCTAACCCTAACACTAACCCTAACCCTAAACCCTACCCTATGCCGTACCCTCACCCATACCCTATCCCATACCCTAAGCCGTACCCTAACCCTAACACTAACCCTAACCCTAACCCTAACCCTAAACTACCCTTGACTGCTTTTGCCTCCATTAGATTTCCTAAGCACTAGTGTTTTAAGGAACAGGTTAAAAAGAAAATCCTAATGTGATTTTTTTATAATGTGTTTATTCTTTATCTTATCCTAGTGACGAAAATCTTCTCCATGGCTGGACCCTAAATAATATTCCTTTACGTGCTAAGTGGTATCTAGAGAGTGGGATAGGTTTAATAAATACCCTAATCCTAACGTGTACCCTAACCCTAACCCATACCCTAACCCTAATGCGTACCCTAACCCTAACCCAAACCCTAACCCTAACACGTACGCTAATCCTAACCCGTACCCTAAACCAATCCCTAACCCTAAAACTAACCCTAACCCTAACCCTAACCCATAACCTACGCCGTACCCTCACCCATACCCTAACCCGTATCCTAAGCCGTACCCTAACCCTAAACCTAACCCTAACCTCTACCCTACGCCGTACCCTCACCCGTACCCTAACCCGTACCCAAAGCCTTACCCTAACCCTAACCCTAACCCTCACCCATACCCAACACCGTAACCTAACCCATATCCTAACCCGTATCCTAAGCCGTACCCTAACCCTAACCAATAACCTACGCAGTACCCTCACCAGTACCCTCACCCGTATCCTAAGCCCTACCCTAACCCTAACCCTAACCCTAACCCTAAACTACCCTTTACTGCTTTTGCCTCCATTAGATTTCCTAAACACTAGTGTTTTAAAGAACAGGTTAAAAAGAAAACCTTATGTGATTTTTTTTATAATGTGTTTATTCTTTATCTTATCCTAGTGACTAAAATCTTCTCCATGGCTGAACCCCAAATAATATTCCTTTACGTGCTAAGTGGTATCTAGAGAGTGGGATAGGTTTAATAAATACCCTAATCCTAACGTGTACCCTAAACCTAACCCATACCCTAACCCTAACGCGTACCCTAACCCTAACCAAAACCCTAACCCGAACAAGTATGCTAATCCTAACCCTTACCCTAAACCAATCCCTAACCCTAAAACTAACCCTAACCCTAACCCTAACCCTAACCCATAACCTACGCCGTACCCTCACCCGTACCCTAACCCGTACCCTAAGCCGTACCCTAACCCTAACCCTAACCCTAACCCATACGCTACGCCGCACCCTCACCCGTACCCTAACCCGTATCCTAAGCCGTACCCTAACCCTAACCCTAACCCTAACCGCTACCCTACGCCGTACCCTATCCCATACCCTAAGCGGTACCCTAAACCTAATACTAACCCTAAACCTAACCCTAACCCCTACCCTACGCCGTACCCTCAACCGTAACCTATCCCATACCCTAAGCCGTACCCTAACCCTAACACTAACCCTAACCCTAAACCTAACCCCTACCCAACGACGTACCCTCACCCGTACCCTATCCCATACCCTAAGCCGTACCCTAACCCTAACCCTAACCCTAACCTATACACTACACCGTACCCTCACCCGTACCCTAACCCGTACCCTAAGCCGTACCCTAACCCTAACCCTAACCCTAACCCTAACCCTAACCCATACCCTACGCCGTACCCTAAACCGTACCCTAACCCGTATTCTAAGCCGTACCCTAACCATAACCAATACCCTACACAGTACCCTCACCCGTACCCTCACCCGTACCCTAAGCCATACCCTAACCCTAACCCTAACCCTAACCTATACACTACGCCATACCCTCACCCGTACCCTAACCCGTACCCTAAGCCGTACCCTAACCCTAACCCTAACCCTAAACTATACCCTACGCCGTAACCTCACCCGTACCCTAACCCGTACCCTAAGCCGTACCCTAACCCTAACCCTAACCCTAACCCTAACCCATAGCGTACGCCATACCCTAACACGTACCCTAACCCGTATCCTAAGCCATACCCTAACCCTAACCAATACCCTACGCAGTATCCTCACCCATACCCTCACCCGTACCCTAAGCCGTACCCTAACCCTAACCCTAACACTAAACCTAACCCTAACCCCTACCCTATGCCATACCCTCACCTGTACCCTATCCCATAACCTAAGCCGTACCCTAACCCGTACCCTAACACGTACCCTAAGATGTACCGTAACCCTAACCCTAACACTAACCCTAACCCTAACCCACACTCTACGCCGTATCCTAACCCGTACCCTAACACGTATCCTAAGCCGTACCCTAACCCTAACCAATACCCTACGCAGTACCCTCACCCGTACCCTCACCCGTACCCTAAGCCATACCCTAACCCTAACCCTAACACTAACCCTAACCCTAAACCCTACCCTATGCCGTACCCTCACCCATACCCTATCCCATACCCTAAGCCGTACCCTAACCCTAACACTAACCCTAACCCTAACCCTAACCCTAAACTACCCTTGACTGCTTTTGCCTCCATTAGATTTCCTAAGCACTAGTGTTTTAAGGAACAGGTTAAAAAGAAAATCCTAATGTGATTTTTTTATAATGTGTTTATTCTTTATCTTATCCTAGTGACGAAAATCTTCTCCATGGCTGGACCCTAAATAATATTCCTTTACGTGCTAAGTGGTATCTAGAGAGTGGGATAGGTTTAATAAATACCCTAATCCTAACGTGTACCCTAACCCTAACCCATACCCTAACCCTAATGCGTACCCTAACCCTAACCCAAACCCTAACCCTAACACGTACGCTAATCCTAACCCGTACCCTAAACCAATCCCTAACCCTAAAACTAACCCTAACCCTAACCCTAACCCATAACCTACGCCGTACCCTCACCCATACCCTAACCCGTATCCTAAGCCGTACCCTAACCCTAAACCTAACCCTAACCTCTACCCTACGCCGTACCCTCACCCGTACCCTAACCCGTACCCAAAGCCTTACCCTAACCCTAACCCTAACCCTCACCCATACCCAACACCGTAACCTAACCCATATCCTAACCCGTATCCTAAGCCGTACCCTAACCCTAACCAATAACCTACGCAGTACCCTCACCAGTACCCTCACCCGTATCCTAAGCCCTACCCTAACCCTAACCCTAACCCTAACCCTAAACTACCCTTTACTGCTTTTGCCTCCATTAGATTTCCTAAACACTAGTGTTTTAAAGAACAGGTTAAAAAGAAAACCTTATGTGATTTTTTTTATAATGTGTTTATTCTTTATCTTATCCTAGTGACTAAAATCTTCTCCATGGCTGAACCCCAAATAATATTCCTTTACGTGCTAAGTGGTATCTAGAGAGTGGGATAGGTTTAATAAATACCCTAATCCTAACGTGTACCCTAAACCTAACCCATACCCTAACCCTAACGCGTACCCTAACCCTAACCAAAACCCTAACCCGAACAAGTATGCTAATCCTAACCCGTACCCTAAACCAATCCCTAACCCTAAAACTAACCCTAACCCTAACCCTAACCCTAACCCATAACCTACGCCGTAACTTCACCCGTACCCTAACCCATACCCTAAGCCGTACCCTAACCCTAACCCTAACACATACGCTACGCCGCACCCTCACCCATACCCTAACCCGTATCCTAAGCCGTACCCTAACCCAAACCCTAACCCTATCCGCTACCCTACGCCGTACCCTATCCCATACCCTAAGCGGTACCCTAAACCTAACACTAACCCTAAACCTAACCCTAACCCCTACCCTACGCCGTACTCTCACCGTAACCTATCCCATACCCTAAGCCGTACCCTAACCCTAACACTAACCCTAACCCTAAACCTAACCCCTACCCTACGCCGTACCCTCACCCGTACCCTATCCCATACCCTAAGCCGTACCCTAACCCTAACCCTAACCCTAACCTATACACTGCGCCGTACCCTCACCCGTACGCTAAGCCGTACCCTAAGCCGTACCCTAACCCTAACCCTAACCCTAAACCTAACCCATACCCTACGCCGTACCCTAAACCGTACCCTAACCCGTATTCTAAGCCGTACCCTAACCATAACCAATACCCTACACAGTACCCTCACCCGTACCCTCACCCGTACCCTAAGCCATACCCTAACCCTAACCCTAACCCTAAACTATACCCTACGCCGTAACCTCACCCATACCCTAACCCGTACCCTAAGCCGTACCCTAACCCTAACCCTAACCCTAACCCTAACCCTAACCCATAGCGTACGCCATACCCTTACACGTACCCTAACCCGTATCCTAAGCCGTACCCTAACCCTAACCAATACCCTACGCAGTATCCTCACCCATACTCTCACCCGTACCCTAAGCCGTACCCTAACCCTAACCCTAACCCTAAACCTAACCCTAACCCCTACCCTATGCCATACCCTCACCTGTACCCTATCCCATAACCTAAGCCGTACCCTAACCCGTACCCTAACACGTACCCTAAGACGTACCGTAACCCTAACCCTAACACTAACCCTAACCCTAACCCACACTCTACGCCGTACCCTAACCCGTACCCTAACACGTATCCTAAGCCGTACCCTAACCCTAACCAATACCCTACGCAGTATCCTCACCCATACACTCACCCGTACCCTAAGCCGTAACCTAACCCTAACCCTAACCCTAAACCTAACCCTAACCCCTACCCTATGCCATACCCTCACCTGTACCCTATCCCATAACCTAAGCCGTACCCTAACCCGTACCCTAACACGTACCCTAAGACGTACCGTAACCCTAACCCTAACACTAACCCTAACCCTAACCCACACTCTACGCCGTACCCTAACCCGTACCCTAACACGTATCCTAAGCCGTACCCTAACCCTAACCAATACCCTACGCAGTACCCTCACCCGTACCCTCACCCGTACCCTAAGCCATACCCTAACCCTAACCCCAACCCTAACCCTAACCCCTACCCTACGCCGTACCCTCACCCGTACCCTATCCCATACGCTAAGCCGTACCCTAACCCTAACACTAACACTAACCCTAACCCTAACCCTAACCCATACCCTACGCCGTACCCTCACCCATAACCTAATCCGTACCCTAAGCCGTACCCTAACCCTAACCCTAACCTATACACTACGCCGTACCCTCACCCGTTCCCTAACCCGTACCCTAAGCCGTACCCTAACTCTAACCCTAACCCTAACCCTAACCCTTAACCATACCCTGCGCCGTACCCTAACCCATACAATAACCTGTATCCTAAGCCTTAACCTAACCCTAACCAATGACCTACACAGTACCCTCACCCGTACCCTAAGCCATACCCTAACCCTAACCCTAACACTAACCCTAACCCTAAACCCTACCCTATGCCGTACCCTCACCCATATCCTATCCCATACCCTAAGCCGTACCCTAACCCTAACACTAACCCTAACCCTAACCCTAACCCTAAACTACCCTTGACTGCTTTTGCCTCCATTAGATTTCCTAAGCACTAGTGTTTTAAGGAACAGGTTAAAAAGAAAATCCTAATGTGATTTTTTTATAATGTGTTTATTCTTTATCTTATCCTAGTGACGAAAATCTTCTCCATGGCTGGACCCTAAATAATATTCCTTTACGTGCTAAGTGGTATCTAGAGAGTGGGATAGGTTTAATAAATACCCTAATCCTAACGTGTACCCTAACCCTAACCCATACCCTAACCCTAATGCGTACCCTAACCCTAACCCAAACCCTAACCCTAACACGTACGCTAATCCTAACCCGTACCCTAAACCAATCCCTAACCCTAAAACTAACCCTAACCCTAACCCTAACCCTAACCCATACGCTACGCCGTACCCTCACCCATACCCTAACCCGTATCCTAAGCCGTACCCTAATCCTAACCCTAACCCTCACCCATACCCAACGCCGTAACCTAACCCATATCCTAACCCGTATCCTAAGCCGTACCCTAACCCTAACCAATAACCTACGCAGTACCCTCACCAGTACCCTCACCCGTATCCTAAGCCCTACCCTAAACCTAACCCTAACCCTAACCCTAAACTACCCTTTACTGCTTTTGCCTCCATTAGATTTCCTAAACACTAGTGTTTTAAAGAACAGGTTAAAAAGAAAACCTTATGTGATTTTTTTTATAATGTGTTTATTCTTTATCTTATCCTAGTGACTAAAATCTTCTCCATGGCTGAACCCCAAATAATATTCCTTTACGTGCTAAGTGGTATCTAGAGAGTGGGATAGGTTTAATAAATACCCTAATCCTAACGTGTACCCTAAACCTAACCCATACCCTAACCCTAACGCGTACCCTAACCCTAACCAAAACCCTAACCCGAACAAGTATGCTAATCCTAACCCGTACCCTAAACCAATCCCTAACCCTAAAACTAACCCTAACCCTAACCCTAACCCTAACCCATAACCTACGCCGTAACCTCACCCGTACCCTAACCCATACCCTAAGCCGTACCCTAACCCTAACCCTAACCCTAACCCATACGCTACGCCGCACCCTCACCCATACCCTAACCCGTATCCTAAGCAGTACCCTAACCCTAACCCTAACCCTAACCGCTACCCTACGCCGTACCCTATCCCATACCCTAAGCGGTACCCTAAACCTAACACTAACCCTAAACCTAACCCTAACCCCTACCCTACGCCGTACCCTCACCATAACCTATCCCATACCCTAAGCCGTACCCTAACCCTAACACTAACCCTAACCCTAAACCTAACCCCTACCCTACGCCGTAACCTCACACGTACTCTATCCCATACCCTAAGCCGTACCCTAACCCTAACCCTAACCCTAACCTATACACTGCGCCGTACCCTCACCCGTACGCTAACCCGTACCCTAAGCCGTACCCTAACCCTAACCCTAACCCTAACCCTAACCCTAACCCATACCCTACGCCGTACCCTAAACCGTACCCTAACCCGTATTCTAAGCCGTACCCTAACCATAACCAATACCCTACACAGTACCCTCACACGTACCCTCACCCGTACCCTAAGCCATACCCTAACCCTAACCCTAACCCTAACCTATACACTAAGCCATAACCTCACCCGTACCATAACCCGTACCCTAAGCCGTACCCTAACCCTAACCCTAACCCTAAACTATACCCTACGCCATTACCTCACCCATACCCTAACCCGTACCCTAAGCCGTACCCTAACCCTAACCCTAACCCTAACCCTAACCCTAACCCATAGCGTACGCCATACCCTAACACGTACCCTAACCCGTATCCTAAGCCGTACCCTAACCCTAACCAATACCCTACGCAGTATCCTCACCCATACCCTCACCCGTACCCTAAGCCGTACCCTAACCCTAACCCTAACCCTAAACCTAACCCTAACACCTACCCTATGCCATACCCTCACCTGTACCCTATCCCATAACCTAAGCCGTACCCTAACCCGTACCCTAACACGTACCCTAAGACGTACCGTAACCCTAACCCTAACACTAACCCTAACCCTAACCCTAACCCCTACCCTACGCCGTACCCTCACCCGTACCCTATCCCATACGCTAAGCCGTACCCTAACCCTAACACTAACACTAACCCTAACCCTAACCCTAACCCATACCCTACGCCGTACCCTCACCCATAACCTAATCCGTACCCTAAGCCGTACCCTAACCCTAACCCCAACCTATACACTACGCCGTACCCTCACACGTTCCCTAACCCGTAACCTAAGCCGTACCCTAACTCTAACCCTAACCCTAACCCTAACCCTTAACCATACCCTGCGCCGTACCCTAACCCATACAATAACCTGTATCCTAAGCCTTAACCTAACCCTAACCAATGACCTACACAGTACCCTCACCCGTACCCTAAGCCATACCCTAACCCTAACCCTAACACTAACCCTAACCCTAAACCCTACCATATGCCGTACCCTCACCCATACCCTATCCCATACCCTAAGCCGTACCCTAACCCTAACACTAACCCTAACCCTAACCCTAACCCTAAACTACCCTTGACTGCTTTTGCCTCCATTAGATTTCCTAAGCACTAGTGTTTTAAGGAACAGGTTAAAAAGAAAATCCTAATGTGATTTTTTTATAATGTGTTTATTCTTTATCTTATCCTAGTGACGAAAATCTTCTCCATGGCTGGACCCTAAATAATATTCCTTTACGTGCTAAGTGGTATCTAGAGAGTGGGATAGGTTTAATAAATACCCTAATCCTAACGTGTACCCTAACCCTAACCCTAACCCTAACCCATACGCTACGCCGTACCCTCACCCATACCCTAACCCGTATCCTAAGCCGTACCCTAATCCTAAACCTAACCCTAACCTCTACCCTACGCCGTACCCTCACCCGTACCCTAACCCGTACCCAAAGCCTTACCCTAACCCTAACCCTAACCCTCACCCATACCCAACGCCGTAACCTAACCCATATCCTAACCCGTATCCTAAGCCGTACCCTAACCCTAACCAATAACCTACGCAGTACCCTCACCAGTACCCTCACCCGTATCCTAAGCCCTACCCTAACCCTAACACTAAACTACCCTTGACTGCTTTTGCCTCCATTAGATTTCCTAAGCACTAGTGTTTTAAGGAACAGGTTAAAAAGAAAATCCTAATGTGATTTTTTTATAATGTGTTTATTCTTTATCTTATCCTAGTGACGAAAATCTTCTCCATGGCTGGACCCTAAATAATATTCCTTTACGTGCTAAGTGGTATCTAGAGAGTGGGATAGGTTTAATAAATACCCTAATCCTAACGTGTACCCTAACCCTAACCCATACCCTAACCCTAATGCGTACCCTAACCCTAACCCAAACCCTAACCCTAACACGTACGCTAATCCTAACCCGTACCCTACACCAATCCCTAACCCTAAAACTAACCCTAACCCTAACCCTAACCCTAACCCATACGCTACGCCGTACCCTCACCCATACCCTAACCCGTATCCTAAGCCGTACCCTAATCCTAAACCTAACCCTAACCTCTACCCTACGCCGTACCCTCACCCGTACCCTAACCCGTACCCAAAGCCTTACCCTAACCCTAACCCTAACCCTCACCCATACCCAACGCCGTAACCTAACCCATATCCTAACCCGTATCCTAAGCCGTACCCTAACCCTAACCAATAACCTACGCAGTACCCTCACCAGTACCCTCACCCGTATCCTAAGCCCTACCCTAACCCTAACCCTAAACTACCCTTTACTGCTTTTGCCTCCATTAGATTTCCTAAACACTAGTGTTTTAAAGAACAGGTTAAAAAGAAAACCTTATGTGATTTTTTTTATAATGTGTTTATTCTTTATCTTATCCTAGTGACTAAAATCTTCTCCATGGCTGAACCCCAAATAATATTCCTTTACGTGCTAAGTGGTATCTAGAGAGTGGGATAGGTTTAATAAATACCCTAATCCTAACGTGTACCCTAAACCTAACCCATACCCTAACCCTAACGCGTACCCTAACCCTAACCAAAACCCTAACCCGAACAAGTATGCTAATCCTAACCCTTACCCTAAACCAATCCCTAACCCTAAAACTAACCCTAACCCTAACCCTAACCCTAACCCATAACCTACGCCGTACCCTCACCCGTACCCTAACCCGTACCCTAAGCCGTACCCTAACCCTAACCCTAACCCTAACCCATACGCTACGCCGCACCCTCACCCATACCCTAACCCGTATCCTAAGCCGTACCCTAACCCTAACCCTAACCCTAACCGCTACCCTACGCCGTACCCTATCCCATACCCTAAGCGGTACCCTAAACCTAACACTAACCCTAAACCTAACCCTAACCCCTACCCTACGCCGTACCCTCACCCGTAACCTATCCCATACCCTAAGCCGTACCCTAACCCTAACACTAACCCTAACCCTAAACCTAACCCCTACCCAACGACGTACCCTCACCCGTACCCTATCCCATACCCTAAGCCGTACCCTAACCCTAACCCTAACCCTAACCTAAACACTACACCGTACCCTCACCCGTACCCTAACCTGTACCCTAAGCCGTACCCTACACCTAACCCTAACCCTAACCCTAACCCTAACCCATACCCTACGCCGTACCCTAAACCGTACCCTAACCCGTATTCTAAGCCGTACCCTAACCATAACCAATACCCTACACAGTACCCTCACCCGTACCCTCACCCGTACCCTAAGCCATACCCTAACCCTAACCCTAACCCTAACCTATACACTACGCCATACCCTCACCCGTACCCTAACCCGTACCCTAAGCCGTACCCTAACCCTAACCCTAACCCTAAACTATACCCTACGCCGTAACCTCACCCGTACCCTAACCCGTACCCTAAGCCGTACCCTAACCCTAACCCTAACCCTAACCCTAACCCATAGCGTACGCCATACCCTAACACGTACCCTAACCCGTATCCTAAGCCATACCCTAACCCTAACCAATACCCTACGCAGTATCCTCACCCATACCCTCACCCGTACCCTAAGCCGTACCCTAACCCTAACCCTAACACTAAACCTAACCCTAACCCCTACCCTATGCCATACCCTCACCTGTACCCTATCCCATAACCTAAGCCGTACCCTAACCCGTACCCTAACACGTACCCTAAGATGTACCGTAACCCTAACCCTAACACTAACCCTAACCCTAACCCACACTCTACGCCGTACCCTAACCCGTACCCTAACACGTATCCTAAGCCGTACCCTAACCCTAACCAATACCCTACGCAGTACCCTCACCCGTACCCTCACCCGTACCCTAAGCCATACCCTAACCCTAACCCTAACCCTAACCCTAACCCCTACCCTACGCCGTACCCTCACCCGTACCCTATCCCATACGCTAAGCCGTACCCTAACCCTAACACTAACACTAACCCTAACCCTAACCCTAACCCATACCCTACGCTGTACCCTCACCCATAACCTAATCCGTACCCTAAGCCGTACCCTAACCCTAACCCTAACCTATACACTACGCCGTACCCTCACCCGTTCCCTAACCCGTACCCTAAGCCGTACCCTAACTCTAACCCTAACCCTAACCCTAACCCTTAACCATACCCTGCGCCGTACCCTAACCCATACAATAACCTGTATCCTAAGCCTTAACCTAACCCTAACCAATGACCTACACAGTACCCTCACCCGTACCCTAAGCCATACCCTAACCCTAACCCTAACACTAACCCTAACCCTAAACCCTACCCTATGCCGTACCCTCACCCATACCCTATCCCATACCCTAAGCCGTACCCTAACCCTAACACTAACCCTAACCCTAATCCTAACCCTAAACTACCCTTGACTGCTTTTGCCTCCATTAGATTTCCTAAGCACTAGTGTTTTAAGGAACAGGTTAAAAAGAAAATCCTAATGTGATTTTTTTATAATGTGTTTATTCTTTATCTTATCCTAGTGACGAAAATCTTCTCCATGGCTGGACCCTAAATAATATTCCTTTACGTGCTAAGTGGTATCTAGAGAGTGGTATAGGTTTAATAAATACCCTAATCCTAATGTGTACCCTAACCCTAACCCATACCCTAACCCTAATGCGTACCCTAACCCTAACCCAAACCCTAACCCTAACACGTACGCTAATCCTAACCCGTACCCTACACCAATCCCTAACCCTAAAACTAACCCTTACCCTAACCCTAACCCTAACCCATACGCTACGCCGTACCCTCACCCATACCCTAACCCGTATCCTAAGCCGTACCCTAATCCTAAACCTAACCCTAACCTCTACCCTACGCCGTACCCTCACCCGTACCCTAACCCGTACCCAAAGCCTTACCCTAACCCTAACCCTAACCCTCACTCATACCCAACGCCGTAACCTAACCCATATCCTAACCCGTATCCTAAGCCGTACCCTAACCCTAACCAATAACCTACGCAGTACCCTCACCAGTACCCTCACCCGTATCCTAAGCCCTACCCTTACCCTAACCCTAAACTACCCTTTACTGCTTTTGCCTCCATTAGATATCCTAAACACTAGTGTTTTAAAGAACAGGTTAAAAAGAAAACCTTATGTGATTTTTTTTATAATGTGTTTATTCTTTATCTTATCCTAGTGACTAAAATCTTCTCCATGGCTGAACCCCAAATAATATTCCTTTACGTGCTAAGTGGTATCTAGAGAGTGGGATAGGTTTAATAAATACCCTAATCCTAACGTGTACCCTAAACCTAACCCATACCCTAACCCTAACGCGTACCCTAACCCTAACCAAAACCCTAACCCGAACAAGTATGCTAATCCTAACCCTTACCCTAAACCAATCCCTAACCCTAAAACTAACCCTAACCCTAACCCTAACCCTAACCCATAACCTACGCCGTACCCTCACCCGTACCCTAACCCGTACCCTAAGCCGTACCCTAACCCTAACCCTAACCCTAACCCATACGCTACGCCGCACCCTCACCCGTACCCTAACCCGTATCCTAAGCCGTACCCTAACCCTAACCCTAACCCTAACCGCTACCCTACGCCGTACCCTATCCCATACCCTAAGCGGTACCCTAAACCTAATACTAACCCTAAACCTAACCCTAACCCCTACCCTACGCCGTACCCTCAACCGTAACCTATCCCATACCCTAAGCCGTACCCTAACCCTAACACTAACCCTAACCCTAAACCTAACCCCTACCCAACGACGTACCCTCACCCGTAACCTATCCCATACCCTAAGCCGTACCCTAACCCTAACCCTAACCCTAACCTATACACTACACCGTACCCTCACCCGTACCCTAACCCGTACCCTAAGCCGTACCCTAACCCTAACCCTAACCCTAACCCTAACCCTAACCCATACCCTACGCCGTACCCTAAACCGTACCCTAACCCGTATTCTAAGCCGTACCCTAACCATAACCAATACCCTACACAGTACCCTCACCCGTACCCTCACCCGTACCCTAAGCCATACCCTAACCCTAACCCTAACCCTAACCTATACACTACGCCATACCCTCACCCGTACCCTAACCCGTACCCTAAGCCGTACCCTAACCCTAACCCTAACCCTAAACTATACCCTACGCCGTAACCTCACCCGTACCCTAACCCGTACCCTAAGCCGTACCCTAACCCTAACCCTAACCCTAACCCTAACCCATAGCGTACGCCATACCCTAACACGTACCCTAACCCGTATCCTAAGCCATACCCTAACCCTAACCAATACCCTACGCAGTATCCTCACCCATACCCTCACCCGTACCCTAAGCCGTACCCTAACCCTAACCCTAACACTAAACCTAACCCTAACCCCTACCCTATGCCATGCCCTCACCTGTACCCTATCCCATAACCTAAGCCGTACCCTAACCCGTACCCTAACACGTACCCTAAGATGTACCGTAACCCTAACCCTAACACTAACCCTAACCCTAACCCACACTCTACGCCGTATCCTAACCCGTACCCTAACACGTATCCTAAGCCGTACCCTAACCCTAACCAATACCCTACGCAGTACCCTCACCCGTACCCTCACCCGTACCCTAAGCCATACCCTAACCCTAACCCTAACACTAACCCTAACCCTAAACCCTACCCTATGCCGTACCCTCACCCATACCCTATCCCATACCCTAAGCCGTACCCTAACCCTAACACTAACCCTAACCCTAACCCTAACCCTAAACTACCCTTGACTGCTTTTGCCTCCATTAGATTTCCTAAGCACTAGTGTTTTAAGGAACAGGTTAAAAAGAAAATCCTAATGTGATTTTTTTATAATGTGTTTATTCTTTATCTTATCCTAGTGACGAAAATCTTCTCCATGGCTGGACCCTAAATAATATTCCTTTACGTGCTAAGTGGTATCTAGAGAGTGGGATAGGTTTAATAAATACCCTAATCCTAACGTGTACCCTAACCCTAACCCATACCCTAACCCTAATGCGTACCCTAACCCTAACCCAAACCCTAACCCTAACACGTACGCTAATCCTAACCCGTACCCTAAACCAATCCCTAACCCTAAAACTAACCCTAACCCTAACCCTAACCCATAACCTACGCCGTACCCTCACCCATACCCTAACCCGTATCCTAAGCCGTACCCTAACCCTAAACCTAACCCTAACCTCTACCCTACGCCGTACCCTCACCCGTACCCTAACCCGTACCCAAAGCCTTACCCTAACCCTAACCCTAACCCTCACCCATACCCAACACCGTAACCTAACCCATATCCTAACCCGTATCCTAAGCCGTACCCTAACCCTAACCAATAACCTACGCAGTACCCTCACCAGTACCCTCACCCGTATCCTAAGCCCTACCCTAACCCTAACCCTAACCCTAACCCTAAACTACCCTTTACAGCTTTTGCCTCCATTAGATTTCCTAAACACTAGTGTTTTAAAGAACAGGTTAAAAAGAAAACCTTATGTGATTTTTTTTATAATGTGTTTATTCTTTATCTTATCCTAGTGACTAAAATCTTCTCCATGGCTGAACCCCAAATAATATTCCTTTACGTGCTAAGTGGTATCTAGAGAGTGGGATAGGTTTAATAAATACCCTAATCCTAACGTGTACCCTAAACCTAACCCATACCCTAACCCTAACGCGTACCCTAACCCTAACCAAAACCCTAACCCGAACAAGTATGCTAATCCTAACCCTTACCCTAAACCAATCCCTAACCCTAAAACTAACCCTAACCCTAACCCTAACCCTAACCCATAACCTACGCCGTACCCTCACCCGTACCCTAACCCGTACCCTAAGCCGTACCCTAACCCTAACCCTAACCCTAACCCATACGCTACGCCGCACCCTCACCCGTACCCTAACCCGTATCCTAAGCCGTACCCTAACCCTAACCCTAACCCTAACCGCTACCCTACGCCGTACCCTATCCCATACCCTAAGCGGTACCCTAAACCTAATACTAACCCTAAACCTAACCCTAACCCCTACCCTACGCCGTACCCTCAACCGTAACCTATCCCATACCCTAAGCCGTACCCTAACCCTAACACTAACCCTAACCCTAAACCTAACCCCTACCCAACGACGTACCCTCACCCGTACCCTATCCCATACCCTAAGCCGTACCCTAACCCTAACCCTAACCCTAACCTATACACTACACCGTACCCTCACCCGTACCCTAACCCGTACCCTAAGCCGTACCCTAACCCTAACCCTAACCCTAACCCTAACCCTAACCCATACCCTACGCCGTACCCTAAACCGTACCCTAACCCGTATTCTAAGCCGTACCTTAACCATAACCAATACCCTACACAGTACCCTCACCCGTACCCTCACCCGTACCCTAAGCCATACCCTAACCCTAACCCTAACCCTAACCTATACACTATGCCATACCCTCACCCGTACCCTAACCCGTACCCTAAGCCGTACCCTAACCCTAACCCTAACCCTAAACTATACCCTACGCCGTAACCTCACCCGTACCCTAACCCGTACCCTAAGCCGTACCCTAACCCTAACCCTAACCCTAACCCTAACCCATAGCGTACGCCATACCCTAACACGTACCCTAACCCGTATCCTAAGCCATACCCTAACCCTAACCAATACCCTACGCAGTATCCTCACCCATACCCTCACCCGTACCCTAAGCCGTACCCTAACCCTAACCCTAACACTAAACCTAACCCTAACCCCTACCCTATGCCATACCCTCACCTGTACCCTATCCCATAACCTAAGCCGTACCCTAACCCGTACCCTAACACGTACCCTAAGATGTACCGTAACCCTAACCCTAACACTAACCCTAACCCTAACCCACACTCTACGCCGTATCCTAACCCGTACCCTAACACGTATCCTAAGCCGTACCCTAACCCTAACCAATACCCTACGCAGTACCCTCACCCGTACCCTCACCCGTACCCTAAGCCATACCCTAACCCTAACCCTAACACTAACCCTAACCCTAAACCCTACCCTATGCCGTACCCTCACCCATACCCTATCCCATACCCTAAGCCGTACCCTAACCCTAACACTAACCCTAACCCTAACCCTAACCCTAAACTACCCTTGACTGCTTTTGCCTCCATTAGATTTCCTAAGCACTAGTGTTTTAAGGAACAGGTTAAAAAGAAAATCCTAATGTGATTTTTTTATAATGTGTTTATTCTTTATCTTATCCTAGTGACGAAAATCTTCTCCATGGCTGGACCCTAAATAATATTCCTTTACGTGCTAAGTGGTATCTAGAGAGTGGGATAGGTTTAATAAATACCCTAATCCTAACGTGTACCCTAACCCTAACCCATACCCTAACCCTAATGCGTACCCTAACCCTAACCCAAACCCTAACCCTAACACGTACGCTAATCCTAACCCGTACCCTAAACCAATCCCTAACCCTAAAACTAACCCTAACCCTAACCCTAACCCATAACCTACGCCGTACCCTCACCCATACCCTAACCCGTATCCTAAGCCGTACCCTAACCCTAAACCTAACCCTAACCTCTACCCTACGCCGTACCCTCACCCGTACCCTAACCCGTACCCAAAGCCTTACCCTAACCCTAACCCTAACCCTCACCCATACCCAACACCGTAACCTAACCCATATCCTAACCCGTATCCTAAGCCGTACCCTAACCCTAACCAATAACCTACGCAGTACCCTCACCAGTACCCTCACCCGTATCCTAAGCCCTACCCTAACCCTAACCCTAACCCTAACCCTAAACTACCCTTTACTGCTTTTGCCTCCATTAGATTTCCTAAACACTAGTGTTTTAAAGAACAGGTTAAAAAGAAAACCTTATGTGATTTTTTTTATAATGTGTTTATTCTTTATCTTATCCTAGTGACTAAAATCTTCTCCATGGCTGAACCCCAAATAATATTCCTTTACGTGCTAAGTGGTATCTAGAGAGTGGGATAGGTTTAATAAATACCCTAATCCTAACGTGTACCCTAAACCTAACCCATACCCTAACCCTAACGCGTACCCTAACCCTAACCAAAACCCTAACCCGAACAAGTATGCTAATCCTAACCCGTACCCTAAACCAATCCCTAACCCTAAAACTAACCCTAACCCTAACCCTAACCCTAACCCATAACCTACGCCGTAACTTCACCCGTACCCTAACCCATACCCTAAGCCGTACCCTAACCCTAACCCTAACACATACGCTACGCCGCACCCTCACCCATACCCTAACCCGTATCCTAAGCCGTACCCTAACCCAAACCCTAACCCTATCCGCTACCCTACGCCGTACCCTATCCCATACCCTAAGCGGTACCCTAAACCTAACACTAACCCTAAACCTAACCCTAACCCCTACCCTACGCCGTACTCTCACCGTAACCTATCCCATACCCTAAGCCGTACCCTAACCCTAACACTAACCCTAACCCTAAACCTAACCCCTACCCTACGCCGTACCCTCACCCGTACCCTATCCCATACCCTAAGCCGTACCCTAACCCTAACCCTAACCCTAACCTATACACTGCGCCGTACCCTCACCCGTACGCTAAGCCGTACCCTAAGCCGTACCCTAACCCTAACCCTAACCCTAAACCTAACCCATACCCTACGCCGTACCCTAAACCGTACCCTAACCCGTATTCTAAGCCGTACCCTAACCATAACCAATACCCTACACAGTACCCTCACCCGTACCCTCACCCGTACCCTAAGCCATACCCTAACCCTAACCCTAACCCTAAACTATACCCTACGCCGTAACCTCACCCATACCCTAACCCGTACCCTAAGCCGTACCCTAACCCTAACCCTAACCCTAACCCTAACCCTAACCCATAGCGTACGCCATACCCTTACACGTACCCTAACCCGTATCCTAAGCCGTACCCTAACCCTAACCAATACCCTACGCAGTATCCTCACCCATACTCTCACCCGTACCCTAAGCCGTACCCTAACCCTAACCCTAACCCTAAACCTAACCCTAACCCCTACCCTATGCCATACCCTCACCTGTACCCTATCCCATAACCTAAGCCGTACCCTAACCCGTACCCTAACACGTACCCTAAGACGTACCGTAACCCTAACCCTAACACTAACCCTAACCCTAACCCACACTCTACGCCGTACCCTAACCCGTACCCTAACACGTATCCTAAGCCGTACCCTAACCCTAACCAATACCCTACGCAGTATCCTCACCCATACACTCACCCGTACCCTAAGCCGTAACCTAACCCTAACCCTAACCCTAAACCTAACCCTAACCCCTACCCTATGCCATACCCTCACCTGTACCCTATCCCATAACCTAAGCCGTACCCTAACCCGTACCCTAACACGTACCCTAAGACGTACCGTAACCCTAACCCTAACACTAACCCTAACCCTAACCCACACTCTACGCCGTACCCTAACCCGTACCCTAACACGTATCCTAAGCCGTACCCTAACCCTAACCAATACCCTACGCAGTACCCT
Source organism: Eubalaena glacialis (assembly GCF_028564815.1). NCBI lineage: Eukaryota > Metazoa > Chordata > Mammalia > Artiodactyla > Balaenidae > Eubalaena > Eubalaena glacialis. The sequence continues at coordinate 298,415 of NW_026871659.1, read as the reverse complement.
CACCCGTACCCTCACCCGTACCCTAAGCCATACCCTAACCCTAACCCCAACCCTAACCCTAACCCCTACCCTACGCCGTACCCTCACCCGTACCCTATCCCATACGCTAAGCCGTACCCTAACCCTAACACTAACACTAACCCTAACCCTAACCCTAACCCATACCCTACGCCGTACCCTCACCCATAACCTAATCCGTACCCTAAGCCGTACCCTAACCCTAACCCTAACCTATACACTACGCCGTACCCTCACCCGTTCCCTAACCCGTACCCTAAGCCGTACCCTAACTCTAACCCTAACCCTAACCCTAACCCTTAACCATACCCTGCGCCGTACCCTAACCCATACAATAACCTGTATCCTAAGCCTTAACCTAACCCTAACCAATGACCTACACAGTACCCTCACCCGTACCCTAAGCCATACCCTAACCCTAACCCTAACACTAACCCTAACCCTAAACCCTACCCTATGCCGTACCCTCACCCATATCCTATCCCATACCCTAAGCCGTACCCTAACCCTAACACTAACCCTAACCCTAACCCTAACCCTAAACTACCCTTGACTGCTTTTGCCTCCATTAGATTTCCTAAGCACTAGTGTTTTAAGGAACAGGTTAAAAAGAAAATCCTAATGTGATTTTTTTATAATGTGTTTATTCTTTATCTTATCCTAGTGACGAAAATCTTCTCCATGGCTGGACCCTAAATAATATTCCTTTACGTGCTAAGTGGTATCTAGAGAGTGGGATAGGTTTAATAAATACCCTAATCCTAACGTGTACCCTAACCCTAACCCATACCCTAACCCTAATGCGTACCCTAACCCTAACCCAAACCCTAACCCTAACACGTACGCTAATCCTAACCCGTACCCTAAACCAATCCCTAACCCTAAAACTAACCCTAACCCTAACCCTAACCCTAACCCATACGCTACGCCGTACCCTCACCCATACCCTAACCCGTATCCTAAGCCGTACCCTAATCCTAACCCTAACCCTCACCCATACCCAACGCCGTAACCTAACCCATATCCTAACCCGTATCCTAAGCCGTACCCTAACCCTAACCAATAACCTACGCAGTACCCTCACCAGTACCCTCACCCGTATCCTAAGCCCTACCCTAAACCTAACCCTAACCCTAACCCTAAACTACCCTTTACTGCTTTTGCCTCCATTAGATTTCCTAAACACTAGTGTTTTAAAGAACAGGTTAAAAAGAAAACCTTATGTGATTTTTTTTATAATGTGTTTATTCTTTATCTTATCCTAGTGACTAAAATCTTCTCCATGGCTGAACCCCAAATAATATTCCTTTACGTGCTAAGTGGTATCTAGAGAGTGGGATAGGTTTAATAAATACCCTAATCCTAACGTGTACCCTAAACCTAACCCATACCCTAACCCTAACGCGTACCCTAACCCTAACCAAAACCCTAACCCGAACAAGTATGCTAATCCTAACCCGTACCCTAAACCAATCCCTAACCCTAAAACTAACCCTAACCCTAACCCTAACCCTAACCCATAACCTACGCCGTAACCTCACCCGTACCCTAACCCATACCCTAAGCCGTACCCTAACCCTAACCCTAACCCTAACCCATACGCTACGCCGCACCCTCACCCATACCCTAACCCGTATCCTAAGCAGTACCCTAACCCTAACCCTAACCCTAACCGCTACCCTACGCCGTACCCTATCCCATACCCTAAGCGGTACCCTAAACCTAACACTAACCCTAAACCTAACCCTAACCCCTACCCTACGCCGTACCCTCACCATAACCTATCCCATACCCTAAGCCGTACCCTAACCCTAACACTAACCCTAACCCTAAACCTAACCCCTACCCTACGCCGTAACCTCACACGTACTCTATCCCATACCCTAAGCCGTACCCTAACCCTAACCCTAACCCTAACCTATACACTGCGCCGTACCCTCACCCGTACGCTAACCCGTACCCTAAGCCGTACCCTAACCCTAACCCTAACCCTAACCCTAACCCTAACCCATACCCTACGCCGTACCCTAAACCGTACCCTAACCCGTATTCTAAGCCGTACCCTAACCATAACCAATACCCTACACAGTACCCTCACACGTACCCTCACCCGTACCCTAAGCCATACCCTAACCCTAACCCTAACCCTAACCTATACACTAAGCCATAACCTCACCCGTACCATAACCCGTACCCTAAGCCGTACCCTAACCCTAACCCTAACCCTAAACTATACCCTACGCCATTACCTCACCCATACCCTAACCCGTACCCTAAGCCGTACCCTAACCCTAACCCTAACCCTAACCCTAACCCTAACCCATAGCGTACGCCATACCCTAACACGTACCCTAACCCGTATCCTAAGCCGTACCCTAACCCTAACCAATACCCTACGCAGTATCCTCACCCATACCCTCACCCGTACCCTAAGCCGTACCCTAACCCTAACCCTAACCCTAAACCTAACCCTAACACCTACCCTATGCCATACCCTCACCTGTACCCTATCCCATAACCTAAGCCGTACCCTAACCCGTACCCTAACACGTACCCTAAGACGTACCGTAACCCTAACCCTAACACTAACCCTAACCCTAACCCTAACCCCTACCCTACGCCGTACCCTCACCCGTACCCTATCCCATACGCTAAGCCGTACCCTAACCCTAACACTAACACTAACCCTAACCCTAACCCTAACCCATACCCTACGCCGTACCCTCACCCATAACCTAATCCGTACCCTAAGCCGTACCCTAACCCTAACCCCAACCTATACACTACGCCGTACCCTCACACGTTCCCTAACCCGTAACCTAAGCCGTACCCTAACTCTAACCCTAACCCTAACCCTAACCCTTACCCATACCCTGCGCCGTACCCTAACCCATACAATAACCTGTATCCTAAGCCTTAACCTAACCCTAACCAATGACCTACACAGTACCCTCACCCGTACCCTAAGCCATACCCTAACCCTAACCCTAACACTAACCCTAACCCTAAACCCTACCATATGCCGTACCCTCACCCATACCCTATCCCATACCCTAAGCCGTACCCTAACCCTAACACTAACCCTAACCCTAACCCTAACCCTAAACTACCCTTGACTGCTTTTGCCTCCATTAGATTTCCTAAGCACTAGTGTTTTAAGGAACAGGTTAAAAAGAAAATCCTAATGTGATTTTTTTATAATGTGTTTATTCTTTATCTTATCCTAGTGACGAAAATCTTCTCCATGGCTGGACCCTAAATAATATTCCTTTACGTGCTAAGTGGTATCTAGAGAGTGGGATAGGTTTAATAAATACCCTAATCCTAACGTGTACCCTAACCCTAACCCTAACCCTAACCCATACGCTACGCCGTACCCTCACCCATACCCTAACCCGTATCCTAAGCCGTACCCTAATCCTAAACCTAACCCTAACCTCTACCCTACGCCGTACCCTCACCCGTACCCTAACCCGTACCCAAAGCCTTACCCTAACCCTAACCCTAACCCTCACCCATACCCAACGCCGTAACCTAACCCATATCCTAACCCGTATCCTAAGCCGTACCCTAACCCTAACCAATAACCTACGCAGTACCCTCACCAGTACCCTCACCCGTATCCTAAGCCCTACCCTAACCCTAACACTAAACTACCCTTTACTGCTTTTGCCTCCATTAGATTTCCTAAACACTAGTGTTTTAAAGAACAGGTTAAAAAGAAAACCTTATGTGATTTTTTTTATAATGTGTTTATTCTTTATCTTATCCTAGTGACTAAAATCTTCTCCATGGCTGAACCCCAAATAATATTCCTTTACGTGCTAAGTGGTATCTAGAGAGTGGGATAGGTTTAATAAATACCCTAATCCTAACGTGTACCCTAAACCTAACCCATACCCTAACCGTAACGCGTACCCTAACCCTAACCAAAACCCTAACCCGAACAAGTATGCTAATCCTAACCCTTACCCTAAACCAATCCCTAACCCTAAAACTAACCCTAACCCTAACCCTAACCCTAACCCATAACCTACGCCGTACCCTCACCCGTACCCTAACCCGTACCCTAAGCCGTACCCTAACCCTAACCCATACGCTACGCCGCACCCTCACCCGTACCCTAACCCGTATCCTAAGCCGTACCCTAACCCTAACCCTAACCGCTACCCTACGCCGTACCCTATCCCATACCCTAAGCGGTACCCTAAACCTAACACTAACCCTAAACCTAACCCTAACCCCTACCCTACGCCGTACCCTCACCCGTAACCTATCCCATACCCTAAGCCGTACCCTAACCCTAACACTAACCCTAACCCTAAACCTAACCCCTACCCAACGACGTACCCTCACCCGTACCCTATCCCATACCCTAAGCCGTACCCTAACCCTAACCCTAACCCTAACCTATACACTACGCCGTACCCTCACCCGTACCCTAACCCGTACCCTAAGCCGTACCCTAACCCTAACCCTAACCCTAACCCTAACCCTAAACCATACCCTACGCCGTACCCTAAGCCGTACCCTAACCCTAACACTAACCCTAACCCTAACCCTAACCCTAAACTACCCTTGATTGCTTTTGCCTCTATTAGATTTCCTAAGCACTAGTGTTTTAAGGAACAGGTTAAAAAGAAAATCCTAATGTGATTTTTTTATAATGTGTTTATTCTTTATCTTATCCTAGTGACAAAAATCTTCTCCATGGCTGGATCCCTAATAATATTCCTTTACGTGCTAAGTGGTATCTAGAGAGTGGGATAGGTTTAATAAATACCCAAATCCTAACGAGTACCCTAACCCTAACCCATACCCTAACCCTAACGCTTACCCTAACCCTAACCCAAAACCTAACCCTAACACGTACGCTAATCCTAACCCGAACACTAAACCAATCCCTAACCCTAAAACTAACCCTAACCCTAACCCTAACCCTAACCCTTACCCTACGCCGTACCCTCACCCGTACCCTAACCCGTAGCCTAAGACGTACCCTAACCCTAACCCTAACCCATACGCTATGCCGTACCCTCACCCGTACCCTAACCCGTATCCTAAGCCGTACCCTAACCCTAACCCTAACCCTAACCCCTACCCTACGCCGTACCCTCACCCGTACCCTATCCCATACGCTAAGCCGTACCCTAACCCTAACACTAACACTAACCCTAACCCTAACCCTAACCCATACCCTACGCCGTACCCTCACCCGTAACCTAACCCGTACCCTAAGCCGTACCCTAACCCTAACCCTAACCTATACACTACGCCATACCCTCACCCGTACCCTAAGCCGTACCCTAACTCTAACCCTAACCCTAACCCTAACCCTTACCCATACCCTGCGCCGTACCCTAACCCATACAATAACCTGTATCCTAAGCCTTAACCTAACCCTAACCAATGACCTACACAGTACCCTCACCCGTACCCTAAGCCATACCCTAACCCTAACCCTAACACTAACCCTAACCCTAAACCCTACCCTATGCCGTACCCTCACCCATACCCTATCCCATACCCTAAGCCGTACCCTAACCCTAACACTAACCCTAACCCTAACCCTAACCCTAAACTACCCTTGACTGCTTTTGCCTCCATTAGATTTCCTAAGCACTAGTGTTTTAAGGAACAGGTTAAAAAGAAAATCCTAATGTGATTTTTTTATAATGTGTTTATTCTTTATCTTATCCTAGTAACGAAAATCTTCTCCATGGCTGGACCCTAAATAATATTCCTTTACGTGTTAAGTGGTATCTAGAGAGTGGGATAGGTTTAATAAATACCCTAATCCTAACGTGTACCCTAACCCTAACCCACACCCTAACCCTAATGCGTACCCTAACCCTAACCCAAACCCTAACACTAACACGTACGCTAATCCTAACCCGTACCCTAAACCAATCCCTAACCCTAAAACTAACCCTAACCCTAACCCTAACCCTAACCCATACGCTACGCCGTACCCTCACCCATACCCTAACCCGTATCCTAAGCCGTACCCTAACCCTAAACCTAACCCTAACCTCTACCCTACGCCGTACCCTCACCCGTACCCTAACCCGTACCCAAAGCCTTACCCTAACCCTAACCCTAACCCTCACCCATACCCAACGCCGTAACCTAACCCATATCCTAACCCGTATCCTAAGCCGTACCCTAACCCTAACCAATAACCTACGCAGTACCCTCACCAGTACCCTCACCCGTATCCTAAGCCCTACCCTAACCCTAACCCTAACCCTAACCCTAAACTACCCTTTACTGCTTTTGCCTCCATTAGATTTCCTAAACACTAGTGTTTTAAAGAACAAGTTAAAAAGAAAACCTTATGTGATTTTTTTTATAATGTGTTTATTCTTTATCTTATCCTAGTGACTAAAATCTTCTCCATGGCTGAACCCCAAATAATATTCCTTTACGTGCTAAGTGGTATCTAGAGAGTGGGATAGGTTTAATAAATACCCTAATCCTAACGTGTACCCTAAACCTAACCCATACCCTAACCCTAACGCGTACCCTAACCCTAACCAAAACCATAACCCGAACAAGTATGCTAATCCTAACCCGTACCCTAAACCAATCCCTAACCCTAAAACTAACCCTAACCCTAACCCTAACCCTCACCCATACCCAACGCCGTAACCTAACCCATATCCTAACCCGTATCCTAAGCCGTACCCTAACCCTAACCAATAACCTACGCAGTACCCTCACCAGTACCCTCACCCGTATCCTAAGCCCTACCCTAACCCTAACCCTAACCCTAACCCTAAACTACCCTTTACTGCTTTTGCCTCCATTAGATTTCCTAAACACTAGTGTTTTAAAGAACAAGTTAAAAAGAAAACCTTATGTGATTTTTTTTATAATGTGTTTATTCTTTATCTTATCCTAGTGACTAAAATCTTCTCCATGGCTGAACCCCAAATAATATTCCTTTACGTGCTAAGTGGTATCTAGAGAGTGGGATAGGTTTAATAAATACCCTAATCCTAACGTGTACCCTAAACCTAACCCATACCCTAACCCTAACGCGTACCCTAACCCTAACCAAAACCCTAACCCGAACAAGTATGCTAATCCTAACCCGTACCCTAAACCAATCCCTAACCCTAAAACTAACCCTAACCCTAACCCTAACCCTAACCCATAACCTACGCCGTAACCTCACCCGTACCCTAACCCGTACCCTAAGCCGTACCCTAACCCTAACCCTAACCCTAACCCATACGCTACGCCGCACCCTCACCCATACCCTAACCCGTATCCTAAGCCGTACCCTAAGCCTAACCCTAACCGCTACCCTACGCCGTACCCTATCCCATACCCTAAGCGGTACCCTAAACCTAACACTAACCCTAAACCTAACCCTAACCCCTACCCTACGCCGTACCCTCACCGTAACCTATCCCATACCCTAAGCCGTACCCTAACCCTAACACTAACCCTAACCCTAAACCTAACCCCTACCCTACGCCGTACCCTCACCCGTACCCTAACCCGTATCTTAAGCCGTACCCTAACCCTAACCCTAACCCTAACCCTAACCCATAACCTACGCCGTACCCTCACCCGTACCCTAACACGTACCCTAAGACGTACCGTAACCCTAACCCTAACACTAACCCTAACCCTAACCCACACTCTATGCCGTACCCTAACCCGTACCCTAACACGTATCCTAAGCCGTACCCTAACCCTAACGAATACCCTACGCAGTACCCTCACCCGTACCCTAACCCGTACCCTAAGCCGTACCCTAACCCTAACCCTAACCCTAACCGCTACCCTACGCCGTACCCTATCCCATACCCTAAGCGGTACCCTAAACCTAACACTAACCCTAAACCTAACCCTAACCCCTACCCTACGCCGTACCCTCACCCGTAACCTATCCCATACCCTAAGCCGTACGCTAACCCTAACACTAACCCTAACCCTAAACCTAACCCCTACCCTACGCCGTACCCGCACCCGTACACTATCCCATATCCTAAGCCGTACCCTAACCCTAACCATAACCCTAACCTATACTCTACGCCATACCCTCACCCGTACCCTAACCCTTACCCTAAGCCGTACCCTAAACCTAACCTTAACCCTAACCTATACACTACGCCGTACCCTCACCCGAACCCTAACCCGTATCCTAAGCCGTACCCTAACCCTAACCCTAACCCTAAACTATACCCTACGCCGTACCCTATCCCGTACCCTAACCCGTATTCTAAGCCGTACCCTAACCATAACCAATACCCTACACAGTACCCTCACCCGTACCCTCACCCGTACCCTAAGCCATACCCTAACCCTAACCCTAACCCTAACCTATACACTACACCATACCCTCACCCGTACCCTAACCCGTACCCTAAGCCGTACCCTAACCCTAACCCTAACCCTAAACCATACGCTACGCCGTACCCTCACCCGTACCCTAACCCGTATCCTAAGCCGTACCCTAACCCTAACCCTAACCCTAAACTATACCCTACACCGTAACCTCACCCGTACCCTAACCCGTACCCTAAGCCGTACCCTAACCCTAACCCTAACCCTAACCCTAACCCTAACCCTAACCCTAACCCATACCGTACGCCATACCCTAACACGTACCCTAACCCGTATCCTAAGCCGTACCCTAACCCTAACCAATACCCTACGCAGTATCCTCACCCACACCCTCACCCGTACCCTAAGCCGTACCCTAACCCTAACCCTAACCCTAACCCTAACCCTAACCCCTACCCTATGCCATACCCTCACCTGAACCCTATCCCATAACCTAAGCCGTACCCTAACCCTAACCCTAACCATAACCCTAACCCATAACCTACGCCGTACCCTCACCCGTACCCTAACACGTACCCTAAGACGTACCGTAACCCTAACCCTAACACTAACCCTAACCCTAACCCACATTCTACGCCATACCCTAACCCGTACCCTAACACGTATCCTAAGCCGTACCCTAACCCTAACCAATACCCTACGCAGTACCCTCACCCGTACCCTCACCCGTACCCTAAGCCATACCCTAACCCTAACCCTAACCCTAACCCCTACCCTACGCCGTACCTTCACCCGTATCCTATCCCATATGCTAAGCCGTACCCTAACCCTAACAGTAACACTAACCCTAACCCTAACCCATAACCTACGCCGTACCCTCACCCGTACCCTAACCCGTATCCTAAGACGTACCGTAACCCTAACCAATACCCTACGCAGTATCCTCACCCATACCCTCACCCGTACCCTAAGCCGTACCCTAACCCTAACCCTAACCCATACCCTATGCCATACCCTCACCTGTACCCTATCCCATAACCTAAGCCGTACCCTAACCCTAACCCTAAACCTAACCGTAACCCATACGCTACGCCGTACCTTCACCCGTACCCTAACCCGTATCCTAAGCCGTACCCTAACCCTAACCCTAACCCTAACCCTAACCCTAAACCATACCCTATGCCATACCCTAACCCGTACCCTAACCCGTATCCTAATCCGTATCCTAACCCTAACCAATACCCTACGCAGTACCCTCACCCGTACCCTCACCCGTACCCTAAGCCGTACCCTAACCCCAACCCTAACCCTAACTCTAACCCTAACCCCTACCCTACGCCGTACCCTCACCCGTACCCTATCCCATACTCTAAGCCGTACCCTAACCCTAACACTAACACTAACCCTAACCCTAACCCTAACCCTAAACCATACCCTATGCCGTACCCTCACCCGTAACCTAACCCGTACCCTAAGCCGTACCCTAACCCTAACCCTAACCTATACACTATGACGTACCCTCACCCGTACCCTAAACCGTACCCTAAGCCGTACCCTAACTCTAACCCTAACCCTAACCCTAACCCTTACCCATACCCTGCGCCGTACCCTAACCCATAAAATAACCTGTATCCTAAGCCTTAACCTAACCCTAACCAATGACCTACACAGTACCCTCACCCGTACCCTAAGCCATACTCTAACCCTAACCCTAACACTAACCCTAAACCTAAACCCTACCCTATGCCGTACCCTCACACATACCCTATCCCATACCCTAAGCCGTACCCTAACCCTAACACTAACCCTAACCCTAACCCTAACCCTAAACTACCCTTGACTGCTTTTGCCTCCATTAGATTTCCTAAGCACTAGTGTTTTAAGGAACAGGTTAAAAAGAAAATCCTAATGTGATTTTTTTATAATGTGTTTATTCTTTATCTTATCCTAGTGACGAAAATCTTCTCCATGGCTGGACCCTAAATAATATTCCTTTACGTGCTAAGTGGTATCTAGAGAGTGGGATAGGTTTAATAAATACCCTAATCCTAACGTGTACCCTAAACCTAACCCATACCCTAACCCTAACGCGTACCCTAACCCTAACCAAAACCCTAACCCGAACAAGTATGCTAATCCTAAACCTTACCCTAAACCAATCCCTAACCCTAAAACTAACCCTAACCCTAACCCTAACCCTAACCCATAACCTACGCCGTACCCTCACCCATACCCTAACTCGTACCCTAAGCCGTACCCTAACCCTAAACCTAACCCTAACCCATACGCTACGCCGCACCCTCAACCGTACCCTAACCCGTATCCTAAGCCGTACCCTAACCCTAACCCTAACCTATACACTACGCCGTACCCTCACCCGTACCCTAACCCGTACCCTAAGCCGTACCCTAAACCTAACGCTAACCCTAACCCTAACCCTAACCCATACCCTACGCCGTACCCTAAACCGTACCCTAACCCGTATTCTAAGCCGTATCCTAACCATAACCAATACCCTACACAGTACCCTCAACCGTACCCTAACCCGTACCCTAAGCCGTACCCTAACCCTAACCCTAACCCTAAACTATAACCTACGCCGTAACCTCACCCGTATCCTAACCCTTACCCTAAGCCGTACCCTAACCCTAACCCTAACCCTAACCCCTACCCTACGCCGTACCCTCACCCGTACCCTATCCCATACCCTAAGCCGTACCCTAAACCTAACACTAACCCTAACCCTAACCCTAACCCTAAACTACCCTTGATTGCTTTTGCCTCTATTAGATTTCCTAAGCACTAGTGTTTTAAGGAACAGGTTAAAAAGAAAATCCTAATGTGATTTTTTTATAATGTGTTTATTCTTTATCTTATCCTAGTGACTAAAATCTTCTCCATGGCTGGATCCCTAATAATATTCCTTTACGTGCTAAGTGGTATCTAGAGAGTGGGATAGATTTAATAAATACCCTAATCCTAACGTGTACCCTAACCCTAACCCATACCCTAACCCTAACGCGTACCCTAACCCGAACCCAAAATCTAACCCTAACACGTACGCTAATCCTAACCCGTACCCTAAACCAATCCCTAACCCTAAAACTAACCCTAACCCTAACCCTAACCCTAACCCTTACCCTACGCCGTACCCTCACCCGTACCCTAACCCGTACCCTAAGACGTACCCTAACCCTAACCCTAACCCATACACTACGCCGTAGCCTCACCCGTACCCTAACCCGTATCCTAAGCCGTACCCTAACCCTAACCCTAACCCTAACCCTAACCCATACCCTACGCCATACCCTAACCCGTAGCCTAACCCGTATCCTAAGCCATATCCTAACCCTAACCAATACCCTACGCAGTACCCTCACCCATACCCTCACCCGTACCCTAAGCCGTACCCTAACCCCAACCCTAACCCTAACTCTAACCCTAACCCCTACCCTACGCCGTACCCTCACACGTACCCTATCCCATACGCTAAGCCGTACCCTAACCCGAACACTAACACTAACCCTAACCCTAACGCTAACCCATACCCTACGCCGTACCCTCACCCGTAACCTAACCCGTACCCTAAGCCGTACCCTAACCCTAACCCTAACCTATACACTACGCCGTACCCTCACCCGTACCCTAACCCGTACCATAAGCCGTACCCTAAATCTAACCCTAACCCTAACCCTAAACCTTACCCATACCCTGCACCGTACACTAACCCATACAATAACCTGTATCCTAAGCCTTAACCTAACCCTAACCAATGACCTACACAGTACCCTCACCCGTACCCTAAGCCATACCCTAACCCTAACCCTAACACTAACCCTAACCCTAAACCCTACCCTATGCCGTACCCTCACCATACCCTATCCCATACCCTAAGCCGTACCCTAACCCTAACACTAACCCTAACCCTAACCCTAACCCTAACCCTAAACTACCCTTGACTGCTTTTGCCTCCATTAGATTTCCTAAGCACTAGTGTTTTAAGGAACAGGTTAAAAAGAAAATCCTAATGTGATTTTTTTATAATGTGTTTATTCTTTATCTTATCCTAGTAACGAAAATCTTCTCCATGGCTGGACCCTAAATAATATTCCTTTACGTGCTAAGTGGTATCTAGAGAGTGGGATAGGTTTAATAAATACCCTAATCCTAACGTGTACCCTAACCCTAACCCACACCCTAACCCTAATGCGTACCCTAACCCTAACCCAAACCCTAACCCTAACACGTACACTAATCCTAACCCGTACCCTAAAGCCATCCCTAACCCTAAAACTAACCCTAACCCTAACCCTAACCCTAACCCATACGCTACGCCGTACCCTCACCCATACCCTAACCCGTATCCTAAGCCGTACCCTAACCCTAAACCTAACCCTAACCTCTACCCTACGCCGTACCCTCACCCGTACCCTAACCCGTACCCAAAGCCTTACCCTAACCCTAACCCTAACCCTCACCCATACCCAACGCCGTAACCTAACCCATATCCTAACCCGTATCCTAAGCCGTACCCTAACCCTAACCAATAACCTACGCAGTACCCTCACCAGTACCCTCACCCGTATCCTAAGCCCTACCCTAACCCTAACCCTAAACTACCCTTTACTGCTTTTGCCTCCATTAGATTTCCTAAACACTAGTGTTTTAAAGAACAGGTTAAAAAGAAAACCTTATGTGATTTTTTTTATAATGTGTTTATTCTTTATCTTATCCTAGTGACTAAAATCTTCTCCATGGCTGAACCCCAAATAATATTCCTTTACGTGCTAAGTGGTATCTAGAGAGTGGGATAGGTTTAATAAATACCCTAATCCTAACGTGTACCCTAAACCTAACCCATACCCTAACCCTAACGCGTACCCTAACCCTAACCAAAACCCTAACCCGAACAAGTATGCTAATCCTAACCCTTACCCTAAACCAATCCCTAACCCTAAAACTAACCCTAACCCTAACCCTAACCCTAACCCATACGCTACGCCGCACCCTCACCCGTACCCTAACCTGTATCCTAAGCCGTACCCTAACCCTAACACTAACCCTAACCGCTACCCTACGCCGCACCCTATCCCATACCGTAAGCGGTACCCTAAACCTAACACTAACCCTAAACCTAACCCTAACCCCTACCCTACGCCGTACCCTCACCCGTAACCTATCCCATACCCTAAGCCGTACCCTAACCCTAACACTAACCCTAACCCTAAACCTAACCCCTACCCAAAGACGTACCCTCACCCGTACCCTATCCCATACCCTAAGCCGTACCCTAACCCTAACCCTAACCCTAACCTATACACTACGCCGTACCCTCACCCGTACCCTAACCCGTACCCTAAGCCGTACCCTAACGCTAACCCTAACCCTAACCCTAACCCTAACCCATACCCTACGCCGTACCCTAAACCGTACCCTAACCCGTATTCTAAGCCGTACCCTAACCATAACCAATACCCTACACAGTACCCTCACCCGTACCCTCACCCATACCCTAAGCCATACCCTAACCCTAACCCTAACCTATACACTACGCCATACCCTCACCCGTACACTAACCCGTACCCTAAGCCGTACCCTAACCCTAACCCTAACCCTAAACTATACCCTACGCCGTAACCTCACCCGTACCCTAACCCGTACCCTCACCCTAACCCTAACCCTAACCCTAACCCTAACCCATAGCGTACGCCATACCCTAACACGTACCCTAACACGTATCCTAAGCCGTACCCTAACCCTAACCAATACCCTACGCAGTATCCTCACCCATACCCTCACCCGTACCCTAAGGCGTACCCTAACCCTAACCCTAACCCTAAAGCTAACCCTAACCCCTACCCTATGCCATACCCTCACCTGTACCCTATCCCATAACCTAAGCCGTACCATAACCCTAACACTAACCCTAACCCTAACACATAACCTACGCCGTACCCTCACCCGTACCCTAACCCGTATCCTAAGCCGTACCCTAACCCTAACCCTAACCCTAACCCTAACCCATAACCTACGACGTACCCTCACCCGTACCCTAACACGTACCCTAAGACGTACCGTAACCCTAACCCTAACACTTATCCTAACCCTAACCCACACTCTACGCCGTACCCTAACCCGTACCCTAACACGTATCCTAAGCTGTACCCTATCCCTAACCAATACCCTTCGCAGTACCCTCACCCGTACCCTCACCCGTACCCTAAGCCATACCCTAACCATAACCCTAACCCTAACCCTAACCCCTACCCTATGCCGTACCCTCACCCGTACCCTATCCCATACCCTAAGCCGTACCCTAACCCAAACACTAACCCTAACCCTAACCCTAACCCTAAACTACCCTTGATTGCTTTTGCCTCTATTAGATTTCCTAAGCACTAGTGTTTTAAGGAACAGGTTAAAAAGAAAATCCTAATGTGATTTTTTTATAATGTGTTTATTCTTTATCTTATCCTAGTGACTAAAATCTTCTCCATGGCTGGATCCCTAATAATATTCCTTTACGTGCTAAGTGGTATCTAGAGAGTGGGATAGGTTTAATAAATACCCTAATCCTAACGAGTACCCTAACCCTAACCCATACCCTAACCCTAACGCGTTCCCTAACCCTAACCCAAAACCTAACCCTAACACGTACGCTAATCCTAACCCGTACCCTAAACCAATCCCTAACCCTAAAACTAACCCTAACCCTAACCCTAACCCTAACCCTTACCCTACGCCGTACCCTCACCCGTACCCTCACCCGTACCCTAACCCGTACCCAAAGCCTTACCCTAACCCTAACCCTAACCCTCACCCATACCCAACGCCGTAACCTAACCCATATCCTAACCCGTATCCTAAGCCGCACCCTAACCCTAACCAATAACCTACGCAGTACCCTCACCAGTAACCTCACCCGTATCCTAAGCCCTACCCTAACCCTAACCCTAACCCTAACCGCTACCCTACGCCGTACCCTATCCCATACCCTAAGCGGTACCCTAAAGCTAACACTAACCCTAACCCTAAACCTAACCCTAAACTACCCTTGATTGCTTTTGCCTCTATTAGATTTCCTAAGCACTAGTGTTTTAAGGAACAGGTTAAAAAGAAAATCCTAATGTGATTTTTTTATAATGTGTTTATTCTTTATCTTATCCTAGTGACTAAAATCTTCTCCATGGCTGGATCTCTAATAATATTCCTTTACGTGCTAAGTGGTATCTAGAGAGTGGGATAGGTTTAATAAATACCCTAATCCTAACGTGTACCCTAACCCTAACCCATACCCTAACCCTAACGCGTACCCTAACCCTAACCCAAAACCTAACCCTAACACGTACGCTAATCCTAACCCGTACCCTAAACCAATCCCTAACCCTAAAACTAACCCTAACCCTTACCCTAACCCTAACCCATACGCTACGCCGTACACTCACCCATACCCTAACCCGTATCCTAAGCCGTACCCTAACCCTAAACCTAACCCTAACCTCTACCCTATGCCGTACCCTCACCCGTACCCTAACCCGTACCCAAAGCCTTACCCTAACCCTAACCCTAACCCTCACCCATACCCAACGCCGTAACCTAAGCCATATCCTAACCCGTATCCTAAGCCGTACCCTAACCCTAACCAATAACCTACGCAGTACCCTCACCAGTAACCTCACCCGTATCCTAAGCCCTACCCTAACCCTAACCCTAACCCTAACCCTAAACTACCCTTTACTGCTTTTGCCTCCATTAGATTTCCTAAACACTAGTGTTTTAAGGAACAGGTTAAAAAGAAAACCTTATGTGATTTTTTTATAATGTGTTTATTCTTTATCTTATCCTAGTGACGAAAATCTTCTCCATGGCTGAACCCCAAATAATATTCCTTTACGTGCTAAGTGGTATCTAGAGAGTGGGATAGGTTTAATAAATACCCTAATCCTAACGTGTACCCTAAACCTAACCCATACCCTAACCCTAACGCGTACCCTAACCCTAACCAAAACCCTAACCCGAACAAGTATGCTAATCCTAACCCGTACCCTAAACCAATCCCTAACCCTAAAACTAACCCTAACCCTATCCCTAACCCTAACCCATAACCTACGCCGTACCCTCACCCATACCCTAACCCGTATCCTAAGCCGTACCCTAACCCTAACCCTAACCCTAACCCTAACCCTAACCGCTACCCTACGCCGTACCCTATCCCAAACCCTAAGCGGTACCCTAAACCTAACACTAACCCTAAACCTAACCCTAACCCCTACCCTACGCCGTATCCTCACCCGTAACCTATCCCATACCCAAAGCCGTACCCTAACCCTAACACTAACCCTAACCCTAAACCTAACACCTACCCTACGTCGTACCCTCACCCGTACCCTATCCCATACCCTAAGCCGTACCCTAACCCTAACCCTAACTTATACACTACGCCATACCCTCACCCGTACCCTAACCCGTACCCTAAGCCGTACCCTAACCCTAACCCTAACCCTAACCTATACACTACGCCGTACCCTCACCCGTACCCTAACCCGTACCCTAAGACGTACCCTAACCCTAACCCTAACCCTAACCCTAACCCTAACACATACCCTACGCCGTACCCTAACCCGTACCCTAACCCGTATTCTAAGCCGTACCCTAACCATAACCAATACCCTACACAGTACCCTCACCCGTACCCTCACCCGTACCCTAAGCCATACCCTAACCCTAACCCTAACCCTAACCTATACACTACACCATACCCTCACCCCTACCCTAACCCGTACCCTAAGCCGTACCCTAACCCTAACCCTAACCCTAAACCATACGCTACGCCGTACCCTCACCCGTACCCTAACCCGTATCCTAAGCCGTACCCTAACCCTAACCCTAAACCTAAACTATACCCTACGCCGTAACCTCACCCGTACCCTAACCCGAACCCTAAGCCGTACCCTAACCCTAACCCTAACCCTAACCCTAACCCTAACCCTAACCCATACCGTACGCCATACCCTAACACGTACCCTAACCCGTATCCTAAGCCGTACCCTAACCCTAACCAATACCCTACGCAGTATCCTCACCCATACCCTCACCCGTACCCTAAGCCGTACCCTAACCCTAACCCTAACCTTAACCCTAACCCTAACCCCTACCCTATGCCATACCCTCACCTGTACCCTATCCCATAACCTAAGCCGTACCATAACCCTAACACTAACCCTAATCCTAACCCATAACCTATGCCCTACCCTCACCCGTACCCTAACCCGTATCCTAAGCCGTACCCTAACCCTAACCCTAACCCTAACCCTAACCCATAACCTACGCCGTACCCTCACCCGTACCCTAACACGTACCCTAAGACGTACCGTAACCCTAACCCTAACACTAACCCTAACCCTAACCCACACTCTACGCCGTACCCTAACCCGTACCCTAACACGTATCCTAAGCTGTACCCTAACCCTAACCAATACCCTACGCAGTACCCTCACCCGTACCCTCACCCGTACCCTAAGCCATACCCTAACCCTAACCCTAACCCTAACCCTAACCCCTACCCTACGCCGTACCCTCACCCGTACCCTATCCCATACGCTAAGCCGTACCCTAACCCTAACAGTAACACTAACCCTAACCCTAACCCTAACCCATACCCTACGCCGTACACTCGCCCATAACCTAATCCGTACCCTAAGCCGTACCCTAACCCTAACCCTAACCTATACACTACGCCGTACCCTCACCCGTTCCCTAACCCGTACCCTAAGCCGTACCCTAACTCTAACCCTAACCCTAACCCTAACCCTTACCCATACCCTGCGCCGTACCCTAATCAATACAATAACCTGTATCCTAAGCCTTAACCTAACCCTAACCAATGACCTACACAGTACCCTCACCCATACCTAAGCCATACCCTAACCCTAACCCTAACCCTAACCCTAACCTATACACTACGCCATACCCTCACTCTTACCCTAACCCGTACCCTAAGCCGTACCCTAAACCTAACCCTAACCCTAACCCTAACCCATACCGTACGCCATACCCTAACATGTACCCTAACCCATATCCTAAGCCGTACCCTAACCCTAAACAATACCCTATGCAGTATCCTCACCCATACCCTCACCCGTACCCTAAGCCGTACCCTAACCCTAACCCTAACCCTAACCCTAACCCTAACCCATACCCTATGCCATACCCTCACCTGTACCCTATCCCATAACCTAAGCCGTACCCTAACCCTAACCCTAACCCTAACCCATACGCTACGCCGTACCTTCACCCGTACCCTAACCCGTATCCTAAGCCGTACCCTAACCCTAACCCTAACCCTAACCCTAACCCTAACCCATACCCTACGCCATACCCTAACCCGTACCCTAACCCGTATCCTAAGCCGTATCCTAACCCTAACCAATACCCTACGCAGTACCCTCACCCGTACCCTCACCCGTACACTAAGCCGTACCCTAACCCCAACCCTAACCCTAACTCTAACCCTAACCCCTACCCTACGCCGTACCCTCACCCGTACCCTATCCCATACGCTAAGCCGTACCCTAACCCTAACACTAACACTAACCCTAACCCTAACCCTAACCCTAACCCATACCCTATGCCGTACCCTCACCCGTAACCTAACCCGTACCCTAAGCCGTACCCTAACCCTAACCCTAACCTATACACTATGCCGTACCCTCACCCGTACCCTAACCCGTACCCTAAGCCGTACCCTAACTCTAACCTTAACCCTAACCCTAACCCTTACCCATACCCTGCGCCGTACCCTAACCCATACAATAACCTGTATCCTAAGCCTTAACCTAACCCTAACCAATGACCTACACAGTACCCTCACCCGTACCCGAAGCCATACTCTAACCCTAACCCTAACACTAACCCTAACCCTAAACCCTACCCTATGCCGTACCCTCACCCATACCCTATCCCATACCCTAAGCCGTACCCTAACCCTAACACTAACCCTAACCCTAACCCTAACACTAAACTACCCTTGACTGCTTTTGCCTCCATTAAATTTCCTAAGCACGAGTGTTTTAAGGAACAGGTTAAAAAGAAAATCCTAATGTGATTTTTTTATAATGTGTTTATTCTTTATCTTATCCTAGTGTCGAAAATCTTCTCCATGGCTGGACCCTAAATAATATTCCTTTACGTGCTAAGTGGTATCTAGAGAGTGGGATAGGTTTAATAAATACCCTAATCCTAACGTGTACCCTAACCCTAACCCATACCCTAACGCTAATGCGTACCCTAACCCTAACCCAAACCCTAAACCTAACACGTACGCTAATCCTAACCCGTACCCTAAACCAAGCCCTAACCCTAAAACTAACCCTAACCCTAACCCTAACCCTAACCCATACGCTACGCCGTACCCTCACCCATACCCTAACCCGTATCCTAAGCCGTACCCTAACCCTAAACCTAACCCTAACCTCTACCCTACGCCGTACCCTCACCCGTACCCTAACCCGTACCCAAAGCCTTACCCTAACCCTAACCCTAACCCTCACGCATACCCAACGCCATAACCTAACCCATATCCTAACCCGTATCCTAAGCCGTACCCTAACCCTAACCAATAACCTACGCAGTACCCTCACCAGTACCCTCACCCGTATCCTAAGCCCTACCCTAACCCTAACCCTAACCCTAACCCTAAACTACCCTTTACTGCTTTTGCCTCCATTAGATTTCCTAAACACTAGTGTTTTAAGGAACAGGTTAAAAAGAAAATCCTAATGTGATTTTTTTATAATGTGTTTATTCTTTATCTTATCCTAGTGACTAAAATCTTCTCCATGGCTGAACCCCAAATAATATTCCCTTACGTGCTAAGTGGTATCTAGAGAGTGGGATAGGTTTAATAAATACCCTAATCCTAAAGTGTACCCTAAACCTAACCCATACCCTAACCCTAACGCATACCCTAACCCCAACCAAAACCCTAACCCGAACAAGTATGCTAATGCTAACCCGTACCCTAAACCAATCCCTAACCCTAAAACTAACCCTAACCCTAACCCTAACCCATAACCTACGCCGTAACCTCACCCGTACCCTAACCCGTACCCTAAGCCGTACCCTAACCCTAACCCTAACCCTAAACCATACGCTACGCCGTACCCTCACCCGTACCCTAACCCGTATCCTAAGCCGTACCCTAACCCTAACCCTAAGCAATACCCTACGCAGTACCCTCACCCGTACCCTCACCTGTACCCTAAGCCATACACTAACCCTAACCCTAATCCTAACCCTAAACCCTACCCTATGCCGTACCCACACCCATACCCTATCCCATACCCTAAGCCGTACCCTAACCCTAACACTAACCCTAACCCTAACCCTAACCCTAAACTACCCTTGACTGCTTTTGCCTCCATTAGATTTACTAAGCACTAGTGTTTTAAGGAACAGGTTAAAAAGAAAATCCTAATGTGATTTTTTTATAATGTGATTATTCTTTATCTTATCCTAGTGACGAAAATATTCTCCATGGCTGGACCCTAAATAATATTCCTTTACGTGCTAAGTGGTATCTAGAGAGTGGGATAGGTTTAATAAATACCCTAATCCTAACGCGTACCCTAACCCTAACCCATACCCTAACCCTAACGCGTACCCTAACCCTAACCCAAACCCTAACCCTAACACGTACGCTAATCCTAACCCGTACCCTAAACCAATCCCTAACCCTAAAACTAACCCTAACCCTTACCCTAACCCTAACCCATACGCTACGCCGTACCCTCACCCATACCCTAACCCGTATCCTAAGCCGTACCCTAACCCTAAACCTAACCCTAACCTCTACCCTACGCCGTACCCTCACCCGTACCCTAACCCGTACCCAAAGCCTTACCCTAACCCTAACCCTAACCCTCACCCATACCCAACGCCGTAACCTAACCCATATCCTAACCCGTATCCTAAGCCGTACCCTAACCCTAACCAATAACCTACGCAGTACCCTCACCAGTACCCTCACCCGTATCCTAAGCCCTACCCTAACCCTAACCCTAAACTACCCTTTACTGCTTTTGCCTCCATTAGATTTCCTAAACACTAGTGTTTTAAAGAACAGGTTAAAAAGAAAACCTTATGTGATTTTTTTTATAATGTGTTTATTCTTTATCTTATCCTAGTGACTAAAATCTTCTCCATGGCTGAACCCCAAATAATATTCCTTTACGTGCTAAGTGGTATCTAGAGAGTGGGATAGGTTTAATAAATACCCTAATCCTAACGTGTACCCTAAACCTAACCCATACCCTAACCCTAACGCGTACCCTAACCCTAACCAAAACCCTAACCCGAACAAGTATGCTAATCCTAACCCTTACCCTAAACCAATCCCTAACCCTAAAACTAACCCTAACCCTAACCCTAACCCTAACCCATACGCTACGCCGCACCCTCACCCGTACCCTAACCTGTATCCTAAGCCGTACCCTAACCCTAACACTAACCCTAACCGCTACCCTACGCCGCACCCTATCCCATACCGTAAGCGGTACCCTAAACCTAACACTAACCCTAAACCTAACCCTAACCCCTACCCTACGCCGTACCCTCACCCGTAACCTATCCCATACCCTAAGCCGTACCCTAACCCTAACACTAACCCTAACCCTAAACCTAACCCCTACCCAAAGACGTACCCTCACCCGTACCCTATCCCATACCCTAAGCCGTACCCTAACCCTAACCCTAACCCTAACCTATACACTACGCCGTACCCTCACCCGTACCCTAACCCGTACCCTAAGCCGTACCCTAACGCTAACCCTAACCCTAACCCTAACCCTAACCCATACCCTACGCCGTACCCTAAACCGTACCCTAACCCGTATTCTAAGCCGTACCCTAACCATAACCAATACCCTACACAGTACCCTCACCCGTACCCTCACCCATACCCTAAGCCATACCCTAACCCTAACCCTAACCTATACACTACGCCATACCCTCACCCGTACACTAACCCGTACCCTAAGCCGTACCCTAACCCTAACCCTAACCCTAAACTATACCCTACGCCGTAACCTCACCCGTACCCTAACCCGTACCCTCACCCTAACCCTAACCCTAACCCTAACCCATAGCGTACGCCATACCCTAACACGTACCCTAACACGTATCCTAAGCCGTACCCTAACCCTAACCAATACCCTACGCAGTATCCTCACCCATACCCTCACCCGTACCCTAAGGCGTACCCTAACCCTAACCCTAACCCTAAAGCTAACCCTAACCCCTACCCTATGCCATACCCTCACCTGTACCCTATCCCATAACCTAAGCCGTACCATAACCCTAACACTAACCCTAACCCTAACACATAACCTACGCCGTACCCTCACCCGTACCCTAACCCGTATCCTAAGCCGTACCCTAACCCTAACCCTAACCCTAACCCTAACCCATAACCTACGACGTACCCTCACCCGTACCCTAACACGTACCCTAAGACGTACCGTAACCCTAACCCTAACACTTATCCTAACCCTAACCCACACTCTACGCCGTACCCTAACCCGTACCCTAACACGTATCCTAAGCTGTACCCTATCCCTAACCAATACCCTACGCAGTACCCTCACCCGTACCCTCACCCGTACCCTAAGCCATACCCTAACCATAACCCTAACCCTAACCCTAACCCCTACCCTATGCCGTACCCTCACCCGTACCCTATCCCATACCCTAAGCCGTACCCTAACCCAAACACTAACCCTAACCCTAACCCTAACCCTAAACTACCCTTGATTGCTTTTGCCTCTATTAGATTTCCTAAGCACTAGTGTTTTAAGGAACAGGTTAAAAAGAAAATCCTAATGTGATTTTTTTATAATGTGTTTATTCTTTATCTTATCCTAGTGACTAAAATCTTCTCCATGGCTGGATCCCTAATAATATTCCTTTACGTGCTAAGTGGTATCTAGAGAGTGGGATAGGTTTAATAAATACCCTAATCCTAACGAGTACCCTAACCCTAACCCATACCCTAACCCTAACGCGTTCCCTAACCCTAACCCAAAACCTAACCCTAACACGTACGCTAATCCTAACCCGTACCCTAAACCAATCCCTAACCCTAAAACTAACCCTAACCCTAACCCTAACCCTAACCCTTACCCTACGCCGTACCCTCACCCGTACCCTCACCCGTACCCTAACCCGTACCCAAAGCCTTACCCTAACCCTAACCCTAACCCTCACCCATACCCAACGCCGTAACCTAACCCATATCCTAACCCGTATCCTAAGCCGCACCCTAACCCTAACCAATAACCTACGCAGTACCCTCACCAGTAACCTCACCCGTATCCTAAGCCCTACCCTAACCCTAACCCTAACCCTAACCGCTACCCTACGCCGTACCCTATCCCATACCCTAAGCGGTACCCTAAAGCTAACACTAACCCTAACCCTAAACCTAACCCTAAACTACCCTTGATTGCTTTTGCCTCTATTAGATTTCCTAAGCACTAGTGTTTTAAGGAACAGGTTAAAAAGAAAATCCTAATGTGATTTTTTTATGATGTGTTTATTCTTTATCTTATCCTAGTGACTAAAATCTTCTCCATGGCTGGATCTCTAATAATATTCCTTTACGTGCTAAGTGGTATCTAGAGAGTGGGATAGGTTTAATAAATACCCTAATCCTAACGTGTACCCTAACCCTAACCCATACCCTAACCCTAACGCGTACCCTAACCCTAACCCAAAACCTAACCCTAACACGTACGCTAATCCTAACCCGTACCCTAAACCAATCCCTAACCCTAAAACTAACCCTAACCCTTACCCTAACCCTAACCCATACGCTACGCCGTACACTCACCCATACCCTAACCCGTATCCTAAGCCGTACCCTAACCCTAAACCTAACCCTAACCTCTACCCTACGCCGTACCCTCACCCGTACCCTAACCCGTACCCAAAGCCTTACCCTAACCCTAACCCTAACCCTCACCCATACCCAACGCCGTAACCTAAGCCATATCCTAACCCGTATCCTAAGCCGTACCCTAACCCTAACCAATAACCTACGCAGTACCCTCACCAGTAACCTCACCCGTATCCTAAGCCCTACCCTAACCCTAACCCTAACCCTAACCCTAACCCTAAACTACCCTTTACTGCTTTTGCCTCCATTAGATTTCCTAAACACTAGTGTTTTAAGGAACAGGTTAAAAAGAAAACCTTATGTGATTTTTTTATAATGTGTTTATTCTTTATCTTATCCTAGTGACGAAAATCTTCTCCATGGCTGAACCCCAAATAATATTCCTTTACGTGCTAAGTGGTATCTAGAGAGTGGGATAGGTTTAATAAATACCCTAATCCTAACGTGTACCCTAAACCTAACCCATACCCTAACCCTAACGCGTACCCTAACCCTAACCAAAACCCTAACCCGAACAAGTATGCTAATCCTAACCCGTACCCTAAACCAATCCCTAACCCTAAAACTAACCCTAACCCTATCCCTAACCCTAACCCATAACCTACGCCGTACCCTCACCCATACCCTAACCCGTATCCTAAGCCGTACCCTAACCCTAACCCTAACCCTAACCCTAACCCTAACCGCTACCCTACGCCGTACCCTATCCCATACCCTAAGCGGTACCCTAAACCTAACACTAACCCTAAACCTAACCCTAACCCCTACCCTACGCCGTATCCTCACCCGTAACCTATCCCATACCCAAAGCCGTACCCTAACCCTAACACTAACCCTAACCCTAAACCTAACACCTACCCTACGTCGTACCCTCACCCGTACCCTATCCCATACCCTAAGCCGTACCCTAACCCTAACCCTAACTTATACACTACGCCATACCCTCACCCGTACCCTAACCCGTACCCTAAGCCGTACCCTAACCCTAACCCTAACCCTAACCTATACACTACGCCGTACCCTCACGCGTACCCTAACCCGTACCCTAAGACGTACCCTAACCCTAACCCTAACCCTAACCCTAACCCTAACACATACCCTACGCCGTACCCTAACCCGTACCCTAACCCGTATTCTAAGCCGTACCCTAACCATAACCAATACCCTACACAGTACCCTCACCCGTACCCTCACCCGTACCCTAAGCCATACCCTAACCCTAACCCTAACCCTAACCTATACACTACACCATACCCTCACCCCTACCCTAACCCGTACCCTAAGCCGTACCCTAACCCTAACCCTAACCCTAAACCATACGCTACGCCGTACCCTCACCCGTACCCTAACCCGTATCCTAAGCCGTACCCTAACCCTAACCCTAAACCTAAACTATACCCTACGCCGTAACCTCACCCGTACCCTAACCCGAACCCTAAGCCGTACCCTAACCCTAACCCTAACCCTAACCCTAACCCTAACCCTAACCCATACCGTACGCCATACCCTAACACGTACCCTAACCCGTATCCTAAGCCGTACCCTAACCCTAACCAATACCCTACGCAGTATCCTCACCCATACCCTCACCCGTACCCTAAGCCGTACCCTAACCCTAACCCTAACCTTAACCCTAACCCTAACCCCTACCCTATGCCATACCCTCACCTGTACCCTATCCCATAACCTAAGCCGTACCATAACCCTAACACTAACCCTAATCCTAACCCATAACCTATGCCCTACCCTCACCCGTACCCTAACCCGTATCCTAAGCCGTACCCTAACCCTAACCCTAACCCTAACCCATAACCTACGCCGTACCCTCACCCGTACCCTAACACGTACCCTAAGACGTACCGTAACCCTAACCCTAACACTAACCCTAACCCTAACCCACACTCTACGCCGTACCCTAACCCGTACCCTAACACGTATCCTAAGCTGTACCCTAACCCTAACCAATACCCTACGCAGTACCCTCACCCGTACCCTCACCCGTACCCTAAGCCATACCCTAACCCTAACCCTAACCCTAACCCTAACCCCTACCCTACGCCGTACCCTCACCCGTACCCTATCCCATACGCTAAGCCGTACCCTAACCCTAACAGTAACACTAACCCTAACCCTAACCCTAACCCATACCCTACGCCGTACACTCGCCCATAACCTAATCCGTACCCTAAGCCGTACCCTAACCCTAACCCTAACCTATACACTACGCCGTACCCTCACCCGTTCCCTAACCCGTACCCTAAGCCGTACCCTAACTCTAACCCTAACCCTAACCCTAACCCTTACCCATACCCTGCGCCGTACCCTAATCAATACAATAACCTGTATCCTAAGCCTTAACCTAACCCTAACCAATGACCTACACAGTACCCTCACCCATACCTAAGCCATACCCTAACCCTAACCCTAACCCTAACCCTAACCTATACACTACGCCATACCCTCACTCTTACCCTAACCCGTACCCTAAGCCGTACCCTAAACCTAACCCTAACCCTAACCCTAACCCATACCGTACGCCATACCCTAACATGTACCCTAACCCATATCCTAAGCCGTACCCTAACCCTAAACAATACCCTATGCAGTATCCTCACCCATACCCTCACCCGTACCCTAAGCCGTACCCTAACCCTAACCCTAACCCTAACCCTAACCCTAACCCATACCCTATGCCATACCCTCACCTGTACCCTATCCCATAACCTAAGCCGTACCCTAACCCTAACCCTAACCCTAACCCATACGCTACGCCGTACCTTCACCCGTACCCTAACCCGTATCCTAAGCCGTACCCTAACCCTAACCCTAACCCTAACCCTAACCCTAACCCATACCCTACGCCATACCCTAACCCGTACCCTAACCCGTATCCTAAGCCGTATCCTAACCCTAACCAATACCCTACGCAGTACCCTCACCCGTACCCTCACCCGTACACTAAGCCGTACCCTAACCCCAACCCTAACCCTAACTCTAACCCTAACCCCTACCCTACGCCGTACCCTCACCCGTACCCTATCCCATACGCTAAGCCGTACCCTAACCCTAACACTAACACTAACCCTAACCCTAACCCTAACCCTAACCCATACCCTATGCCGTACCCTCACCCGTAACCTAACCCGTACCCTAAGCCGTACCCTAACCCTAACCCTAACCTATACACTATGCCGTACCCTCACCCGTACCCTAACCCGTACCCTAAGACGTACCCTAACTCTAACCTTAACCCTAACCCTAACCCTTACCCATACCCTGCGCCGTACCCTAACCCATACAATAACCTGTATCCTAAGCCTTAACCTAACCCTAACCAATGACCTACACAGTACCCTCACCCGTACCCGAAGCCATACTCTAACCCTAACCCTAACACTAACCCTAACCCTAAACCCTACCCTATGCCGTACCCTCACCCATACCCTATCCCATACCCTAAGCCGTACCCTAACCCTAACACTAACCCTAACCCTAACCCTAACACTAAACTACCCTTGACTGCTTTTGCCTCCATTAAATTTCCTAAGCACGAGTGTTTTAAGGAACAGGTTAAAAAGAAAATCCTAATGTGATTTTTTTATAATGTGTTTATTCTTTATCTTATCCTAGTGTCGAAAATCTTCTCCATGGCTGGACCCTAAATAATATTCCTTTACGTGCTAAGTGGTATCTAGAGAGTGGGATAGGTTTAATAAATACCCTAATCCTAACGTGTACCCTAACCCTAACCCATACCCTAACGCTAATGCGTACCCTAACCCTAACCCAAACCCTAAACCTAACACGTACGCTAATCCTAACCCGTACCCTAAACCAAGCCCTAACCCTAAAACTAACCCTAACCCTAACCCTAACCCTAACCCATACGCTACGCCGTACCCTCACCCATACCCTAACCCGTATCCTAAGCCGTACCCTAACCCTAAACCTAACCCTAACCTCTACCCTACGCCGTACCCTCACCCGTACCCTAACCCGTACCCAAAGCCTTACCCTAACCCTAACCCTAACCCTCACGCATACCCAACGCCATAACCTAACCCATATCCTAACCCGTATCCTAAGCCGTACCCTAACCCTAACCAATAACCTACGCAGTACCCTCACCAGTACCCTCACCCGTATCCTAAGCCCTACCCTAACCCTAACCCTAACCCTAACCCTAAACTACCCTTTACTGCTTTTGCCTCCATTAGATTTCCTAAACACTAGTGTTTTAAGGAACAGGTTAAAAAGAAAATCCTAATGTGATTTTTTTATAATGTGTTTATTCTTTATCTTATCCTAGTGACTAAAATCTTCTCCATGGCTGAACCCCAAATAATATTCCCTTACGTGCTAAGTGGTATCTAGAGAGTGGGATAGGTTTAATAAATACCCTAATCCTAAAGTGTACCCTAAACCTAACCCATACCCTAACCCTAACGCATACCCTAACCCCAACCAAAACCCTAACCCGAACAAGTATGCTAATGCTAACCCGTACCCTAAACCAATCCCTAACCCTAAAACTAACCCTAACCCTAACCCTAACCCAAAACCTACGCCGTAACCTCACCCGTACCCTAACCCGTACCCTAAGCCGTACCCTAACCCTAACCCTAACCCTAAACCATACGCTACGCCGTACCCTCACCCGTACCCTAACCCGTATCCTAAGCCGTACCCTAACCCTAACCCTAAGCAATACCCTACGCAGTACCCTCACCCGTACCCTCACCTGTACCCTAAGCCATACACTAACCCTAACCCTAATCCTAACCCTAAACCCTACCCTATGCCGTACCCACACCCATACCCTATCCCATACCCTAAGCCGTACCCTAACCCTAACACTAACCCTAACCCTAACCCTAACCCTAAACTACCCTTGACTGCTTTTGCCTCCATTAGATTTACTAAGCACTAGTGTTTTAAGGAACAGGTTAAAAAGAAAATCCTAATGTGATTTTTTTATAATGTGATTATTCTTTATCTTATCCTAGTGACGAAAATATTCTCCATGGCTGGACCCTAAATAATATTCCTTTACGTGCTAAGTGGTATCTAGAGAGTGGGATAGGTTTAATAAATACCCTAATCCTAACGCCTACCCTAACCCTAACCCATACCCTAACCCTAACGCGTACCCTAACCCTAACCCAAACCCTAACCCTAACACGTACGCTAATCCTAACCCGTACCCTAAACCAATCCCTAACCCTAAAACTAACCCTAACCCTTACCCTAACCCTAACCCATACGCTACGCCGTACCCTCACCCATACCCTAACCCGTATCCTAAGCCGTACCCTAACCCTAAACCTAACCCTAACCTCTACCCTACGCCGTACCCTCACCCGTACCCTAACCCGTACCCAAAGCCTTACCCTAACCCTAACCCTAACCCTCACCCATACCCAACGCCGTAACCTAACCCATATCCTAACCCGTATCCTAAGCCGTACCCTAACCCTAACCAATAACCTACGAAGTACCCTCACCAGTACCCTCACCCGTATCCTAAGCCCTACCCTAACCCTAACCCTAACCCTAACCCTAAACTACCCTTTACTGCTTTTGCCTCCATTAGATTTCCTAAACACTAGTGTTTTAAGGAACAGGTTAAAAAGAAAACCTTATGCGATTTTTTTATAATGTGTTTATTCTTTATCTTATCCTAGTGACTAAAATCTTCTCCATGGCTGAACCCCAAATAATATTCCTTTACGTGCTAAGTGGTATCTAGAGAGTGGGATAGGTTTAATAAATACCCTAATCCTAAAGTGTACCCTAAACCTAACCCATACCCTAACCCTAACGCGTACCCTAACCCTAACCAAAACCCTAACCCGAACACGTATGCTAATCCTAACCCGTACCCTAAACCAATCCCTAACCCTAAAACAAACCCTAACCCTAACCCTAACCCTAACCCATAACCTACACCGTACCCTCACCCGTACCCTAACCCGTACCCTAAGCCGTACCCTAACCCTAACCCTAACCCTAAACCATACGCTACGCCGTACCCTCACCCGTACCCTAACCCGTATCCTAAGCCGTACCCTAACCCTAACCCTAACCCTAAACTATACCCTACGCCGTAACCTCACCCGTACCCTAACCCGTACCCTAAGCCGTACCCTAACCCTAACCCTAACCCTAACCCTAACCTATACACTACGCCATACCCTCACTCTTACCCTAACCCGTACCCTAAGCCGTACCCTAAACCTAACCCTAACCCTAACCCTAACCCATACCGTACGCCATACCCTAACATGTACCCTAACCCATATCCTAAGCCGTACCCTAACCCTAAACAATACCCTATGCAGTATCCTCACCCATACCCTCACCCGTACCCTAAGCCGTACCCTAACCCTAACCCTAACCCTAACCCTAACCCTAACCCATACCCTATGCCATACCCTCACCTGTACCCTATCCCATAACCTAAGCCGTACCCTAACCCTAACCCTAACCCTAACCCATACGTTACGCCGTACCTTCACCCGTACCCTAACCCGTATCCTAAGCCGTACCCTAACCCTCACCCTAACCCTAACCCTAACCCTAACCCATACCCTACGCCATACCCTAACCCGTACCCTAACCCGTATCCTAAGCCGTATCCTAACCCTAACCAATACCCTACGCAGTACCCTCACCCGTACCCTCACCCGTACACTAAGCCGTACCCTAACCCCAACCCTAACCCTAACTCTAACCCTAACCCCTACCCTACGCCGTACCCTCACCCGTACCCTATCCCATACGCTAAGCCGTACCCTAACCCTAACACTAACACTAACCCTAACCCTAACCCTAACCCTAACACATACCCTATGCCGTACCCTCACCCGTAACCTAACCCGTACCCTAAGCCGTACCCTAACCCTAACCCTAACCTATACACTATGCCGTACCCTCACCCGTACCCTAACCCGTACCCTAAGCCGTACCCTAACTCTAACCTTAACCCTAACCCTAACCCTTACCCATACCCTGCGCCGTACCCTAACCCATACAATAACCTGTATCCTAAGCCTTAACCTAACCCTAACCAATGACCTACACAGTACCCTCACCCGTACCCGAAGCCATACTCTAACCCTAACCCTAACACTAACCCTAACCCTAAACCCTACCCTATGCCGTACCCTCACCATACCCTATCCCATACCCTAAGCCGTACCCTAACCCTAACACTAACCCTAACCCTAAACCTAACCCTAAACTACCCTTGACTGCTTTTGCCTCCATTGGATTTCCTAAGCACTAGTGTTTTAAGGAACAGGTTAAAAAGAAAATCCTAATGTGATTTTTTTATAATGTGTTTATTCTTTATCTTATCCTAGTGACTAAAATCTTCTCCATGGCTGGACCCTAAATAATATTCCTTTACGTGCTAAGTGGTATCTAGAGAGTGGGATAGGTTTAATAAATACCCTAATCCTAACGTGTACCCTAACCCTAACCCACACCCTAATCCTAATGCGTACCCTAACCCTAACCCAAACCCTAACCCTAACACGTACGCTAATCCAAACCCTTACCCTAAACCAATCCCTAACCCTAAAACTAACCCTAACCCTAACCCTAACCCTAACCCATACGCTACGCCGTACCCTCACCCATACCCTAACCCGTATCCTAAGCCGTACCCTAATCCTAAACCTAACCCTAACCTCTACCCTATGCCGTACCCTCACCCGTACCCTAACCCGTACCCAAAGCCTTACCCTAACCTTAACCCTAACCCTCACCCATACCCAACGCCGTAACCTAACCCATATCCTAACCCGTATCCTAAGCCGTACCCTAACCCTAACCCTAACCCTAAACTATACCCTACGCCGTAACCTCACCCATACCCTAACCCGTACCATAAGCCGTACCCTAACCCTAAGCCTAACCCTAACCCTAACCCTAACCCATACCGTACACCATACCCTAACACGTACCCTAACCCGTATCCTAAGCCGTACCCTAATCCTAAACCTAACCCTAAACCCTACCCTATGCCATACCCTCACCTGTACCCTATCCCATAACCTAAGCCGTACCATAACCCTAACACTAACCCTAACCCTAACCCATAACTTACGCCGTACCCTCACCCGTACCCTAACCCGTATCCTAAGACGTACCGTAACCCTAACCAATACCCTACGCAGTATCCTCACCCATACCCTCACCCGTACCCTAAGCCGTAACCTAACCCTAACCCTAACCCTAACCCTAACCCATACCCTATGCCATACCCTCACCTGTACCCTATCCCATAACCTAAGCCGTACCCTAACCCTAACCCTAACCCTAACCCTAACCCATAACCTACGCCGTACCCTCACCCGTACCCTAACACGTACCCTAAGACGTACCGTAACCCTAACCCTAACACTTACCCTAACCCTAACCCACACTCTACGCCGTACCCTAACCCGTACCCTAACACGTATCCTAAGCCATACCCTAACCCTAACCAATACCCTACGCAGTACCCTCACCCGTACACTCACTCGTACACTAAGCCATACCCTAACCCTAACCCTAACCCTAACCCTAACCCTTACCCTACGCCGTACCCTCACCCGTACCCTATCCCATACCCTAAGCCGTACCCTAACCCTAACACTAACCCTAATCCTAACCCTAACCCTAAACTACCCTTGATTGCTTTTGCCTCTATTAGATTTCCTAAGCACTAGTGTTTTAAGGAACAGGTTAAAAAGAAAATCCTAATGTGATTTTTTTATAATGTGTTTATTCTTTATCTTATCCTAGTGACTAAAATCTTCTCCATGGCTGGATCCCTAATAACATTCCTTTACGTGCTAAGTGGTATCTAGAGAGTGGGATAGGTTTAATAAATACCCTAATCCTAACGTGTACCCTAACACTAACCTATACCCTAACCCTAACGCGTACCCTAACCCTAACCCAAAACCTAATCCTAACACGTACGCTAATCCTAACCCGTACCCTAAACCAATCCCTAACCCTAAAACTAACCCTAACCCTAACCCTAACCCATACGCTACGCCGTACCCTCACCCGTAACCTAACCCGTATCCTAAGCCGTACCCTAACCCTAACCCTAACCCTAACCCTAACCCTAACCCATACCCTACGCCATACCCTAACCCGTACCCTAACCCGTATCCTAAGCCGTATCCTAACCCTAACCAATACCCTACGCAGTACCCTCACCCGTACCCTCACCCGTACCCTAAGCCGTACCCTAACCCCAACCCTAACCCTAACTCTAACCCTAACCCCTACCCTATGCCGTACCCTCACCCGTACCCTATCCCATACGCTAAGCCGTACCCTAACCCTAACACTAACACTAACCCTAACCCTAACCCTAACCCATACCCTACGCCGTACCCTCACCCGTAACCTAACCCGTACCCTAAGCCGTACCCTAACCCTAACCCTAACCTATACACTATGCCGTACCCTCACCCGTACCCTAACCCGTACCCTAAGCCGTACCCTAACTCTAACCCTAACCCTAACCCTTACCCATACCCTGCCCCGTACCCTAACCCATACAATAACCTGTATCCTAAGCCTTAACCTAACCCTAACCAATGACCTACACAGTACCCTCACCCGTACCCTAAGCCATACCCTAACCCTAACCCTAACACTAACCCTAACCCTAAACCCTACCCTATGCCGTACCCTCACCCATACCCTATCCCATACCCTAAGCCGTACCCTAACCCTAACACTAACCCTAACCCTAACCCTAACCCTAAACTACCCTTGACTGCTTTTGCCTCCATTAGATTTCCTAAGCACGAGTGTTTTAAGGAACAGGTTAAAAAGAAAATCCTAATGTGATTTTTTTATAATGTGTTTATTCTTTATCTTATCCTAGTGACGAAAATCTTCTCCATGGCTGGACCCTAAATAATATTCCTTTACGTGCTAAGTGGTATCTAGAGAGTGGGACAGGTTTAATAAATACCCTAATCCTAACGTGTACCCTAACCCTAACCCATACCCTAACCCTAATGCGTACCCTAACCCTAACCCAAACCCTAACCCTAACACGTACGCTAATCCTAACCTGTACCCTAAACCAAGCCCTAACCCTAAAACTAACCCTAACCCTAACCCTAACCCATACGCTACGCAGTACCCTCACCCATACCCTAACCCGTATCCTAAGCCGTACCCTAACCCTAAAACTAACCCTAACCTCTACCCTATGCCGTACCCTCACCCGTACCCTAACCCGTACCCAAAGCCTTACCCTAACCCTAACCCTAACCCTCACCCATACCCAACGCCGTAACCTAACCCATATCCTAACCCGTATCCTAAGCCGTACCCTAACCCTAACCAATAACCTACGCAGTACCCTCACCAGTACCCTCACCCGTATCCTAAGCCCTACCCTAACCCTAACCCTAACCCTAACCCTAAACTACCCTTTACTGCTTTTGCCTCCATTAGATTTCCTAAACACTAGTGTTTAAAGGAACAGGTTAAAAAGAAAACCTTATGTGATTTTTTTATAATGTGTTTATTCTTTATCTTATCCTAGTGAATAAAATCTTGTCCATGGCTGAACCCCAAATAATATTCCTTTACGTGCTAAGTGGTATCTAGAAAGTGGGATAGGTTTAATAAATACCCTAATCCTAAAGTGTACCCTAAACCTCACCCATACCCTAACCCTAACGCGTACCCTAACCCAAACCAAAACCCTAACCCGAACAAGTATGCTAATCCTAACCCGTACCCTAAACCAATCCCTAACCCTAAAACTAACCCTAACCCTAACCCTAACCCTAACCCATAACCTTCGCCGTACCCTCACCCGTACCCTAACCCGTACCCTAAGCCGTACCCTAACCCTAACCCTAACCCTAAACCATACGCTACGCCGTACCCTCACCCGTACCCTAACCCGTATCCTAAGCCGTACCCTAACCCTAAACCTAACTCTAAACTATACCCTACGCCGTAACCTCACCCGTACCCTAACCCGTACCCTAAGCCGTACCCTAACCCTAACCCTAACCCTAACCCTAACCCATAACGTACGCCATAACCTAACACGTACCCTAACCCGTATCCTAAGCCGTACCCTAACCCTAACCAATACCCTACGCAGTATCCTCACCCATACCCTCACCCGTACCCTAAGCCATACCCTAACCCTAACCCTAACCCTAACCCTAACCCCTACCCTATGCCATACCCTCACCTGTACCCTATCCCATAACCTAAGGCGTACCATAACCCTAACACTAACCCTAACCGTAACCCATAACCTACGCCATACCCTCACCCGTACCCTAACCCGTATCCTAAGCCGTACCCTAACCCTAACCCTAACCCTAACCCTAACCCATAACCTACGCCGTACCCTCACCCGTACCCTAACACGTACCCTAAGACGTACCGTAACCCTAACCCTAACACTAACCCTAACCCTAACCCACACTGTACGCCGTACCCTAACCCGTACCCTAAAACGTATCCTAAGCCGTACCCTAACCCTAACCAATACCCTACGCAGTACCCTCACCCATACCCTCACCCGTACCCTAAGCCATACCCTAACCCTAAACCTAAGACTAACCCTAACCCTAACCCTAACCCTAAACTACCCTTGATTGCTTTTGCCTCTATTAGATTTCCTAAGCACTAGTGTTTTAAGGAACAGGTTAAAAAGAAAATCCTAATGTGATTTTTTTATAATGTGTTTATTCTTTATCTTATCCTAGTGACTAAAATCTTCTCCATGGCTGGATCCCTAATAATATCCCTTTACGTGCTAAGTGGTATCTAGAGAGTGGGATAGGTTTAATAAATACCCTAATCCTAACGTGTACCCTAACCCTAACCCATACCCTAACCCTAACGCGTACCCTAACCCTAACCCAAAACCTAACCCTAACACGTACGCTAATCCTAACCCGTACCCTAAACCAATCCCTAACCCTAAAACTAACCCTAACCCTAACCATAACCCTAACCCTTACCCTACGCCGTACCCTCACCCGTACCCTAACCCGTACCCTAAGACGTACCCTAACCCTAACCCTAACCCATACGCTACGCCGTACCCTCACCCGTACCCTAACCCGTATCCTAAGCCGTACCCTACCCCTAACCCTAACCCTAACCCTAACCCTAACCCATACCCTACGCCATACCCTAACCCGTACCCTAACCCGTATCCTAAGCCGTATCCTAACCCTAACCAATACCCTACGCAGTACCCTCACCCGTACCCTCACTCGTAAAGTAAGCCTTACCCTAACCCCAACCCTAACCCTAACTCTAACCCTAACCCCTACCCTACGCCGTACGCTCACCCGTATCCTATCCCATATGCTAAGCCGTACCTTAACCCTAACAGTAACACTAACCCTAACCCTAACCCTAACCCATACCCTACGCCGTACCCTCACCCGTAACCTAACCCGTACCCTAAGCCGTACCCTAACCCTAACCCTAACCTATACACTACGCCGTACCCTCACCCGTAACCTAACCCGTACCCTAAGCCGTACCCTAACTCTAACCCTAACCCTAACCCTAACCCTTACCCATACCCTGCGCCGTACCCTAACCCATACAATAACCTGTATCCTAAGACTTAATCTAACCCTATCCAATGACCTACACAGTACCCTCACCCGTACCTTAAGCCATACCCTAACCCTAACCCTAACACTAACCCTAACCCTAAACACTACCCTATGCCGTACCCTCACCCATACCCTATCCCATACCCTAAGCCGTACCCTAACCCTAACACTAACCCTAACCCTAACCCTAACCCTAAACTACCCTTGACTGCTTTTGCCTCCATTAGATTTCCTAAGCACTAGTGTTTTAAGGAACAGGTTAAAAAGAAAATCCTAATGTGATTTTTTTATAATGTGTTTATTCTTTATCTTATCCTAGTGACGAAAATCTTCTCCATGGCTGGACCCTAAATAATATTCCTTTACGTGCTAAGTGCTATCTAGAGAGTGGGATAGGTTTAATAAATACCCTAATCCTAACGTGTACCCTAACCCTAGCCCACACAATAACCCTAATGCGTACCCTAACCCTAACCCAAACCCTAACCCTAACACGTACGCTAATCGTAACCCGTACCTTAAACCAATCCCTAACCCTAAAACTAACCCTAACCCTAACCCTAACCGTAACCCATACGCTACGCCGTACTCTCACCCATACCCTAACCCGTATCCTAAGCCGTACCCTAACCTTAAACCTAAGCCTAACCTCTACCCTACGCCGTACCCTCACCCGTACCCTAACCCGTACCCAAAGCCTTACCCTAACCCTAACCCTAACCCTCACCCATACCCAACGCCGTAACCTAACCCATATCCTAACCCGTATCCTAAGCCGTACCCTAACCCTAACCAATAACCTACGCAGTACCCTCACCAGTACCCTCACCCGTATCCTAAGCCCTACCCTAACCCTAACCCTAACCCTAACCCTAAACTACCCTTTACTGCTTTTGCCTCCATTAGATTTCCTAAACACTAGTGTTTTGAGGAACAGGTTAAAAAGAAAACCTTATGTGATTTTTTTATAATGTGTTTATTCTTTATCTTATCCTAGTGACTAAAATCTTCTCCATGGCTGAACCCCAAATAATATTCCTTTACGTGCTAAGTGGTATCTAGAGAGTGGGATAGGTTTAATAAATACCCTAATCCTAAAGTGTATCCTAAACCTAACCCTTACCCTAACCCTAACGCGTACCCTAACCTTAACCAAAACCCTAACCCGAACAAGTATGCTAATCCTAACCCATACCCTAAACCAATCCCTAACCCTAAAACTAACCCTAACCCTAACCCTAACCCTAACCCATAACCTACGCCGTACCCTCACCCGTACCCTAACCCGTACCCTAAGCCGTACCCTAACCCTAACCCTAACCCTAACCCATACGCTACGCCGAACCCTCACCCGTACCCTAACCCGTATCCTAAGCCGTACCCTAACCCTAACCCTAACCCTAACCCTAACCGCTACCCTACGCCGTACCCTATCCCATACCCTAAGCGGTACCCTAACCCTAACACTAACCCTAAACCTAACCCTAAACCCTACCCTACGCCGTACCCTCACCCGTAACCTATCCCATACCCTAAGCCGTACCCTAACCCTAACACTAACCCTAACCCTAAACCTAACCCCAACCCTTCGCCGTACCCTCACCCGTACCCTATCCCATACCCTAAGCCGTACCCTAAACCTAACCCTAACCTATACACTACGCCGTACCCTCACCCGTACCCTAACCCGTACCCTAAGCCGTACCCTAACCCTAACCCTAACCCTAACCCTAACCCTAACCCATACCCTATGCCGTACCCTAACCCGTACCCTAACCCGTATTCTAAGCCGTACCCTAACCATAACCAATACCCTACACCGTACTCTCACCCGTACCCTCACCGTACCCTAAGCCATACCCTAACCCTAACCCTAACCTATACACTACGCCATACCTTCACCCGTACCCTAACCCGTACCCTAAGCCGTACCCTAACCCTAACCCTAACCCTAAACCGTACGCTACGCCGTACCCTCACCCGTAACCTAACCCGTATCCTAAGCCGTACCCTAACCCTAACCCTAACCCTAAACTATACCATACGCCGTAACCTCACCCATACCCTAACCCGTATCCTAAGCCGTACCCTAACCCTAACCCTAACCCTAAACTATACCCTACGCCGTAACCTCACCCGTACCCTAACCCGTACCCTTAGCCGTACCCTAACCCTAACCCTAACCCTAACTCTAACCCTAACCCTAATCCATACCGTACGCCATACCCTAACACGTACCCTAACCCGTATCCTAAGCCGTACCCTAACCCTAACCAATACCCTACGCAGTATCCTCACCCATACCCTCACCCGTACCCGAAGCCGTACCCTAACCCTAACCCTAACCCTAACCCCTACCCTATGCCATACCCTCACCTGTACCCTATCCCATAACCTAAGCCGTACCATAACCCTAACACTAACCCTAACCCTAACCCATAACCTAGGCCGTACCCTCACCCGTACCCTAAGACGTACCCTAAGACGTACCGTAACCCTAACCCTAACACTAACCCTAACCCTAACCCACACCCTACACCGTACCCTAACCCGTACCCTAACACGTATCCTAAGCCGTACCCTAACCCTAACCAATACCCTACGCAGTACCCTCACCCGTACCCTAAGCCATACCCTAACCCTAACCCTAACCCTAACCCTAACCCTTACCCTACGCCGTACCCTCACCCGTACCCTAACCCATACCCTAAGACGTACCCTAACCCTAACCCTAACCCATACGCTACGCCGTACCCTCACCCATACCCTAACCCGTATCCTAAGCCGTACCCTAACCCTAACCCTAACCCTAACCCTAACCCTAACCCATACCCTACGCCATACCCTAACCCGTACCCTAACCCGTATCCTAAGCCATATCCTAACCCTAACCAATACCCTACGCAGTACCCTGACCCGTACCCTCACCCGTACCCAAAGCCATACCCTAACACCAACCCTAACCCTAACTCTAACCCTAACCCCTACCCTACGCCGTACCCTCACCCGTACCCTATCCCATACGCTAAGCCGTACCCTAACACTAACACTAACACTAACCCTAACCCTAACCCTAACCCATACCCTACGCCGTACCCTCACCCGTAACCTAATCCGTACCCTAAGCCGTACCCTAACCCGAACCCTAACCTATACACTACGCCGTACCCTCACCCGTACCCTAACCCGTACCCTAAGCCGTACCCTAACTCTAACCCTAACCCTAACCCTAACCCTTACCCATAACCTGCGCCGTACCCTAACCCATACAATAACCTGTATCCTAAGCCTTAACCTAACCCTAACCAATGACCTACACAGTACCCTCACCGGTACCCTAAGCCATACCCTAACCCTAACCCTAACACTAACCCTAACCCTAAACCCTACCCTATGCCGTACCCTCACCCATACCCTATCCCATAGCCTAAGCCGTACCCTAACCCTAACACTAACCCTAACCCTAACCCATAACCTACGCCGTACCCTCACCCGTACCCTAACCCGTACCCAAAGCCTTACCCTAACCCTAACCCTAACCCTCATCAATACCCAACGCCGTAACCTAACCCATATCCTAACCCGTATCCTAAGCCGTACCCTAACCCTAACCAATAACCTACGCAGTACCCTCACCAGTACCCTCACCCGTACCCTAAGCCGTACCCTAAC
Organism: Eubalaena glacialis; assembly: GCF_028564815.1. Taxonomy (NCBI): domain Eukaryota; kingdom Metazoa; phylum Chordata; class Mammalia; order Artiodactyla; family Balaenidae; genus Eubalaena; species Eubalaena glacialis. The sequence continues at coordinate 257,843 of NW_026871659.1, read as the reverse complement.
CCTAACCCTAACCCTAACCCATACGCTACGCCGTAACCTCACCCGTACCCTAAACCGTATCCTAAGCCGTACCCTAACCCTAAACCTAACCTATACCCTACGTCGTACCATCAACCGTACCCTAACCCGTACCCTACGCCGTACCCTAACCCTAACCCTAAACCTAACCCTAACCTGTACCCTACGCCGTACCCTAACCCGTACCCTAACCGTATCCTAAGCCTTATCCTAACCCTAACCAATACCCTACGCAGTACCCTCACCAGTACCCTAACCCGTACCCTAAGCCGTACCCTAAACCTAACCCTAACCCTAACCCTAACCCTAAACCATACCCTACGCCATACCCTAACCCGTACCCTAACCCGTATCCTAAGCCGTATCCTAACCCTAACCAATACCCTACGCAGTAACCTCACCCGTACCCTCACCCGTACCCTAAGCCGTACCCTAACCCCAACCCTAACCCTGACTCTAACCCTAATCCCTACCCTACGCCGTACCCTCACCCGTACCCTATCCCATACGCTAAGCCGTACCCTAACCCTAACACTAACACTAACCCTAACCCTAACCCATACCCTACGCCGTACCCTCACCCGTAACCTAACCCGTACCCTAAGCCGTACCCTAACCCTAACCCTAACCTATGCACTACGCCGTACCCTCACCCGTACCCTAACCCGTACCCTAAGCCGTACCCTAAACCTAACCCTAACCCTAACCCTAACCCATACCCTACGCGATACCCTAACCCGTACCCTAACCCGTACCCTAAGCCGTACCCTAACTCTAACCCTAACCCTAACCCTAACCCTTACCCATACCCTGCGCCGTACCCTAACACATACAATTACCTGTATCCTAAGCCTTAACCTAACCCTAACCAATGACCTACACAGTACCCTCACCCGTACCCTAAGCCATACCCTAACCCTAACCCTAACACTAACCCTAACCCATACGCTACGCCGTACCCTCACCCATACCCTAACCCGTATCCTAAGCCGTACCCTAACCCTAACCAATAACCTACGCAGTACCCTCACCAGTACCCTCACCCGTATCCTAAGCCCTACCCTAACCCTAACCCTAACCCTAAACCATACGCTACGCCGTACCCTCACCCATACCCTAACCCGTATCCTAAGCCGTACCCTAACCCTAACCCTAAACTATACCCTATGCCGTAACCTCACCCGTACCCTAACCCGTACCCTAAGCCGTACCCTAACCCTAACCCTGACCCTAACCCTAACCCTAACCCTAACCCATACCGTACGCCATACCCTAACACGTACCCTAACCCGTATCCTAAGCCGTACCCTAACCCTAATCAATACCCTACGCAGTATCCACACCCATACCCTCACCCGTACCCTAAGCCGTACCCTAACCCTAACCCTAACTCTAACCCTAACCCTAACCCCTACCCTATGCCATACCCTCACGTGTACCCTATCCCATAACCTAAGCCGTACCATAACCCGAACACTAACCCTAACCCTAACCCATAACCTACGCCGTACCGTCACCCGTACCCTAACACGTACCCTAAGACGTACCGTAACCCTAACCCTAACACTAACCCTAACCCACACTCTACGCCGTACCCTAACCCGTACCCTAACACGTATCCTAAGCCGTACCCTAACCCTAACCAATACGCTACTCAGTACCGTCACCCGTACCCTCACCCGTACTCTAAGCCATACCCTAACCCTAACCCCTACCCTACGCCGTACCCTCACCCGTACCCTATCCCATGCCCTAAGCCGTACCCTAACCCTAACACTAACCCTAACCCTAAACTACCCTTGATTGCTTTTGCCTCTATTAGATTTCCTAAGCACTAGTGTTTTAAGGAACAGGTTAAAAAGAAAATCCTAATGTGATTTTTTTATAATGTGTTTATTCTTTATCTTATCCTAGTGACTAAAATCTTCTCCATGGCTGGATCCCTAATAATATTCCTTTACGTGCTAAGTGGTATCTAGAGAGTGGGATAGGTTTAATAAATACCCTAATCCTAACGTGTACCCTAACCCTAACCCATACCCTAACCCTAACGCGTACCCTAACCCTAACCCAAAACCTAACCCTAACACGTACGCTAATCCTAACCTGTACCCTAAACCAATCCCTAACCCTAACGCAGTACCCTCACCCGTACCCTCACCCGTACCCTAAGCCTTACCCTAACCCCAACCCTAACCGTAACTCTAACCCTATCCCCTACCCTACGCCGTACCCTCACCCGTACCCTATCCCATACGCTAAGCCGTACCCTAACCCTAACACTAACACTAACCCTAACCCTAACCCATACCCTACGCCGTACCCTCACCCGTACCCTAACCCGTACCCTAAGCCGTACCCTAACCCTAACCCTAACCCTAACCCATACGCTAAGCCGTACCCTCACCCGTACCCTAACCCGTATCCTAAGCCGTACCCTAACCCTAACCCTAACCCTAACTGCTACCCTACGCCGTACCCTATCCCATACCATAAGCGGTACCCTAACCCTAACACTAACCCTAACCCTAACCCATACCCTACGCCGTACCCTAACCCGTACCCTAACCCGTATTCTAAGCCGTACCCTAACCATAACCAATACCCTACACAGTACCCTCACACGTACCCTCACCCGTACCCTAAGCCATACCCTAACCCTAAACCTAACCCTAACTTATACACTATGCCTTACCCTCACCCGTACCCTAACCCGTACCCTAAGCCGTACCCTAACCCTAACCCTAACCCTAAACCATATGCTACGCCGTACCCTCACCCGTACCCTAACCCGTATCCTAAGCCGTACCCTAACCCTAACCCTAACTCTAAACTATACCCTACGCCGTAACCTCACCCGTACCCTAACCCGTACCCTAAGCCGTACCCTAACCCTAACCCTAACCCTAACCCTAACCCTAACCCATACCGTACGCCATACCCTAACACGTACCCTAACCCGTATCCTAAGCCGTACCCTAATCCTAAACCTAACCCTAACCTCTACCCTACGCCGTACCCTCAACCGTACCCTAACCCGTACCCAAAGCCTTACCCTAACCTTAACCCTAACCCTCACCCATACCCAACGCCGTAACCTAACCCATATCCTAACCCGTATCCTAAGCCGTACCCTAACCCTAACCAATAACCTATGCAGTACCCTCACCAGTACCCTCACCCGTATCCTAAGCCCTACCCTAAACCTAACCCTAACCCTAACCCTAAACTACCCTTTACAGCTTTTGCCTCCATTAGATTTCCTAAACACTAGTGTTTTAAGGAACAGGTTAAAAAGAAAACCTTATGTGATTTTTTTATAATGTGTTTATTCTTTATCTTATCCTAGTGACTAAAATCTTCTCCATGGCTGAACCCCAAATAATAATCCTTTACGTGCTAAGTGGTATCTAGAGAGTGGGATAGGTTTAATAAATACCCTAATCCTAAAGTGTACCCTAAACCTAACCCATACCCTAACCCTAACGTGTACCCTAACCCTAACCAAAACCCTAACCCGAACAAGTATGCTAATCCTAACCCGTACCCTAAACCAATCCCTAACCCTAAAACTAACCCTAACCCTAACCCTAACCCTAACCCATAACCTACGCCGTACCCTCACCCATACCCTAACCCGTACCCTAAGCCGTACCCTAACCCTAACCCTAACCCTAACCCATACGCTACGCCGTACCCTCACCCGTACCCTAAACCGTATCCTAAGCCGTACCCTAACCCTAACCCTAACCCTAACCCTAACCGCTACCCTACGCTGTACCCTATCCAATACCCTAAACGGTACCCTAAACCTAACACTAACCCTAAACCTAACCCTAACCCCTACCCTACGCCGTACCCTCACCCGTAACCTATCCCATACCCTAAGCCATACCCTAAACCTAACACTAACCCTAACCCTAAACGTAACCCCTACCCTATGCCGTACCCTCACCCGTACCCTATCCCATACCCTAAGCCGTACCCTAACCCTAACCCTAACCCTAACATATACACTACGCCATACCCTCACCCGTACCCTAACCCGTACCCTAAGCCGTACCCTATCCCTAACCCTAACCTATACACTACTCCGTACCCTCACCCGTACCCTAAGCCGTACCCTAAGCCGTACCCTAACCCTAACCCTAACCCTAACCTTAACCCTAACCCATACCCTACGCCGTAACCTAACCCGTACCCTAACCCGTATTCTAAGCCGTACCCTAACCATAACCAATAGCCTACAGAGTACCCTCACCCGTACCCTCACCCGTACCCTAAGCCATACCCTAACCCTAACCGTAACCCTAACCTATACACTACGCCATACCCTCACCCGTACCCTAACCCGTACCCTAAGCCGTACCCTAACACTAACCCTAACCCTAAACCATACGCTACGCCGTACCCTCACCCGTACCCTAACCCGTACCCTAAGCCGTACCCTAACCCTAACCCTAACCCTAACCCTAACCCCTACCCTATGCCATACCCTCACCTGTACCCTATCCCATAACCTAAGCCGTACCATAACCCTAACACTAACCCTAACCCTAACCCATAACCTACGCCGTAACCTCACCCGTACCCTAACCCGTATCCTAAGCCGTACCCTAAACCTAACCCTAACACTAACCCTAACCCTAAACCATAACCTACGCCGTACCCTCACCCGTACTCTAACACGTACCCTAAGACGTACCATAACCCTAACCCTAACACTAACCCTAACCCTAACCCACACTCTACGCCGTACCCTAACCCGTACCCTAACACGTATCCTAAGCCATACCCTAACCCTAACCAATACCCTACGCAGTACCCTCACCCGTACCCTCACCCGTACCTTAAGGCATACCCTAACTCTAACCCTAACCCTAACCCCTACCCTATGCCGTACCCTCACCCGTACCCTATCCCATACGCTAAGCCGTACCCTAACCCTAACACTAACACTAACCCTAACCCTAACCCTAACCCTTACCCTACGCCGTACCCTCACCCGTAACCTAACCCGTACCCTAAGCCGTACCCTAACCCTAACCCTAACCTATACGCTACGCCGTACCCTCACCCGTAACCTAACCCGTACCCTAAGCCGTACCCTAACCCTAACACTAACCCTAACCCTAACCCTAACCCATACCCTACGCCGTACCCTAACACGTACCCTAACCCGTATTCTAAGCCGTACCCTAACCATAACCAATACCCTACACAGTACCCTCACCCGTACCCTCACCCGTACCCTAAGCCATACCCTAACCCTAACCCTAACCCTAACCTATACACTACGCCATACCCTCACCCGTACCCTAACCCGTACCCTAAGCCGTACCCTAACCCTAACCCTAACCCTAAACCATATGCTACGCCGTACCCTCACCCGTACCCTAACCCGTATCCTAAGCCGTACCCTAACCCTAACCCTAACCCTAAACTATACCCTACGCCGTAACCTCACCCGTACCCTAACCCGTACCCTAAGCCGTACCCTAACCCTAACCCTAACCCTAACCCTAACCCTAACCCATACTGTACGCCATACCCTAACACGTACCCTAACCCGTATCCTAAGCCGTACCCTAACACTAACCAATACCCTATGCAGTATCCTAACCCATACCCTCACACGTACCCTAAGCCGTACCCTAACCCTAACCCTAACCCTAACCCTAACCCTAACCCATACGCTACGCCGTACCCTCACCCATACCCTAACCCGTATCCTAAGCCGTACCCTAACCCTAAACCTAACCCTAACCTCTACCCTACACCGTACCCTCACCCGTACCCTAACCCGTACCCAAAGCCTTACCCTAACCCTAACCCTAACCCTCACCCATACCCAACGCCGTAACCTAACCCATATCCTAACCCGTATCCTAAGCCGTACCCTAACCCTAACCAATAACCTACGCAGTACCCTCACCAGTACACTCACCCATATCCTAAGCCCTACCCTAACCCTAACCCTAACCCTAACCCTAAACTACCCTTTACTGCTTTTGCCTCCATTAGATTTCCTAAACACTAGTGTTTTAAGGAACAGGTTAAAAAGAAAACCTTATGTGATTTTTTTATAATGTGTTTATTCTTTATCTTATCCAATGACTAAAATCTTCTCCATGGCTGAACCCCAATTAATAATCCTTTACGTGTTAAGTGGTATCTAGAGAGTGGGATAGGTTTAATAAATACCCTAATCCTAAAGTGTACCCTAAACCTAACCCATACCCTAACCCTAACGCTTACCCTAACCCTAACCAAAACCCTAACCCGAACACGTATGCTAATCCTAACCCGTACCCTAAACCAATCCCTAACCATAAAACTAACCCTAACCCTAACCCTAACCCATAACCTACACCGTACCCTCACCCATACCCTATCCCATACCCTAAGCCGTACCCTAACCCTATCACTAACCCTAACCCTAACCCTAACCCTAAACTACCCTTGATTGCTTTTGCCTCTATTAGATTTCCTAAGCACTAGTGTTTTAAGGAACAGGTTAAAAAGAAAATCCTAATGTGATTTTTTTATAATGTGTTTATTCTTTATCTTATCCTAGTGACTAAAATCTTCTCCATGGCTGGATCCCTAATAATATTCCTTTACGTGCTAAGTGGTATCTAGAGAGTGGGATAGGTTTAATAAATACCCTAATCCTAACGTGTACCCTAACCCTAACCCATACCCTAACCCTAACGCGTACCCTAACCCTAACCCAAAACCTAACCCTAACACGTACGCTAATCCTAACCTGTACCCTAAACCAATCCCTAACCCTAAAACTAACCCTAACCCTTACCCTACGCCGTACCCGCACCCGTACCCTAACCCGTACCCTAAGACGTACCCTAACCCTAACCCTAACCCATACGCTACGCCGTACCCTCACCCGTACCCTAACCCGTATCCTAAGCCGTACCCTAACCCTAACCCTAACCCTAACCCTAACCCTAATCCTAACCCATACCCTACGCCATACCCTAACCCGTACACTAACCCGTATCCTAAGCCGTATCCTAACCCTAACCAATACCCTACGCAGTACCCTCACCCGTACCCTCACCCGTACCGTAAGCCGTACCCTAACCCCAACCCTAACCCTAACTCTAACCCTTACCCCTACCCTACGCCGTACCCTCACCCGTACCCTTTCCCATACGCTAATCCGTACCCTAACCCTAACACTAACACTAACCCTAACCCTAACCCTAACCCATACCCTACGCCGTACCCTCACCCGTAACCTAACCCGTACCCTAAGCCGTACCCTAACCCTAACCCTAACCTATACACTACGCCGTACCCTCACCCGTACCCTAACCCGTACCCTAAGCCGTACCCTAACTCTAACCCTAACCCTAACCCTAACCCTTACCCATACCCTGCGCCGTACCCTAACCCATACAATAACCTGTATCCTAAGCCTTAACCTAACCCTAACCAATGACCTACACAGTACCCTCACCCGTACCCTAAGCCATACCCTAACCCTAACCCTAACACTAACCCTAACGCTAACCCTAACCCTAAACTACCCTTGATGGCTTTTGCCTCCATTAGATTTCCTAAGCACTAGTGTTTTAAGGAACAGGTTAAAAAGAAAATCCTTATGTGATTTTTTTATAATGTGTTTATTCTTTATCTTATCCTAGTGACGAAAATCTTCTCCATGGCTGGACCTTAAATAATATTCCTTTACGTGCTAAGTGGTATCTAGAGAGTGGGATAGGTTTAATAAATACCCTAATCCTAACGTGTACCCTAACCCTAACCCACACCCTAACCCTAATGCGTACCCTAACCCTACCCCAAACCCTAACCCTAACACGTTCGCTAATCCTAACCCGTACCCTAAACCAATCCCTAACCCTAAAACTAACCCTAATCCTAACCCTAACCCTAACCCATACGCTACGCCGTACCCTCACCCATACCCTAACCCGTATCCTAAGCCGTACCCTAACCTAAACCTAACCCTAACCTCTACCCTACGCCGTACCCTCACCCGTACCCTAACCCGTACCCAAAGCCTTACCCTAACCCTAACCCTAACCCTCACCCATACCCAATGCCGTAACCTAACCCATATCCTAACCCGTATCCTAAGCCGTACCCTAACCCTAACCAATAACCTACGCAGTACCCTCACCAGTACCCTCACCCGTATCCTAAGCCCTACCCTAACCCTAACCCTAACCCTAACCCTAAACTACACTTTACTGCTTTTGCCTCCATTAGATTTCCTAAACACTAGTGTTTTAAGGAACAGGTTAAAAAGAAAACCTTATGTGATTTTTTTATAATGTGTTTATTCTTTATCTTATCCTAGTGACTAAAATCTTCTCCATGGCTGAACCCCAAATAATATTCCTTTACGTGCTAAGTGGTATCTAGAGAGTGGGATAGGTTTAATAAATACCCTAATCCTAAAGTGTACCCTAAACCTAACCCACACCCTAACCCTAACGCGTACCCTAACCCTAACCAAAACCCTAACCCGAACAAGTATGCTAATCCTAACCCGTACCCTAAACCAATCCCTAACCCTAAAACTAACCCTAACCCTAACCCTAACCCTAACCCATAACCTACGCCGTACCCTCACCCGTACCCTAACCCGTACCCTAAGCCGTACCCTAACCCTAACCCTAACCCTAACCCATACGCTACGCCGTACCCTCACCCGTACCCTAACCCGTACCCTAAGCCGTACCCTAACCCTAACCCTAACCCTAACCCTAACCCATACCGTACGCCATACCCTAACACGTACCCTAACCCGTATCCTAAGCCGTACTCTAAACCTAACCAATACCCTATGCAGTATCCTCACCCATACCCTCACCCGTACCCTAAGCCGTACCCTAACCCTAACCCTAACCGTAACCCCTACCCTATGCCATACCCTCACCTGTACCCTATCCCATAACCTAACCCTAACCATATCCCTAACACTAACCCTAACCCTAACCCATAACCTACGCCGTGCCCTCACCCGTACCCTAACCCGTATCCTAAGACGTACCGTAACCCTAACCAATACCCTACGCAGTATCCTCACCCATACCCTCACCCGTACCCTAAGCCGTACCCTAACCCTAACCCTAACCCTAACCCTAACCCTAACCCCTACCCTATGCCATACCCTCACCTGTACCCTATCCCATAACCTAAGCCGTACCATAACCCTAACACTAACCCTAACCCTAACCCATAACCTACGCCGTACCCTCACCCGTACCCTAACACGTACCCTAAGATGTACCGTAACCCTAACCCTAACACTAACCCTAACCCTAACCCACACTCTACGCCGTACCCTAACCCGTACCCTAACACGTATCCTAAGCCGTACCTTAACCCTAACCAATACCCTACGCAGTACCCTCACCCGTACCCTCACCCGTACCCTAAGCCGTACCCTAACCCTAACCCTAACCCATACGCTACGCCGTACCCTCACACGTACCCTAACCCGTATCCTAAGCCGTACCCTAACCCTAACCCTAACCCTAACCCTAACCCTAACCCTAACCCATACCCTACGCCATACCCTAACCCGTACCCTAACCCGTATCCTAAGCCGTATCCTAACCCTAACCAATACCCTACGCAGTACCCTCACCCGTACCCTCACCCGTACCCTAAGCCGTACCCTAACCCCAACCCTAACCCTACTTCTAACCCTAACCCCTACCGTATGCCGTACCCTCACCCGTACCCTATCCCATACGCTAAGCCGTACCCTAACCCTAACACTAACACTAACCCTAAACCTAACCCTAACCCATACCCTACGCCGTACCCTCACCCGTAACCTAACCCTTACCCTAAGCCGTACCCTAACCCTAACCCTAACCTATACATTACGCCGTATCCTCACCCGTACCCTAACCCGTACCCTACACCGTACCCTCTCCTGTACCTTAACACGTACCCTAACCCTAACCCTAACCATAACCATAACCCTAAACTACCCTTGACTGCTTCTGCCTCCAATAGATTTCCTAAGCACTAGTGTTTTAAGGAACAGGTTAAAAAGAAAATCCTAATGTGATTTCTTTATAATGTGCGTGTTCTTTATCTTATCTTAGTGTCTAAAATGTTCTCCATGGCTGGACCCCAAATAATATTCCTTTACGTGCTCAGTGGTATGTAGAGAGTGGAATCGGTTTAATAAATAACCCAACCCTAATGCGTATCCTAACCCTAACCCATACCCTAACCCTAAAACGTACCGTAATCCGAACCCGTACCATAAACCTACCCTAACACTAAAAGTAACCCTAATCCTAACCCATACCCTACACCGTACCCTCACCTGTACCCTAACCCTAACCCTAAACCTAACCCTAACCCATACCCTACGCCGTACCCTCATTCATACCCTAACACGTACCCTAAGCCGTACCCTAACCCTAACCCTAACCCTACCCATAACCATAACCCTAAAGTACCCTTGACTGCTTCTGCCTCCAATAGATTTCCTCAGCACTAGTGTTTTAAGGAACAGGTTAAAAAGAGAATCCTAATGTGATTTCTTTATAATGTGTGTGTTCTTTATCTTATCCTAGTGTCTAAAATCTTCTCCATGGCTGCACCCCAAATAATATTCCTTTACGTGCTAAGTGGTATCTAGAGAGTGGGATAGGTTTAATAAATACCCTAACACTAACGCGTACCCTAACCTAACACATACCCTAACCTTCACACGTACCCTAATCCTAACCCGTTCCCTAAACCTAGCCCTAAGTCTAAAACTAACCCTAACCCTAACTCATACCCTACGCCGTACCCTAACCCGTACCCTAAGCCATACCCTAACCCTAACCCTAACCCTAACCCTTACCCTCAACTACCCTTGACTGCTTCTGCCTCCAATAAATTTTCTATGCACTAGTGTTTTACGGGACAAGTTAAAAAGAAAATCCTAATGTGATTTCTTTGTAATGTGTGTGTTCTTTATCTTATCCTAGTGTCTAAAATCTTCTCCATGGCTGGACCCCAAATAATATTCCTTTACGTGCTAAGTGGTATCTAGAGAGTGGTATAGGTTTAATAAATACCCTAACCCTAACGCGTACCCTAACCCTAACCCATACCCTAATCCTAACCCGCACCGTAAACCTAACCCAAACCCTAAAACTAACCCTAATCCTAACCGTAACTGATACCTTAACCCGTACCCTAACCCATAATATAAGCCGTACCCTATCCCTAACCCGAACCCTAAACCCAACCCTAACCCTAACCCTAACCCTGACACTCTCCCTATTTAAATCCTTGACACTGTCTTTAAATAATGTCCTGATGCAGTTCCTACCTGAGATGCTGATGCTCTCACTAAGACCTTGAAGTCTCTATCTGAAAAGCTGACACTGTCTGTAACTAATTTCCTGACTTTTTCCTTAACTAACCTCCTAATTTTGTCCCTAAGTAACGCCCTGAAACTGGTCCTAACTATGGCCCTGATGCTGACCCTATCTAAGGCCCTGACGATGTCCGTAATAGACTTAGATGTCCCTCACTGTTGTCCTGATCCTGTCCATTACTAATGCCCTGAATATGTGCCTACGTAAGTCTCTGACCCTGTCCTAAGGCCCTGACCCTGTTCCTAAGTAAGGGCCTTGACACTGTCTCTACAGTATGCCCTGACACTGCCCCTAAATAACGGCCTGACACTGGTCCCAAGTATGGACCTGATCCTGTCCATAACTAAGGCCCTGAAGTTGTCCCTCATTAAGTCTCTGACACTGCCCTTAATAAGCCCCTGACCGTGTCCCTAGCTAATGGCCTAAGCTATAACTTACAAAGTCCCTAACACTATCCCCAAGATGCTGACACCCTGCCTAACTTAGGCTTTGATGTTGTCCCTTAGTGTTTAAGTGGTCACAAAATAACACCCTGATTCTATTACTAAGGCCCTGAATATATCCCTAAGAAAGTCTCTGAAGTGTCCCTAACTAACGGCCTAAACTGTCTCTTACTAAGGCCTTCAAGTTATCTCTGAGGGCCTGACAACACTGTCCCTAACAAAGGGCCTGTTGCTGGCCCTAACTAACGTCCTGATGCTGAACCTTACTGAGGCCCTGATGCTCTTCCTAACTAAGGCCTTGATGCCGATTCTACCTGAGGCCCTAAAACTGTCTGTGACTAATGGCCTGACTCTTTCCCTAACTAACACCCTAATTTTGTCCCTCATTAATGCCCTGACAATGGTCGACACTACAGCCCTGATGCTGGCCCAATCTAAGACCTTGACGATGTCCCTAATAGCCTTAGATGTCCCTCACTGTTGGCCTGACCCTGTCCCTAACCAAGGCCCTGACCCTCTTCCTAAAGCTGTGATGATGTCTCTACCTGAGGCACTGACACTGTCTATAACAATGGCCGACTCTTTCCCTAACACCCTGATGCTGCCCCTAATAGCCTCGTGTATCTCTCAGTAATGCCCTAATCCTGTCCATAACTAAGGCCCTGAATATGTCCTTAAGTAAGTCTCTGATGCTGTCCTTAACTAAGGCCCTGATACTCTCTATACCTAAGGCACTGACACTATCTATAATAATGGCCTGACTCTTTCCCTAACTAACACCCTGATGCTATCCCTAATTGAGGCCCTGAAGATGTCCCTAATACCTTTAGGTGTTCCTCAGTATCACCCTGATCTTGTCCATAACTAAGGCCCTGAATATGTCCCTAGGTACATCTCTGACGCTGTCCCTAACTAAGGCCCTGATGCTGTCTCTACCTCAGAACCTGACATTCTAATGTCCTGACTCTCCCTAACTAACATCCTGACGCTGCCCCTAAGTGAGGCCCTGACACTCTTCTTAACTAAGGACTTGCCGCTGTCCCTACCTAAAACCCTGACACTGCCTGTAACTAATGACCTGACTCTTTCCCTAATTAACACCCTAGTTTTGGCCCTAACTAAAGCCCTGACACTGGTTCTAATTATGGCCATGATGCTGGCTCTAAGGCCCTGAAGATATCCCTAAGTAACAGCCTGAATTGTGTCTAACTAAGGCTCTCACGTTATCTCTAACTTAGGCCCTGACGCTGTCCCTTATAGTCTAAGCTGTCATTAAATAATGCCCTGATCCTGTCCATAACTAAGGTTCTGAATATGTCCCTAAGTACATCTCTGATGATGTCCCTAACAGCCTGAACCATCTCTTCAAGTTATCTCTGAGGATCTGACACTGGCCCTTACTAAGGCCTCACCCCGGGGTTGTCCCAGGCTGCTGGGCAGTTTTCTCTTGTCCTCATCTCTAGCCAGCTGCCTGCCATTGGCCACTCTAAGATTCTGCGATGCAGTGGTCCCACGTGGGATGTGCCTGTGTAGGCTCACCTGCGGGAGGAGAGTCATGGCCACTCCGCCCTCCAGGGGACTGCGGCTCAGGGTAGGAATCGCTCAGCCAGCGTCTGGACACAGGGTTCTGTGTCCTTGTTTGTTGTAAACCCCTTGGAGTTACCTCTAACATTTTTTAAATGGATCTCCCATCAGCATATTTATGATTTAAATTATTTACCACATTAAAATTCAGGAATGACATTATTAGAATGAGCAGGAAGACACAGGATGCCCCCCCCAATGATCTATTACTGGGAGGATTTAAAATTCTAATGAGAAAACACTCACTCTCCTCATCCTCTTGGGCGTCAGCACAAGGCGGGAATCAGCAGCATTCTTTATTTATCCCTCTGATTTTCCAGAACCTTTCCTTCAAGGAGAAATCTCTGGGCTCTGTGGGAACTGTGAGTGGTGACCATCTGGTAAATCTGAGACTGAAAAGAAAGAGGAAAAGAGATAGAGGAGGAGATGAGAATTGGTGATGGGGAGAAACAGGGGCATCCACGTTCAATCTCAGGCTGAGAGTCTGGGTTAATCTCCAACGAACCTAAGGACCACCAGGAGCTGGTCCCACTGGCCTTGTCACCTGGTATGGGGATTGGGGACAGCCAAACCACCATGGCCACTTTCAGAGAAATAAAGAAAGTGGGAGGGCACCCCTGGGAGCCAGGTTGAAAATGGTCATGCTGTGAAATAATAAGATGCCCTTTTCAGAAAAGTGAAGACGGTTCTCTTGGTTCTCAAAGACTTGCAAATACTGTGTCCTTCTGGAGGCATGCTGAAGGCTTCAGCCTTTGAGGGCAGTAATGGGAGTGCATCTGGGCTCAAAACCATCCAGCACTCACTCCTTGAGGGTGCAGAGGATGACCAGTGTCCACCCCTCGGGTGCTGTGGGGCCTGAGATCCCCTGATCACCGAGGACGGGAGGGGCCGCACAGACACTCCACTGGACCACCAGGGGCTTGGCTGGTGGGCTACAGTCCTTTATCAGATACATGGTTTGCAAACATCTTGTGCCATTTTGGATGGTGGATTATCTTATTCCTTGCTCCTTTTATACACAACTGTTTTTCATTTTGAGGAAGTCCAATTCATCTATCTTATCTTTTGTTGCTTGTGCTTTTGGTAGCAGATCTAAGAAATCATGACCAAATCCAAGGTCATGAAGATTTACTCTCATGTTTTCTTCTACGAGTTTTATCATTTTGGTTCTTGCATCTAGGCCTTTGGTCCATTTTGCGTTGATTTTTGTATATGGCGTGAGGGGAGGTAAGGGTCCAAGTTTATTCTTCTGCATGTGGGTATCCAGTCGTTCCAGAACCTGTGCTAACTGTTTGGGAGAAAATACGTGCAAATGATGCGACCAACAAGGGCCTAATTCTAAAATATACAAACAGCTCATACAACTCAAAAAAGAAAAAAGAATCAAAAAATAGGCAGAAGGTCTAAATAGACATTTCTGCAAAGACATACAGATGGCCAATAGGCACATGAAAAGATGCTCCACATCACTAATTATTAGAGAACGCAAATCAAAACTACAGTGAGTTATCACTTCATAGTGGTCAGAATGGCCATCATTAAAATGTCTAGAAATAAATGCTGGAGGGGGTGTGGAGAAAAGGGAACCCTCCTACACTACTGGTGGGAATGTAAATTGATGCAGCCACTATGGAAAACAGTACGGAGGTTCCTCAAAAACTAAAAATAGAATTACCATATGAACCAGCAATCCCACTCCTGGGCACATATCCAGACAAAACTATAATTTGAAAAGATACATGCACCCCAGCATTCACAGCAGCACTATTCACAATAGCCAAGACATGGAAGCAACCTGAATGTCCCTCAACAGATGAATGGATATAGAAGATATGATACATATATACAATGGAATATTACTCAGCCATAAAACAGAATGAAATAATGCCATCTGCAGCTACATGGATGGACCTAGAGATTATCATACAAAGTGAAGTAAGTCAGACAGAGAACGACAAATACCATATGATATCACTTATATGTGGATTATAAAATGAGACCCAAATGAACCTATCTACAGAACAAAAACAGACTCTCAAATATAGAAAACAGACTTGTGGTTGTCAAGGGGAAGACAGGCGAGAGAGATGGATTGGGAGTTTGGGATTAGTAGATGCAAATTATTATATATAGGATGGATAAACAAGGTCTTACTGTACAGCACAGGGAACTATATTCAATACCCTGTAATAAACCATAATGGAAAAGAATACGAAAAATATGTATATATGTATGTATGTATATATGAATCACTTTGCTGTACAGTAGAAATTAACACAACATTGTAGGTCAACTATACTTCAGTATCAATTAGTTTGAAGGCACTTTTATAAATTAGGCCTTATTTCTCTTGTCCTTTCATCCTGGGACAAATGTATAACAGAAACTAACCTGGATTACTCCGGGATGAACTCATATCACACAGAACTTTAATTGTTGAACAAACCATGAATACCAGTTACACCATGGGATGTCCTGATCCAATATGAAGTTTGTATACCTTGTATCAAGCCTGCAGATTCCACTAAATTTGGAAATTCAAACTGAAATGAAGCCACCTATCCCATGACTTCTCCACAACTAGTTATACAACATCAATTGGAAACCATATACAATCAAATGAATGCAGACAGACACAACTATAGCCTTCCTTTTTTTTCCTTTTAGATAAAGAGGGTATTTAAGGTGATGTCTTGGGCCGTTTCAGGGTGTTACTCAATTTCCTGGGTATCTGCCATGCACACAGGAAGTACACGTTAGTTAAATTGTTTGTGCAACTATATGAAGGTAGTTAATACCACAAAACTGTATACGTAAAGTGAATTAAACGCTAAAGTCATGTTTTGTATTTTTAATGACAAAGAAAAAAAAGTGTAGCGCTGATATTTGTTACAGAAATGAACATTAAAAACATTCTTAGTGAAAAAGCCATACAGAAAAGGCCACCTAGATCCCATATTCATCTTGTCTGCTTCAAATCCATCAAGGTTGTCCAAATGAGGGGGAAACTCAGTAATGGTTCCAGAAAAAGAAAACTGGATCAGGATGGAAAAAGACATTTTCATACAGTTGGGACAGCAGGTGAAAGTTGAAGTGGGGCTGAGTATTAAATTATAATGTAGACACCAGGATTTCCTCATTTAGGGGTTATGTGCTGGTTCCTTGGGCAAAACACACTGAGCATTTTGTGTGAAGTGGCAAATGGGAGTACTTTTTGCCATTATTGCAACTTTTCTGTACATTTTAAATTACTGGAAAGTAAATTACTTTTCTAGACAACCATGTCAGTATCATGCCAGAAAATCAGATAAGACAGACATCAAATTTTGTTATAGGGGCCAAGACTCACCCAGACCAAGTTCAACCAAAGTTGTGATACTTATTTCCCTTGTAGGAGTCCGCATGGTATTAAGAGGCACTGTGGGAAGAGTATATTAGTAGCTACCATGTCTTGGGTCCTGTGGATTACCTGGGGTGCAGTAGAAACTGAGATTTTAGTATTGCAATTTTTCACATTACTTCAAAAAATATGTTAAAAAATAAATTCAGTAAAGTTGCAAAATATGGAATCAATATACACAAATCAGTTTTGTTTCTATACACTAATAATGAACCACCAGCAAGAAAAATTAAGAAAACAATCCCATTTACAATTCCATCAAAAAGAACAAACTATTTAGCAATAAATTTAACCAAGGACATGAAAGACGTATACTCAGAAAACTATAAAGCATTGATAAAGAAACTGAAGACACAATAGAAAACAATATTCCATGCTCATGCATCAGAAAAATTACTATTATTAAAATGTTTATTCTACCCAAAGCCATCAACAAACAGTGCCAGGAAAACTAGACACCAGACTCCAAAGAACGACACTGGTCACCATCTACACTGCACGTAAAACTAACTAAAAGCGCACAGTATTCCACATTAAACCCTTTCTCTCCTGAGGCCCCTGAAGATGCACCCCACCCACCCAGCAGTCAGCTGCACAGGAAGATTCTCCACACTTGCTCATTTTTTCCTCTTGTGGAGTCTCCTCACCAGTGGTTCCTGAGAAAACCCAGCTGCTGTCAGTGTGGACAATGCCTCATGGTCCAGAAACCTAAGCCCTGACAGGAGACAAAGCTCCTGTCTGCTTGTCACAGAGCAAAGTCTGTGGGCAGGGTGCACCTGTGCCCCCAGGGTCAGACAGGTGGGTTCGGCGCCCCCTGTGGGACGTCAGAGAAGTGCCGGGAGCGCCGCACTCACAAACCCAGGGGCCTCATCCGGAAGGCAGTTCTGCTGTATATACTAAAGTTTGGAAATCCAAACTGAAATGGAGCCAAGTATCTCACTGTATCTTCTCAAAAGATGGTTAAGGAGCAATTCATTACAAACCATATGTAATGAAATGAATGTAAACACAAACTTTACAACTTAAACCAAAATTCACTCAAAATTGCCCATAGACAAATTTAAATTACCAAACTATAAAAATCCTAGGAAAAAAAAAGATAATCTACATGATTTTGGATCTGGTGACCTTATTCAGAAAACCGGAAGACAAACCACAAACTGCAAGAAACTATTTCCAAAACACATATCTGATAAAGGATTTGTACTCAAATTATGCCAACAACGCCATTAAAATTTGGTAAAGATTGAAACACACACCTGGCCCAAGAAGATAAACAGGCAGTAAATAAGCATACAAGAATATACTCAAGACGCTGGTGGAATGCATGCACAACCAACTTCGGAAGACAGTTTGGCAGTTTTTTCCAAATCTAAAAAGTCTCACCTTAGGATCCAAGAAGTGTACCTCTTGTATTTAGACAACTGCTTTGAAAAACTGTGTTCAAACCAAAACTAGCATCAAGTAATGCACAGCAGCTCTATTCATAATGGCTAAAAACTTAAAGATATCAATATGTCCTTCTGTAGATGAATTCATAAGCAAATTAGGGCACATACATGTCAAGGGGAGAAGAATACACCACCCCAAAATATGCCCATTTGACAAAAGGATTATTTTGCACTGATTAAGAAACAGCAGACTCAAGAGAATCTTTCAAAACCAAGTAGAAAATGCCCTATTAGGAGGTAAATTTATATTTATGAAGGATATCTCCATTTGTAAGGGTATGTCCCTCTCTGGACCAGGAATTGAATGATGACTAAGTATCAAGAAAAGCTTGTTGGGACTTCCCTGCTGGTCCAGTGGTTAACACTCCATGCTCCCAATGCAGGGGACCAGGGTTCAAGCCCTGGTCAGGGAACTAGATCCCGCAAGCTGCAATTAAGAGCCCACATGCCGCAACTAAAGATTCCACAGGCCACAACTGAGACCCAGCGCAGCCAAATAAATAAATGTTTTTTTTAAAAAAAAAAAACCTTGTCAACGAAATAGGCCTGGATGTAAATCTGTGTAACAACCATACCCTTGTTTACTGTGCTTTGCCTAATAACCAACCTTAAATGGCTTCCTCCATTCCCTAATATCTTTCTTTTGTTCTCAGTGGAAGATAGCATTTAAGGTAACGGCTTGGGCCATTTCAGGGAGTGACTCAGTTTTCCTGGGTATCTTTCAAGTATACAGGAGGTATGCATGGTATATATTAAACTTCTGATTGTTTTCTCTAGTTTATCTCTTTTTCATTACAAGGGAGAGCTCAATAAAGAACATAGAAGGGTAGAGGGAAAATTATTTTTCCTCTAATATACATGCAATGCAATAGTATTCAGAGATATAAAGGAATGGACCATCAACCCGTGCAAAAAAAAAAAAAAGATACATCTAACACTTACATTGCTAAGTGAAAGAATCCAGTTTGAAGTGCTACACACTGTATGGCCTCATTTATATGACATTCTAGAAAAGGCAAAACTGACATGGTAAACAGCGTATGGAATATGTGGTTGAAATAGTCCACATGATACTTTAGTGGTGAATACCTGTCACTATGCATTTGTCTACACCCACAGATTTTTACAACCCAACAAGTAAATTACAATCTATTCAAACTTAGCTACTTAGGATATGGGAGTGTCAAAGACTGGAATACAGAATGTAACAAAGAATCTAACTGATTCAGAAATGTATGAAAAAACTCACTGTTGGTAGTGGGACAAATGGGCTGACCTAAGTTAACTTTGGAAATATACAGAACCTGTAGGCCAAAGACAAAATGTACCATACATACACAGTGGACTCTATGTTCTTTCCATGAGGGGTAGTAGCTAATAATACTGAAACTACTATATCAGTAATTGAATGGAACAAGCACTGAATTTAATAAATGACAAATGGTGGAAGCCAGGTTTCCTACCACTGGAGTGGGATGTTACAGTCAAACAAAGGGAGAAGGTTACAATATCCATGTCATAACAGATCCGGTTGGAGATAGCAGTATAAACTATCTTTAGCCTACACATAGTTCCACATGGAAATCTTTATAATTATGTGTATATGCATAGGCTGGGATACATGCATATATTTCCACGCACTGTCAGCTGAGCATATTTAGCTCCCACATGTAAGTTTTTAATACCATTCTCTAATAAACGGAACAAGGGCTCTTTGAAGAAAGGGCTGATGCTAGGACTGAGACAGTAAATATATGAAGCAGGATAATCTTAAAATATCAGAAAGTAAAGAAGTACCAAAAATTTTAAAAACCCACAAAAGAAAAATTATGTAAAATGAAAACAGGAGCAAATGCAAAAATCTCTCAACAGCCAAAGCAAGAATTAACTAAGCAGTCTAATAATGTAGTGCTGGATTATAACCAAAAGTTTATAATAATTATTCACGTGTCCAAACTGGTAAAAATAAATTACATAGTTTTTGATGAATGGTGTTAAATAGAAATCTCCTATGCAGAAAGCTTCTAAACAATTTATATAGCCACTCAGCTGTCCATCAAGGGTGTGAAGCTAACTCCTCTCTCCTCAAGTGTGGGTTCTGCATTATGACTTCCTCCTAAATAAGACACACAGGATGGACATGGGAAAATATTAACTTCACTGTGGGAACACTTGACAAACACTACCTCAGCTAGGTGACCAAAGTTGAGAATATAAGTGAGAAGTTCCCTTGAGAGCCTGTCCTCTTGATATACAGTGAAGAGGAAGCACTTCACCTCTGTGATCTGCTTTTTCAAAGCCAAGTCTAACCACGACAAAAACACCAAGCAAATCCCAGTGCCTGGCAGTCTATAAAATACCTGACCAGTCCTCCTCCACACTGTCAAGGTCATGGAAACAAGGAGAGTCTGAGCAACTGTCAAAGCCCAGAAGAGACTAAACAGACATGATGACCCCATGGCCTTTGAGATCCTGGAACAAGGAAAGGTATAACAAAGGGAACATGAATAGGGACTTCGGTTAATAATAGAGTATCAATATTTGTTCATTATTTGTCATGATTCTGTAGAAAATTAGACAGGAAAAATTAAACGTCAAATAAGAGAAACCTACTGTAACAAACTGGAAATCCAGAAGAAACAGGTGATTTCTTTGTAAAAACTCATTACCAAAATGAACACTAAATTAAGGAAAATACAAAAAGACCAATTAATTACTGAGGAATCTCTTCCCCATACTGGTTATCCTATCACTGTTCCAGGGTTTCCCTCTCCCGGGACAGGGAAGGAACAGGGACAGAGCTGTTTGGCAGCTCCACTAATATCTGGTCCCACCCAGAATCTTCATCTCCCCCAGCCATGCCTACCCAGTGAGGACACCTGAGGAAGGATCAGGGATTATTGATTCAGATATATCAACTACAAATTTTTCTTTTCCCAGCGACTGGACACACTTACTGAAGTAAAATAAATTAGTATTTACTTACTGTCCTCCCAAGACTGCAAGAAGTTCTTTCACTTACTGACAAGTCAGGATCGTTGGTGGTGGTAAACTCAAGTCTCTTTCCTTGGGCATCAGGTCCTCACATCTCAGAGGCTGGCCCAAAACAGCCCATGTGCCCTCAGAAGACACACAGACCTCATTCCTGCCCCTGAGAGGTGGGAGCCCTTGAGTTATGCCATCTCCCTGGCCATATTAATTGCCCATCCCTGAAAAACAATACTGCTCATTTTCTAGTATCTTCTCTCTCATTTACTAAGTGAAGAAACCAAATGCTAGGGTGGTAAGGAAACTCTTGTGCAATGAAGTAATGGGAGGCTCAAGAATTATTCCATGCCATGGAACCCATAATTGGCAGGCTTTCCAGAGGCCACATGGATGCATATGGCTCTCCAAGACAATGCAGCCTCAGTGTGAACCTCCCATTGGGAGGTCCAGGTGCTCCCATATCTTTGATTCTTAATGAATATGAATGTCAAAAGTTTCTAACGACTGAAAAGACAAAGGATTGCAGGGCCATGGTCTCCTGTATGGTTGTTGTGTCAGGGACACACTCCAATGTTTAGAGGATTATTACTTCTCTTGGCAGCCTATGAGGCTGTGAGGGGGAGGACTTTTTCTCAACCACATGGATGTTGGTAGTTGAAACTTCTCAAAGGAATGTCTACACTGCCCAGGTAGCTGTTGAATTGCCCGTAACTATACATGAGGGCCTGACAATGCCCAGGCTGGACTGAGCTAGAGGACCACAGATGCCTGCCTGGATAGTCAGAGGTCAAGGGCTGTCCTGCCTGAGGCTTGATCATCTACTCATGCCCACTCAGATGGGACAAAGGATGCCTCCAGTGCCAAGAGGGCCCCACCAGCCCTTAAGAAGGCAGCAGCTGGGGGCTGGCAGGTCACTGCACCCAGTCCTGTATAAATCCACACATGTCCACTGAGTGCCCTCCTGTCTGGGCTGTGCTGGAATCTGAGGCTGCCCAGGCAGGGTAGGGCCAGCATCACCCTTCCCAGGTAGGAGGGCAGAAGGAAACCATGCATGACTTCTGACACCCTCTCCAATCCTTGACAGAGTTTGAGTTGGATAAGAAACAGTCCGAGACAAGAACAGACATTTCATTCTTCTTTCAGAGCCCAGGACTGAGGGAAGGGAGGCCAGAAAAACAGTTATTGACCTCAGCTCCCTGACTCTTGTTTGACCCTGGGCAAGTCCTATCCATTCTGGAGGCTTGAGAGAGAAAGAGAGGGGAGGGCAATGAGGGCCAATTGTGCTTAAACCTAACTCTAACCTTTACCCTAAGAACCCTAACCTCTAACCTTAACCCCCTAACAACCCTAGCCCCAGACCCCTAGACCCTCGCCCCTGACCCCTAAACTCTAATCCCCGGCCCTGACCCTTTAACCACAACCCTCTACCATGACTCTCCAACAATGACCCATAACCCTAAACCGTGACCCCTGAACCCTCACACTGACTCAATCCCAGGCCTAAAGCCCGGCCTAGTGGGTACCAAGGGATGACTGTATGAACTCTCAAAGAAACCAAGGAACTAAATCTTCCTGACCATGAATTTAGCAATGGTTTCTTAGATTTGACAGTAAAGCATAAGAAATGAAAGAAAAAAATAGATAACTTGGATTTCCTCAAGATTACAAACCTTTGTGCAACAAAAGAGGCTCTCCAGAAAGTAAAAAGACAGCCCACAGAATGGAAGATAATATTGGCACATTATATATCTGATAAGACTCTTTACCGAGAATATACCCAGGACTTTTACAACTCATCAACAAAAAGACAAACAATAAAATTTTTGAAATAGACAAATGACTTGCATGGACTGCTCTCCAGGCAAGACATACAAATGGTCAACAAGGACATGAAAAGATGTCAAACATCAGTAGTCATGATGAAAATGCAAATTAAAGCCACAGTGTGATGCCCCTTCACACACACTAGAATAAAAATAAATTTTTAAATAAATTTTTAAATAAATTTTTAAATATATAAATAAAAATAACAAATGTTGGCAACAATGTAGAGAAATTAGAACCCTTAAAAGTTACTTGTGGAGATGTACAATGGTGTAGTCTATGTGTACAAAACTTTAGCATTTACTCAAAAATATAATTACCATGTGGTTCAACAACTCCACTCCTAGATATATACCCAAAATATGGAAAACAGGTGTTCAAACAAAAACTTGTTCACCAATTATTCATAGCAGCACTGTTCACAATAGCCCAAGGTAGAAAAGATTTAAATGTCCATCAGCAGGTAAACAGATAAGCAAAATAAGGTAGATCCATAAGCTGCATTATTCTGTCATATAAAAGAATAAAGTAAAATTATACAGCCACTGTGGAATACTGTATGGTGGCTCCTCAAAAACATGGAAAATGTATGATCCCTTGATTCTGCTCCAGGGTGTACACCCAAAATATTAGAAAGCAAGGACTGGAACAGATATCTGTACCCCATATTCATAGCAACATTATTCACAATTTCCAGCCAAAAGGTGGAAGCAACACAACACATCCTTCAACAGATGAATGGATAAGTACAGTGTAGTATATACACAATGGAATATGATTCAACCTTTAAAACTAAGGTAATTCTCACACATGCTACAATGTGGATGAACCTTGAAGTCATTATGCTAAGTGAAACAAGCCAGACACAAAAAGGACAAACGTTCTATGATTCCACGAGTATGAGGTATCCAGATAAGTCAAATTCAAAGACAAAGTAGAATAAGGTTGCCAGGGGTTGAGGTGAGTTAGTGTTTAATGCCTACGGTTTCATATGGGGAAAATATCTGGAGATGGATGGTGAGGATATTTTTACAACAATGTGAATGTAGTTAATGCCATAGAACTGTATACTTAAAAATGGTTTAAATGGGGCTTCCCTCACGGCACAGTGGTTAAGAATCTGCCTGCCAATGCAGGGGACATGGGTTCAAGCGCTGGTCCTGGAAGATCCCGCATGCCGTGGAGCAGCTAAGCCCGTGTGCCACAACTACTGAGCCTGCGTTCTAGAGCCTGCGAGCCACAACTACTGAAGCCCGTGTGCCTAGAGCCCGTGCTCCACAACAAGAGAAGCCACCGCAACGAGAAGCCTGCACACAGCAATGAAGAGTAGCCCCCGCTCGCCGCAACTAGAGAAAGCCTGCACACAGCAACAAAGACACGACACAGCCAAAAAATAAAAAATAAAATAAAATTTTTAAAAAAGCTTTAAAAAAGCGGTTTAAATGGTAAATGTTATGTATTTTTAATCACGATGGAAAAAATGAATGAAATAATCATCAATGTTACAATGTGGATAAACACTGCAAACATCCTAAGTGAAAGAAGCCACACAGAAAAACCACCCAGATCATGCTCATCTTGTACACTCTAAGTCCAGCAAGGTTTTTAAAGTGAGGAAAAGCCCCAGTGATGGTTCCAAGAAAAGAAAACTGGATTCGAATGGAAAATATATTTCCACAAAGCTGGGGCAGCTGGTGAAAGTTGAAGCAGGTCTGGGGATAGGATTATAATGTGGAAACCATAATTATTCCTCATTTTGGGGTTATGTGCTGGTTCCCTGGGAGAGTGGCCCTCCCACTCTCACAGGGTAAAACAAACTGGAGTATTTTGTGAATGTGGAAAACTTGATACTGCTATTTGAAGTTTTTTATACACTTGAAATTTACTAGAAAATAAAGTACTTATCAAAACAACCATGCCATACCACGCCAGAAATACAGACATCAAACTTTGTTATAGAGGCCAAGCTCTACCCAGATCCAGCTCACCCACAGTGGTGATGCCAATCACCCTTGTAGGAGTCCACATACTACAAGAGGCACCATTGGAAGATTACATTGGGAGCCACTATGTCTTGGGTGCTGTGGATGACCTAGATGTAGTTGAAACAGTGGGATTTCTGAATTCTAGTTTTCCATATTCAACCACCAAAAAACTGTTACAACTAAAAGATGAATTCAGTAAAGCTGCAGGATACAAAAAAAAAAGAAAAATCAATGCACAAAAATCATTTGTGATTCTATACACTGATAATGAACCATCAGAAAAGGAATTTTTTAAAAAAATCCCACTTACAATTGCATCCAAAAAGATAACTAGGAGTAAATTTAACCAAGGACGTGAAGGACCTGCACACTGAAAACTGGAAGACACTGATAAAGGAAACTGAACAGACAAAAATAAATGGAAAGATACCCCGTGCTCATGGGTAAAAAGAATATTTTGAAAATATGCATTCTAAGGTGGGACTTTCCTGGCCGTCCAGGGGTTGGGACTCTGTGCTCCCACTGCAGGGGGCGCAGGTTCGATCCCTGGTTGGGGAACTAAGATCCCGCATCATGCATGCCACATGGTGTGGCCCAAAATTTTTTTCTTAATTTTAAAAAATATGCATTCTAGCCAAATTAATGTACACATTCAACACAATCCCTACCAAAAGTCCAACGACATTTTCCATAGAAACAGAGCAAACAATCTTAAGATGTGTGTGGAACCACAAAGGACCCAGAAGAGCCAAAGCCACCCTGAGGAAGGAGAACGGGCTGGAGGCATCTCGCTCCCTGACTTCACACTTCATTACGAAGCTACAGTCCCAAAAAAGTGTGGAATTGGCACAAAAACAGGCGCACAGACCAGAGGAACAGAGCAGAGAGCCCAGGAATCAACCTACAGGTATGTGATCAGTTAATTCACAAGAAAGGAGCCAAGAACATACACCAGGGAAAGGACAGTCCCCTCAAGAAATGGTGCTGGGAAAACCAGGCTCCACACGCCAAAGAACAACACTGCACTCTGTCTACACCACACACAAAAGCGGCCAAAAACCCAGTTTTCCACATCAAGCCCTTCCTCTCCTGGGTCCTCTGAAGACAGACACCCTCAGCGGTCAGCCATGCACAGGAACATTCTCCCCACATTTCCTCACCTTTTCCCTCAGTGGCGTCACCTCCCAGCAGGTCCTGAGGAGACCAGGCTCCTCTCAGCATGAACTGGACCCCACAGTGTCCCCAAGCTGAAGCCTCAGGGGATCCTGAGGAGACTCGGCCTCTGTTAGTGTGGACTCGACCCCAGCTTGTCCTGAAACCTGGCCGTCAGCGTGGACGCAACCCGCGTGTCCCAGAAGCCAAAGCCCCAGTGGGTCCTGAGGAGACAGGGCTCCTCTCAGCATGAACGTGAACAGCATGATCTGAACAGACATCCCGCCAAAAAAAGATATACAGATGGTAAACATCATACAGAAACAAGCTCAACATCATATACCATTAGGGAATTACAAATTAAAATCATGAGATATCACAGCACACCTATTAGCACTGCTAAACTCCAAAAATATGAAAATACCAATTGCTAGAGGGTGAGGAACAAAAGGAGCTCTCCCTCATAGCTGGGGGGATGCATGTGCAGCCACTTTGTAAAACAATTTGGCAGTTTTTTCCAAAGCTAAACAAGTCTCACGTTGGGATCCAACAATCATGCTTCCAGTATTCAGGCAACTGCTTTGAAAATCTATGTCCAAATGCAAACAAGGATGCAATTATGCACAGCAGCACTTTCATAATGGCTAAAAACTTGAAGAAATCAGGATATCCTTCAAAAGATGAATGTATAAGCAAATTGGGGTAGATCCATGTCAAGGTGAGTAGAATATGCCACCCCAAAATATGTCTCTCTGGCATAAGGATTATTGGTCTGCTTTAAAAAAAAGGGGGGCTTCCCTGGTGGCTCAGTGGTTAAGAGTCTGCCTGCCAATGCAGGGGACACGGGTTCGAGCCCTGGTCCGGGAAGATCCCACACGCCGCAGAGCAACAAAGCCCATGCTCCACAACTACTGAGCCTGCGCTCTAGAGCCCACGAGCCACAACTACTGACCCCGTGTGCCACAACTACTGAAGCCTGCACACCTAGAGCCTGTGCTCCGCGACAACAAAAGGCACAATGAGAAACCCACGCACTGCAAAGAAAAGTAGCCCCTGCTCGCCACAACCAGAGAAAAGCCTGCACGCAGCAATGAAGACCCAATGCAGCCAAAAATAAAATAATATATTCAATAAAAAATCTCAGAAAACTGAGATTGCTGTTTTATGAAAGACATTTACAATACAGAAGTCGCCATTTATAAGGGTATGTCCCTCTTTGCACCAAAAATAGAAGGATAATTAAATCTTAAGTAACTCTTTTCAATGGAGAAGTCCTGACTTAAATGTGCAAACAATCATACCCTTGTTTACTGTGCTTTGCATGATAACCTGCCATAAGTGGTCTTCCTCCCTTCCCCAGCATATTTCTTCTGTTTTTAGCTGAAGAGCTATTTAAGGGGATGGTTTTGGTCATTTCAGGGAGTGACTCAGTTTTCCTTGCTATCCCCCCTGTATTCAGAAGGTAGACATGTAATTAAACTTCTGCTTTTCTCCTGGTAATCTGTCTTTTATTACAGGGGCAGGGTGGCCTCAACCAAGAACCTGAAAAAGTAGAGGGAAAATTGTTTTTCCGCCCATACACATGCAGTGGAATACTACTCAGCAGAAAGGAATGCACCATCAGCCTATGGAAAGACATGGATAAATCCTCAGTATATACTGCTAAGTGAAAGCATCCAGGCTGAGGAGGCTGCACACAGTATGACCCCATTGGTGACATTCTGGGAAAGGCAAAGCTACATAGATGATAAGCAGATCATGGGGTGGGGGGTTTGAAGTATTCCATGTGACATTCTAGGATGGATACCTGTCACTATGCATTTGTCTAAGCCCACAGATGTGTATAGCCCAAGGGGCCAATCATAATCTATTCAAATTTAGTTATTTAGAATGTAGGCATGTGTCAGGATGGAATACATAATGTGACAGAGTCTAACTGTGTTAGAAATATATGGAAACAACTCACTGTAGGGGATGGGATAAAAGGTGCTGACCTAAGTTACCTTTGGAAATGAATGGAATCTGTAGACTAAAGGCAAAATGGACCGTATATAAAGAGTGGGCTTTATTTTACGAAGTTCTTTCCAGGGTGTAGTAGCTAACAACTCTGAAACCTCTGCACATGTAACCTGGAAAGGAGCAATGCATACATAAATGGCAGATGGTGGGAGCCAGGCTCCTCATTGTGGGAACGGGAAGTTACAGATAAGCAAGGGGAGAGCCTCTGCCCTCATAAACCTGGATCTGGGCTTCCTGGGAGGACGCTGACTGGCCGGGGGAAACACACAGATCTTCACGCTGGGAAGACCCTGCAGACACAGGAACTTCACACCCCATCTTTCCACCCATACCTGCTGGAAACACTCAGCCCTCCATCATCAGTCAATTGCAGCGTTTAAGACATTCTCACCCCCAGGCAGATAAAGGAACATGAGGGTCTTGCTTACCCCTAAGCTGTCCCAGAATCCAGGCCCTGGGGGTGGAGCCAGGATGGGGGTGCCTGGGCTCCTGACCAGCAGGTGAGAGGAAGGAGGAAGACCAGTTCCGAGGACAGAGGTTCCCTCAAGTCTGTGAGCCCAGGAGCCCCGATGGGATTCATTCCCAGTGCGGACATGGGCAGGGCCTGCAGTGGTTCTGTGTTCCCCCTGGGCCCCTTTGATGAAGCCATGGCAACACTGGGCCCAGACGTCTCCTGGCGGTGTCTCAAACTCTGACACAGCGGTTTTACAAAGGAACAAGAGAATGGAGCTGAGCCCCTGACGGCCACTCCTTTCTGGCTCTGAGTTGCTTCCAACAGGACCGCAATCACCTGCACATAGTCTGCTGTGACCTACCTGCCCCCATTGGCCTTTCCTCTCCCTCCCTGCGATGAGTCCCGTGACATTTCCAGCCTGGACCCCTCTCCCAGGCCAGACGCCTCTGTCCAGTCACTGCACCCCCATCTCACCTTGGGGGCTAACAGGGCACTCAGGGGACCAGGATCCTGCAGGTCTCCACACCCAGGAGCAGCCCCACCTTCCCAGGTTGCTGAGCCCAGGCACCGGGTGTAACCGAGCAGGACCCTACGGGGCCTTCCCAGGACAGACCCCTCCCCCACATCCTCTGCTGGAGCTCCTCTCTGAAGTACCTGGATAACAGCATCTGATGCACGCTTCCTGAGTTGTTTTACAGATGCTGAAACCACCACCAAACGGAAGAAATTAACTACCTGATGATCATGAACAGGTAGCCCCGGAACTTCTGGTGCCTAAGAATTTAGAGTGTTAACT
Organism: Eubalaena glacialis; assembly: GCF_028564815.1. NCBI lineage: Eukaryota > Metazoa > Chordata > Mammalia > Artiodactyla > Balaenidae > Eubalaena > Eubalaena glacialis. The sequence continues at coordinate 228,339 of NW_026871659.1, read as the reverse complement.
GCCTGTTACCTCACCATCAACCAGAGAATTGTGCACCAGCTGATCACATACCCTGCGACCCCCCTCCATCACTTGGCCTTTAAAATTCCTTTGCTGAAATCCTTCAGGGAGTTTGGGGTTTTAGAGCACAGGCCGCCTGGCCTCCTTGTATTGGCACTTTTACAATTAAAGCTGCACTTCCCTTCACCACACCCGGTGTCAGTAGACTGGCTTTACTGCACTCGGGCAAGCGGACCCAAGTTTCGTTTGGTAACACTGGGGTCTCCCAGGCTCCCACTCTCCTTGTGCCCCACTGACTGTCATCTGCTCCTCCAGAGTCTTGTTGCAGCAAAAATAGAAATGAAGTTTTCCCTCCCCTGAGAACAAGGAAAACAAAGGGAACAGCGAATAGGCTAGAGAAGAAACATAATCTGGCCTGAAAGAATTAATCACTCCTTGTTTTACTTTGTCACTAATTTGTAGTAACTAGATGTGTACTTTACAAAGCTAACCTCACTCCCTGACGCTATGTCATTTACATTCGGCACCCATCACCCCTAACTCTGTGTGAGTTACATCCCCTGCCTCTCACTCCCTAACCTTATTATGTCCAGCACTTACATTCTATACGCCCTTCATAACAAGTCACCCCCTATAGTTTTTGCATTTCAGAAACAAGGTCACTGGTCGATAAACCAGAGGCAAACGGACGCAATTACCAGACTGCCGGGCCCCAATTACCGGGCAGCCTGATGCCAGCTATGACTGTTTTGAAATAATGCAAAGGAAAGGAGGAATGCAAGACCTTCACTACTTTGATCCTCATCCTATACCCCAGACTGCGAGAGCGCCACGTATAAAATCTTCCCTGATTCTCAAGGAGGGGTGCCCAGTTCTTGAGGCGCTAGCTGGCTGTGTCTTCCCTGTTGTCTGGCAGAAGAATAAAGCCATCTCTCTCTTCCTCCAAAATCCCTGTCTCCGTATTTCTGTTTGGCCTCGGTGCACAGGGAAGCCGAGATTTCGACAACAGTCTGTGGCCAGTTCCCACACTAATTCACCTCTACACCCACAGCCCTGGCCCAAGCCCGATCTTGTGCCTGGTTCCTCCATCAGGCCCTGGTAAAACTCCCTGCCCACACGGTGCACCTCACATCCCACCCCAACGTGGTCTTTCTGAAGCATAAACGAGACTGTGACTCTCTCCCACCTGTAATCCCCCAAATGTTTCCCCACTTCCACTAGGGTATCTGCTGGGAGAGACATCTGCCAAGGCCCTGAGAGTCCCTGGCATCCCCACGAGGCTGCTGGCTCCTGGGTTCCCTGACAGTGAGCACCTCAGCTGGCCAGGCGACATGGCAGGAAACCCCAGAACTGCTCACCTCAGGAGGGGACTGGCACGGCCACTGCCTGATCAGAGAGAGCAGAGAAGGGCTCCCCAGCTGGGACACAGACTCTGCACGAGTGGCCTCTCCCTGAGCCACTACATCACCTCGTGTGACTTGAGGGAAGGAAGGACCGAGGCACACTTGGCTCCTAAGGAGGATGGGATAGGCTCAGCCATGTCCCCACAAATTCACATGCTGAATCCCTAACACCCAGGACCTCAGGATGTGGCTGTATTTGGAGATGGGATTTTTAAAGAGGTGATCAAGGTAAAAATGAGGTCACTAGGGTGGATCCTAATCCAATAGGATTGGTGTCCTACAAGGAGAGATTAGGACACAGAGAGGCACAGGGGGAGATCATGACGACCTGGGGAGAAGATGGTTGTCTAAGCACCAAGTAGAGAGGCCTCAGGAGAAGCCAGTCTGCACACACCTTGATCTCAGACAGCATCCAGGACTGGGAGATAGGCCTGTTATTCAAGCTGCCCAGTCTGTGGTATTTGTTATGGAGGTCCTGAGCAGACTCACATGCAGGGTAACTCAGGGCTCAGACTGGACAGAGCCCACTCTCCATCCCCCTGTACGTGAGTTACAGGATCCTCAGGATCTGAGGAGGGGGACCCTGAGGAGAGACACAAGATAGAAGATGCTAGGCATTAACATGACTGCATTCATGTTAAACGTGCCTGAAGTCCATTCACACGAGATGGTTTTGTCCTGTATGTACATCGGCACCTTCGGTCTGAACTGCAGATCTTTAGCTTCACCACCTCCACTGAGAGCATTAGCTTCACCTGCTGTGGACCGTCTCCTATAGGATTTCCAGAACCACAAAGCATCGAAGCTTCACAGGATCCAGAGTCTGTGCGCTAGCGTCTGGGCGACCCTCACAGCAGGGCCGCGCAGCTGCCCATCAGAACCCATTTCCCTTTTTCCTGTTCACAGCTACCCTGCACCTCCCAGCTTTCCCACCCCTTACAGCTAGGGCGTAGTGTCTCGTGTTACCAAGGGGAAGGGGTGGAGGTGGTGAGGGCCTTGGCCAGCCTGCATCCTTGGACGGAGGGCATGATGCCCACCTGGTCACCCCACCCTGCTGGTTGGAGCCCTCACCTGGAAGCAGGGAGGAGAAACAAGGGGGACAGAGCCTGGGACCTGACACCCACCTGCCCTGGACTCTCACAAGAAGGGGACAGAGACAGCTTGAGCTTCAGCCCAGTTTTGGGAGACACTTTGTTCCAGCAACAAACTTCTGCCTTAAAAGCCAAGGTGCTTTACAAACCCCTCCCCAGCTGTCACAGAAAGTCAGGCTTAATCTCATCACACTTTTCTCAAACCCCAGCTCATGGTGAGACCACCTCTCAGGTGATGGTGCTTCAGAGCAGCCCCTTTAAAAGATCCCTGGAGTTCAGCTCTCCCAGCCCTGCCGTCAGTTTAAGGGAGAAGTTTCCTTGACAACCTTGACAAACCTGCTCAGTTTCCTTGACAACCAAGCTTCACAATCTCCCAAACTCTTCTCCTTCAAACATCCCTATTCTAGGCTTGATGAGCCTAAAGTGACAGTGCTGTCATCATGTGCCAGAGAGTGACTCCTCCAAGCCCGTAGTTCCTGGTTACATGATGCTATTGATGATGAAATCCCAGAAGAGCCAGCTTTGCAAGGTAACCACTTCTGGACTCGGCACTGGGTCCCTTTCCACGGACAGAGTGGAGTGGCTGTTTCCACGGGGCCCGTGGTGGAAGAGCTCACCTAATGCTGCCAGGACTTCATCCCTTCCAGGTGATTCCAGGGTCCTCATTCTCCCCAGACCCCCACCCACATGGCTGCTGTCTGTGCCAGTCTATACGGGACCTTGGCAATCTCCTAAAATGAGGGTTATTTTATACACAGGTAATGGGTTGAATGCTGACCCCAAAAGATGTGCCCCCCCAGAACACGTGAACAGGACCATATCTGGGAAAAGGGTCTTTGTATATGTAGTTAAGGATCTCAGGGTGAGGTCATCTTGGGTTAGGGTGGCCCTCAATCCAACTGAGAGAGTCCTTATGAGAAACAAAAGAAGAGAAACACAGACTTAGAGAAGCCACGTGAAGACAGAGGCAGAGACGGGAGGGATGCAGCCACAGGCCTGGGGACGCCTGGAGCCCCCAGAAGCTGGAAAAGGCAGGAAGAACCCTATCCTGGAGCCTTTGGAGAGACTTCCGTCCTCCAACACCTTGATCTCAGATGTCTGGTCTCCAGGACTGGGGGAGGATGAATTCCTGTTGTTTTAAACCACCCATCTTGTGGTCATTTGTTACAGAAGCCACAGAACGGTCACACAGACCCTGCTCTGTAGGATCCTGGAAGTGTGGGTCTCATTAAAGGCCAACAGAGGCTGGATTGTAGAGCCCTTAGAGTCAGCATTGGGCCCCAGAAATCCTAAAGCAATGGCTGGACACCAGAACGTTGAGGAGTCAGTCAGAAGCCCAACCCTAAGGGTGCCGGCTGCACACGGTCTCCCCAGGTTTTTACGCCTGTACATGCATAAAATAAGTATTTCCATCCTGATTCAGGACCTCTGTTATCACCGTTCACGTTGCTAATTAAGAACCCACTAGTTACACAGATGAAAACCCTATCAGGACACTTGCTCCAGTGGTAAACAATTCTGAAGTTGGTCACAGGTGGGGAATCGTCTCCCATGCAGCCAGCAGCCCCCACACAAGGAGCGTCCTCATTGCAAAGCTGGGGGACCGTGAGGAGGCGTCTCTGAGTAAACGTGAGCTGAGCCCCAGGCCAACTGCTGCTGAACTTTTCCCACCCTTCCCAGGTAAAACACCTGAATGTATGCAAGGACTTCAAAGCCTAGAGGAAGGGGCTTGGAGTCACACCAGCGACAACACGCAGGCCGACTTGGTGCCTGCAGGCCAGCCAGGATGGTCCTGGCCCCGGGCACTCTTCTGGAAGCTTTCCATTTCCCTGCCTGAGGTACCCCTCCTGTCCCAGCCCCCACTGCTTTTTTCCTTCCTCACCTCTGCCCGGGTAGAAATTCCAGCAGCAGGTATGGGTGACACAACCTCTTCTTTAGCAGGTGGCAGCCCGGCAACTCCTGCAGAAAGTCCAGCAGAGCCCCACTCACACCAGGCCACCCATAGAGCCGTGGGCCCTACTCCCTCCCACCAGCCCAGCCCCGAGACTGCTGACGGGGCAGAGAATATGGCGTCAGGCACAGCTGCAGGGGCTTTTGCTGCCTGGAGGGGTATTTATATTGACCTCAACCCAGGCACACCTGTGGAGGGCTGGCCGGCCGAGTCAGGCTGCCCAGGTCAGCCAATCCTCGCCCCTCAGGGGCTCAGAGTTGCAGAAAATGGGCCTTGCTGCACCGGCCAGGTCCAAGGAACAGGTGTAGGGTCCTGAGAGTCAGGATAGACAAGAGGCGGCAGCCCTGGCTTGTTTTCTAATCATTTTATCTGGTCCATGAGTGGGAGACAACTTCAAGAAGACCCTCTCCTAATGAGAGGAACCCAGGAGTCAGGGAGAGGAGGGGTGGTGGGTGGAGACAGAAGCCTGGTGCCCCGGCTGCAGTGGAAACCCCTGGAAGACCAGGCGGAGAGAGGCCACACAGAGTGAAGCCCAGGGTCACAGACCTGTCGGAGCTGCTGTTTGTTAGTTCAAGCCCTGCTCTGAGGTGCTCTGTGTCAGCTCTGAGCAACAGGTGAGCTGGGGGTGCTCTGCAATGAGGGCTATGTGCACGGTTCCTGTGTGCCCAGCCCTGCCAGGGTACCTGCCCAGGGGAGCTCCATATCCAGGGAGGGGCCTGCCCACGAGAACCCTGTGGGCTGCTGGGTACCTGCTCAGGTGAGCTCCATATCCTGGGAGGGGCCTGACCATGAGAGCCCCATGGGCTGCTGGGTACCTGCTCAGGTGAGCTCCATATCCTGGGAGGGGCCTGACCACGAGAGCCCCGGGTGCTGGAAGGGGGGCGTGTGTATGAGCGTCCTCTCTGTGCAGCCGGCACAGAGTTGCTTAGCAACTTCCCTGTGGGCGGTGCTGGGATGAAATGAGAACCAGGAGATGCTGCGGGCCCTATGAACCCCTGTCCATCCAGAGTGATGAGGTCAGTAGGTGGGTGCTGGCCACTGTGCTGCGTGAGGGAGGCCCCACGGGTACCTCTTGTGTCTTCCTCCTGACACCAGGGAGGTCTCCCCAGGACAGAGCAGACAGCCTGCTTGGGGCAGGTGGGAGCTCCTGGTGACACTGCAGGGGACATGAGAGGGACGGACCAGGCAGGGGGAGGTGGGAGCCCAGGCAGAGCCATGGGGCTCGGGGCCGAGGGGGTTCTTCTGGGTCTGAGCTGGGAGTGGACGTGCAGGTGGTGAGTGTGATCCAAGAAAGCTGCCCTGGTGATGTGCGGCTGAACCTGCGTCAGAGTGACAAGCCTTCCGGATGATCCCAGAACACGATAGTGAGACGGATCCTGTTAGAAGAAGGTAAGTGAATCCCCCCAAGAGGAGGCTCTGTGAGCTGGTCCTGGGGGTGTGGGTGAAGGGAACAGGTGTGGAAGCTGCGGGGAGTGGGCAGTCCCCCTGGGCAGGTGGCGGGTGCAGACCCCACTCCGTGGTCCCACACCTGTGCTTCTGGCTGGATTACTTGGCTTCTCAGAGCCTCAGCTTCCCAGTCACTATCGGGTGATGGTAGCATGGATTGACTAGTAATTTCCTCAGAACAGGGTAGAAAGGGAAATGGAAAATGGACATTCCACAGAACACCGTCAGTATGGGAATCGCAGGCCCTGTTTCCCGCAGGTCTGTCTTCAAGATCAGGAGAGCAAATCCGAGCAGACTTGCAGCAGAGCCTGGGGATGGGCTCCGTTTGGTGGGTCCCCCAGTTTCCTGAATCTCGGAAGGGGCAGCTCCAGTGGACAGTGGCAGGTTCATCCCACACCTGGAAGCATCCAGACCTCAAGGCCCAGCAGCCCCCGAACCCTGTGTCTGGGCCCCTGGGAGGCAGACAGGACAGGCCGGCCTCCTCCTCAGCCCTCTTCCTGCCCAGAACAGGTGAGGTCCAGGCCGTCATTAGGAAGAAGCAGGGATGGGGGTGTCCCATGTGGGAAGAGGACACGGAGCAGCTTGTGTATGTGGACGTCCACACCAGGAATGTGGGGCAGTGGGATGTGGGCACTGGGAGGGGCAGACGGTGGGCCTGAGGAAGCAGGGCGGGGCCGGGAGTCCTGAGGAGGGGGTGTGCGAGCTTTGCCTGTGCAGGGCCTCATACTCCACGGGGCTGCCTTCCCCTGGTCACTGGGGAGGAGGAGCCAAGCAGCGTTGGTGGGGTGACCACACGCGTCCCCAGGCCCTGCCAGCATCGGACCTTCAGGCTCGGGGTTGGGGATCCTGAGGAGCGCAGGTCCAGCCGTGCCCACCAGGGAGGCATGGAGGGGTCGGGCAGGAAGCACTGGTGTGGTCATCCCCTGTGTGGAAGCTCCCGAGCCAGTGTCCAGTGGGAGCTCTCACCTCGCACGTGGGTTTCACGTCCACAGCTCAGATCACCTTCTAGCCGCTTGGTTTGTTTTCCAGACACAAAGTCCTAATATCTCCTATGTCCCCTGCCTGTGAAAAGGCGCGTCTGATCTGGTACCAGATGCTGCCCCTGGTCCCTCCTGACTGGATGCCCAGCAGCCAGTGTCACCGCGTCATGAATGTCAGGGGGTGTCAGGCGTGGGGGGACGAGAGCACACGGTCCAGGCCCACGAGGGGCCGTGCCGTCCACGGAGCCGGTGCTGTGGCTGTACGTGTGCCATGCCCCCACCCCACAGGCAGAGACCACCGTCCCCTTACAGACTGTTACCAAGTGAAGTCACATGGACCCTGCTCGGGCCCTCGCCTGGCGAGGTGCTCTGCCTCAGCAGGGAAGGTTTCCTTTTTCCATGTGGGTTCAAGTAGGCAAATAACAAAACCAAAGCTGAGACCACCACAGCACAGGCTCTGTTCAGTGGCCAAAGAATGGAGAAATGGGAACGAAGTTCACAGACCAACTTCTCGCCCTCCTGGAGAGAGTGGTTTAATTTTAAAGGGTAAAGACAAAGGGAGGAGGAATGAGGCTAATGATGGGGATGAAGAGGCCTTCCGGGGAAGGGGCAGGGATTTTCCCAAGCGAGTGGGGTACCACCTCCTTTCACCCGTCTTTGGTCCTTCAAGTCCAGTCATGGCCACTGATAGGTGTGTCACTTAATATGCTGATATAGTAAATTCAACATGTGATGAGACTCAGGGTCTGTTGGAGGTCACATTCGTTGCCATCTTGGTCCCAGCTGGTTTCATCTGTTTGTTTGTAGCTTCCTTTCTTATCTCTGGACCCCTTAACTTAAATACTTAGGTGAACTCCTGCCGAAGTTGGGGGGTGGAGGACAGCCCTGTGAAAGGTGGGTCCACGGGTTCTGAGCAGGACCTGGAGCAGCTCTGACAACAAGAGGAGGAGGCTGAGACGGGCGGTCAGTCTGACGCCCGCACTGGGGCCTGTGGTCGGCATGCGGAGGTGGTCAGCTGGGGCACGTGTCAGGGAAGGTTCTCGGTGTTTACACAGAAGATGTGAACGTAGGCCCAGATGCAGAGCTGCCTGCAGACGCTGCTACGGAACCCCCTGATTCTTTCCTGAGAAAACTGGTGGGGGGGCATTCAGGCAACAGGGCAAACAGGTTGCTCTGGACGTTCTTGTGGGGAAGTGGGGACTTAGCAATAGGGGCTCAGCCCGCATAACCCCAGAAGCCCTCCCAGGACAGCCCCAGAACCGCTTCTGGAATGGCAAGGAGAAGTGGGTCTTCCACCTACTAGACGTGGAAGAAAGAGCTGGGGTTTGCAGGGCCGCCCTCACCTTCAGGGACTGGTTGGGAGGCTCACAGGACCCAGCACATGCTTGTGGCTTGTGTGCTCACAGCTGAGATGGGGCACAGCACGCAGTAGGGATGCACGGGAGGGAGGGCCCCTGCTCCGGTCACCTCATGACCCTTCATGCCCACTCCTTCCCTTGAGGGTCTCTAGGATGTCTCTTCCCCCAGCGACGAAGGGCAGAACCATGACAGTTACCCCCACCCCCGTCCCCCCAGGGAGGCTCATTAGAGACTTGGCACCCGGCTGGGGGCTGGTCACGTGGTGTTGTCTGCCCTCACCCTCCAAAATGCCAGTGCCCAGAAGGGGAGCCGGGGCTCAGCATGAACCACATGGTTTGTGCAAACAGCACAGGCGCAGGGAGCTGCCCCTAAAGGGAGGAGGGAGGGTTTAGATCAGGGAAGGGAGCTGCTCACCAGCTGCATTAGCTTCCCGGGGCAGCTGTAATAAACGACCACAAACGGAGGCTCAGAGCAACAGAAACCTGTCCTCTCTCAGTCCTGGAGACCAGACGTCTGAGGTCAAGGTGTCCCAGGGCCGCTCTCCCTCCAGAGGCTCCAGGGGAGGGTCCTGCCTGCCTCTTCCAGCTTCTGGAGGCTCCAGGCATCCCTGGGCTTGTGGCCGCATTCCTCCCGTCTCTACCTCCGTCTTCACATGGTGTCTCCTGTGTGTCTGTGTCTCTCCGCTTGTCTCTTAGAAGGACACTGGCACTGATTTAGGGCCACCCTGATCCAGGATGACCTCATCTTCAGATCCGTAACTAATTATACCTGAAAAGACCCTACTTCCAAATAAGGTTCCATTCTCAGATTCTGGGGGGCATGACGTGGACATAACTTCTGGGGGACCCCCATTCAACCCACTATAGCACCCAGTTCCCAGATGCCAGCCGATCTTCCTCAGGACAGCATCAGGCTGGTGATGTTCTGTCTTTCTGCACGGAGTTGCCTCTTGTTTCTGGTGGTAACAGTGAGGTTGGGTGGGGAGCGCTTCTGGCTGACCTCCCGGTCATTCCAGGGACCACGCTGATGTGTCCTTCACGGGAGAGTGCGAGCACGGCCAGGGCTCCCTGTGAACACTCCACACTGACCGCTCAGTGATCAGACACCTGCATGGGCTGGACCGGTCCCTGGACCTCTGCACCTTCTAGCACATCCACAGCCTGGTGGACTCTGTGCGGGCCTATGACCAGGAGGTGGGGACCGGCAGGATGGGTGGGAGCCCTCCTGCCTGCCACGTGGCCTCCAGCCCACCACAGACCCTCCAGTCCTGCCATGGACACCCCCATCGCATTAACCCCCAAGAGGGCTTCTGGGAGGGGTGAGAATTCGACCATGAAGAAGACAGGGCAGGCCCTAACTGCAACAGGTGAAGGCAAGAACTGGGGGTGCTTGGCTATTTGTCCCCCAAAGACCCAGGATGTGGGCTCTGACTTGATGGGTCCACCTCCACCTGGGCTCACCTGGGGGGTCGCTGCAGGAAGAGCATGTCCTTGGGTGATTTTCCAACTCTCCCCACATCAGCCTCACTCCCTGGGCCCCCCTGACCCCATTAATAGACTTTAAATAGTGTCTCTCATCCATCAGGCCTACGTGGGAGATTTTAATATTGTGTGGGAGTCCAGTGACCAGGGCCCATGTGTCCTGTGTGTCTCGGGAGGGGAGGGAGTCTCACTCTCACATTCCTTCCCCAGTGCACCTGGGGTCGGGGACAGGAGACCCAGGCTTTGTTCTGGCAGAAGCTCCCTTTCTGTGAACAAGTCTTCCCCCAATCCCATTATCCTCACTGGAGGCTCAGGAGGCCACAGCATCGGGGCACCTCCAGCACCAGGACTCCACCCTAGGGAATTTCTCAAGAGCAAGGACCAGGCCTGGAGGCGGAGGGGAGGAGGGAGCCAGCCTCTTCAGGATCCCCGGGGCTAGGATGCCTCCTACCCAGGAGGGCCTTGGACTCAGTTTAACTTCCATCCGGGGTCTCCTACCCTCCCCTGGTAGAGGGGCCCTTCAGATTCCAGGGCCCCAAGATCCTCCCCACCGACTTCTGACCCCACCTGCAGAGTCGGGGACCCAGAGACCCCCTCCCCGGCTTCTTTTTTCTTGGAGGCTCCCAGAATTCCCTGAAGATGTTATACTCAGGGTTCATTATGCTGAAGGATGCAAGTTAAAATCAGCAAGGATGGGGGGATGAGCAAGGTCCACCTTCCTCGGCTGTGGCAGCCCAGGGAAGCCCACCTGAGTCCTGAAGTGCAGGGTTTATTGGGGTCTGTCACGTCAATGTGGGGACCACCATGTGCCTGACCTTGGCCTCCAGCCTCTGGGGGCAACTCAGGAAGCCCCACCGTGTATCACGCCGTCAGCACAGACCAGCCTGGAGCGAGGCCCATGGAGCATGGACACTCCCAAAAGACTCAAGGTGACCTCCTAGAGCCAGGAGCAGAGGCCCGGCCTCTCTGTGGGCTGGTGAACCCACACCACACAGGCCCTGGTGCAGTGCCCGTTCCGTGTGGTCAGCATGGGTGCACGCGGGTCAGCCAGTGTCTGTGTGTCTCAGCCTGTGACCGCTGACCACACTGTCCTGCTCTGCTTCCAAGAACGAGGCCAATGGAGGGACAACGTGTGTGGGAACAAAGCCGGGTCATGGTCAGGCTGGGTGAGAAAGGGTCCAAGGAGTGAGAACCCGGCTGCCCTTGCCTGGTGAGCTGAGAGCTGACGTTCGCCCTGTGGTCAGTCCATCTCCCCACATCCCGAGGTAGAGCTGCCTTTCCTGCACCCTGGGGCAGGGTCATGCCTGTGTATACAGCAGGACGCACAGCAGTGCACGCAGCAAGCCCGATGCCTGCCCTTGCCATGTAGTCAGGGGCTTGGTGAGGGTGGAACATCACGACAGAATGTGGGCCGACCCCGGGGAGGATGTAGGGCTGAAGTGTTTGGGAGCCTCTGGAGGGAACCCTCACCTGTCTGCACAGGTGGATTGAGGACACAGACCAAGGGTGGGCAGGCGGGCAGCCCAGTCCTGGGTCATCCCTGAGGCTGGAGGAGGGGTGTGGAGTGGGGGGTGATGGCGGTGGGGAGGAGGGGCTGATCGCCGGACAGTGTGGAGACAGATCATTCGAGGCAGCAGGGAAGGTGGAAGACTGTGCCCAATGGCAGGATGGAGAGACCAGCAGGCTGCGCTGCAGGCACGGGTAGCAGGGCTGCTCCCTGCAGGGCGGCGCCAGAGCCCCACACCGCTGAAAACCATGGGGTGTCCGGACAGAACCCCAAAGGATGGGGGGCCATATGGGCGGGAAGAGTTTGGAAAAGTCACCTTATCTCCACATGTCCTGGGGGAGGGTTCCCTGCTCCAGCCTCTTTCCTTAGAGTCTCCCCACCTGGGGAAGTCAGCACACCCAACAGCTGGTCATGCAAGGCTTGGAATTCGTCGGGAGGATGAAAGGGAAAAGGGGGGAAGGAATGAGAAATAAGCTCTATGTATTTGGACAGCACATGACACTCTAATTTCCAATCAGGAAGAGGAATTTCCTAAAGGCTCAGGCTGCCCCTGTAACCAGAATGGGGCTTGAAGCAATCCTGCCACTTTGTGGACGGTTTCAGAAACAAGTTGAAGACACTTGCTCAGGGGCACTGCAATCCACAACGCCTGCAAAGTTGTAAGTGACAACTATTGTAGAAAAATGTCTTGGGGTAAGTAACTGAAAAGAACTTGAAAACAAGGCAGAATTGCAGGAACCGGATTGCAAGAGGTAGATTGGACTTGCCGTTAAAGCACATGAAAGCTGCTCAATATTGCTTATGATTCAGTTGGCCAAAAAGGGTGTACAGGTTGAAACCCATACGACCTTTGTGGCCAAGCAAACATGCGGGAAACACAAATCAACACGACAAAGATGTAGCACTTTGCCCCAGTCAGAATGGCCAACCTCACAAAGTGTAAAAACAACAAATGGAGGAGAGGATGTGGAGAAAATGGAACCCTGCTACGCTGTTGGTGGGAATGTCAATTGCTAACAGCCACGCTGGAGAAGGGTATGATGTTTCCTAAAGATTCTAAAAAATAGAGCTACAGGGACTTCCTGGTGGTTCAGACATTAAGACTCCAACTGCCAAGGCAGAGGACACGGGATCGAGCCCAAGTCCAGAAAGATAACACATGCCACGGAGCAACTAAACCAATGCACCACAACTACTGAGCCTGTGCTCTAGAGCCCGTGAGCCACAACTACTGAATCCTGACGCCTAAAGCCAGTGCACCACAAGAAGAGAAGTCACGGCAATGAGAAGCCCACACACTTCAACGAAAAGTAGCCCCAACTTCCTGCAACTAGAGAAACCCCACACGAAATAAGGAAGACCCAACACAGGCAAAATTAATTACTTAATTAATTAAAAAACAATAGAGTTACAGAGCATACGGCACTACCACTCCTGGGGATATATTTTGGGATAACCATAAATCAACAGGACACAGGAACTTCAACTATTAATGCAGCACTTTTGCAGGATCCTCGACTTGGAAACAATATAAATGTCCTTGGAAGGAAAAAATGGATAAAGATGATATGGTACTTATGTACAATGGAATAGTACTCAGCTAGGAAATCAATGAAATAAGGCCAGTTGCAGCAACTCGAGTGGATTTAGATAAGATCATTCTAAGTGACAAAAGTCAGACACAAAATGACACTTAGCACAAGATACTATTTATAGGTGGAATATAAAATAGATACACATGAACTAAATTACAAAACAGAAACAGGGTCACATATTTACAAAACACACTTATGGCTGATAAAGTGGAAAGGTGGGGTGGGGTGAGACATAAACCAGAGGGTTGAAATTAACACAGATACCATTCCAAAGATGAAATAGGTAATCGACAAAATCTACTCTATAGCTCAAGAAGTGGACTCAGCACACTCTAGTCACCAGAAAAGAATATATACGACGGGTAAGAATCTTAAAAGAATTTACGGATGTCTCTCTGTAAGTGAAACAAGTGGATGTGCAGCAGCAAGAAAGACAGCATTGAAAATCACCTTTACCAAATGATAAAAATAAATTAAAAAAAAAAAAAAGACACAGAAAGAAAATGTTACAAAATTCGTTCAGGGGACATGATGCAACCTACATTGACCACATTTAGACCCACAGCTGGATGAGAAAAAAGGCTGGACACTCCTGGGGCTGAGAGGATTGGTGAGGTTGGGTGAGCAAATGTAGAACCTTTAAAGTAATACTGTGTGGTACCCATTCTATGGGTCCCAAATCTCCAGGGTCAAGGGCATCTTCCTACAGCGAAAACATGCATGGGAAACCCTGAGGATGGTACCCGAGTGAACGGGAAAGGTTACTAAAACGCACCTCATTTCTCCTCTCATTGTGCTCGGGTTCGCCATTCCAGCTGCTTTACTACCAATCTCCCCATTGGAGACTCAGCACCTTTAAACTCCTGTTTCGTACACTTTGCCATTTGTCCTCAGGAAGAACGGGAAGAGGGGGAACCAATGAGAGAGTACCTCTAGGTGTTAGGGACAGGCAAAGGTCACTCTAATTTCCAATCAGGAAGAAGAATTAACCACAGGCTCAGCCTGTCCCACGGAACCAGAATAGGGCCTGAAGCAATCTTGCGCTTTTGCGGCCAGCTCCCAAAAAAGCGAGTTGACAAATGGAGCTCAGGGGCACTGCAATTCACAAACCTGCAGAGTTATAAATGATAACTATCGTCCAAAAATATATTGAAGGAAGGCAACAAAGGATTTGAAAGCAAGGCAGAATTTCAGGAAACAGTTTTCAAGAGGTAGATTGGCTTCGCCTTTAAATCACATGGAAAGTGGCAAAACGTCGACAATGGTGCACTTGGCCAAAAAGGGCGTATGCGTTTTTTCCTGAATATATTCAGGAAAAAACGCATACGCCCTTTTTGGCCAACCAAAGAAGCGGGCAATGCAAGTCAGCACTACAAAGAAGTCTCACTTCCCATCCGTCAAAAGGGCCATCCTGGAAAACTATGAAAACCAAAAATGTAGGAGAGGCCAAGGAGAAAAGGGAGCCATTTTACGCTGATGTACGGGATGTATATTGGTAACAGCCACACTGGACAAGTGTACGGTGTTTCCTAAAACATCTATAAAACAGAGCTACAGAGCATACGGTACTTCCACTCATGGAGGTATATATTCGGGAAAAAAAAATCGACAAGACAGGGACCTCAAAGTTTAGGGCTGCTCTCTTTAAAATAACCACGACTCAGGGACACCATAAATATCCTCAGAAAGAGAAAAATGGATAACCAAGTTGTGGTACTTATGTACAATGGAATATCACTCAGCCCTGAAATCAGTGTCATAAGGCTAGTTAGCAGCATGATGAGTGGATTTAGCGACGATGATTCTACGTGAAATAAGTCACACAGAAAAAGACACTTATCCTAAGATATCGCTTATAGAGGGAATGTCAAAATCGCTACACTTGAACTGAATTACAAAACAGAACAGAGTCACACCTTTAGAAGACACACTATGGCTGCTTAACGGGAAAGGTGAGGTGGGGTGATGCATAAAACAAGGGTTTGAAATTAGCTCAGAGACCGCTCCATAAGCCAAATATGTAATAGACAAGGCCTACTCCCTGCTCAGTGAACTGGACTCAACACCCCCTAGTCACCGCACAAGAATATATCTGACTAGTAAGAATCTGAAAACCTATGTATCGATATCTCTCTGCAAGTGAATCAAGAGGGTGTAAAGCGGCATAAACACAGCAGGGAAAAGCAGCCAAGCCCCATTCTAAACATAAATTACTTTAAAAAACCCACAAAACAAAGACAGAGAAAGAGAGAGAAATTCTTACAAAATCAGTTCAGGGGCTCTTATGCCACCTGGATTGACCATATCTAGACCCACAGCTGGATGAGACATAAGGCTGGACACTCTTGGGGCTGAGAGGATTGGTGAGGTTGGGTGAGCAAACGCAGATACTTTAAAGTAATACCGCGGGGTACCCACCCCATGGGTCTCAAATCTCCAGGTACAAGGGCATCTTCCTACATCAAAACATGCATGTGAAACCCAGAAGATGGTATGCCGTGAGATCGGGAAAGGTTTCTAAAACGCACCTCATTTCTCCTCTCCTTGTGCTCGGGTTCCCCATTTCAGCCGCTTGATTAACCATCTCCCTACTTGGAGAATCAGCATCTTTAAACTCCTGTATCGTACAGGTTGCAATTTTCCTGAGGATGAACGGGAAGACGGGGAACCAAAGAGAGACTAGCCCTAGGTGTTGAGACAGGCACAGGTCACTCCATTTTCCCATCAGGAAGAAGAATGAACCACAGGCTCAGCCTGCCCCCCAAAACCAAAATAGGGCCTGAAGCAATCCTGCGCTTTTGCGGCCAGCTCCCAAAAAAGCGAGTAGACAAATGGAGCTCAGGGGCACTGCAATTCACAAACGTGCAGAGTTATAAATGAGAACTCTCGTCCACAAATATATTGAGGGAAGGCAACGAAGAGGATTTGAAAGCAAGGCAGATTTGCAGGAAACAGATTTCAGGAGGTAGATTCGACTCGCCTTTAAAGCACATGAAAAGCGGCAAAACGTTGACAATGATGCCCTTGGCCAAAAAGGGCGTATGCGTTTTTTCCTGAATATATTCAGGAAAAAACGCATACGCCCTTTTTGGCCAACCAAGCAAGCCGGAAGGGCAAATCAGCGCTACAAAGAAATCTCGCTTGCCATCGGTCAAAAGGGACATTCTTAAAAAAGTGTAAGAACCATAAAAGCAGGACAGGCCATGGAGACATGGGAGCCTTGCTACGCTGATGGGCGGGATGTAAATTGCCAACAGGCACTCTGGAGAAGTGTACGGTGTGTCCTGAAAACAGTAATAAACACAGCTTAGAGAGCATAGGGCACTTCCACTCATGGGCGTATAAATCGGGAAAACTAAAACTCAACAAGACACAGGCACCCCAAACTTTACGGCTGCTCTGTTTCCAAGAACCTCCACTTCGGTACACCCTCAATATCCCAGAAAGAGAAAAATGGATAAAGAAATGGTGGTACTTGGCACAATGGCATATCACTCAGCCATGAAATCAGTGTCATCAGGCTAGTTAGCACCATGATGAGTGGATTTAGCGACGATGATTCTAAGTGAAATAAGTCACACAGAAAAAGACACTTATCCTAAGATATCGCTTATAGAGGGAATGTCAAAATCGCTACACTTGAACTGAATTACAAAACAGAACAGAGTCACACCTTTAGAAGACACACTATGGCTGCTTAACGGAAAAGGTGAGGTGGGGTGATACATAAAACAGGGGTTTGAAATTAGCTCAGAGACCACTCCATAAGCCAAATATATAATAGACAAGGCCTACTCCCTGCTCAGTGAACTGGACTCAACACCCCCTAGTCACCGCACAAGAATATATCTGACTAGTAAGAATCTGAAAACCTATGTATCGATATCTCTCTGCAAGTGAATCAAGAGGGTGTAAAGCGGCATAAACACAGCAGGGAAAAGCAGCCAAGCTCCATTCTAAACATAAATAACTTAAAAAAACCCACAAAACAAAGACAGTGAAAGAGAGAGAAATTCTTACAAAATCCGTTCAGGGTCTCTGATGCAACCTGGATTGACCATATCTAGACCCACAGCTGGATGAGACATAAGGCTGGACACTCTTGGGGCTGAGAGGATTGGTGAGGTTGGGTGAGCAAACGCCGATACTTTAAAGTAATACTGCGGGGTACCCACCCCATGGGTCTCAAATCTCCAGGTACAAGGGCATCTTCCTACATCCAAACATGCATGGGAAACCCAGAGAATTGTATGCCGTGAGATCGGGAAAGGCTTCTAAAACGCACCTCATTTCTCCTCTCCTTGTGCTCGGGTTCACCATTCTAGGCGCTTGACTAAACATCTCCCTACTTGTAGAATCAGCACCTTTAACCTCCTGTTTCGTACAGGTTGCAATTTGTCCTGAGGATGAACGGGAAGACGGGGAACCAACGAGAGACTAGCCCTAGGTGTTGGGACAGGCACAGGTCACTCCATTTTCCCATCAGGAAGAAGAATGAACCACAGGCTCAGCCTGCCCCCCAGAACCAAAATAGGGCCTGAAGCAATCCTGCGCATTTGCGGCCAGCTCCCAAAAAAGCGAGTAGACAAATGGAGCTCAGGGGCACTGCAATTCACAAACGTACAGAGTTATAAATGAGAACTCTCGTCCACAAATATATTGAGGGAAGGCAACGAAGAGGATTTGAAAGCAAGGCAGATTTGCAGGAAACAGATTTCAGGAGGTAGATTCGACTCGCCTTTAAAGCACATGAAAAGCGGCAAAACGTTGACAATGATGCCCTTGGCCAAAAAGGGCGTATGCGTTTTTTCCTGAATATATTCAGGAAAAAACGCATACGCCCTTTTTGGCCAACCAAGCAAGCCGGAAGGGCAAATCAGCGCTACAAAGAAGTCTTGCTTGCCCTCGGTCAAAAGGGCCATGCTGAAAAAAGTGTAAAAACCAGAAAAGCAGGACAGGCCATGGAGACATGGGAGCCTTGCTACGCTGATGGGCGGGATGTAAATTGCCAACAGGCACTCTGGAGAAGTGTACGGTGTGTCCTGAAACAAGTAATAAACACAGCTTAAAGAGCATAGGGCACTTCCACTCATGGGAGTATAAATTGGAAAAACTAAAACTCAACAAGACACAGGCACCCCAAACTTTACGGCTGCTCTGTTGCCAAGAACCTCCGCTTCGGTACACCTTCAATATCCCAGGAAAGAGAAAAATGGATAAACAAATGGTGGTACTTGGCACAATGGAATATCACTCAGCCATGAAATCAATGTCATAAGGCTAGTTAGCAGCATGATGAGTGGATTTAGGTACGATGATTCTAAGTTAAATAAGTCACACAGAAAAAGGCACTTATCCTAAGATATCGCTTATAGAGGGAATGTCAAAATCGCTACACTTGAACTGAATTACAAAACAGAACAGAGTCACACCTTTAGAAGACACACTATGGCTGCTTAACGGGAAAGGTGAGGTGGGGTGATGCATAAAACAAGGGTTTGAAATTAGCTCAGAGACCGCTCCATAAGCCAAATATGTAATAGACAAGGCCTACTCCCTGCTCAGTGAACTGGACTCAACACCCCCTAGTCACCGCACAAGAATATATCTGACTAGTAAGAATCTGAAAACCTATGTATCGATATCTCTCTGCAAGTGAATCAAGAGGGTGTAAAGCGGCATAAACACAGCAGGGAAAAGCAGTCAAGACCCATTCTAAACATAAATTACTTTACAAATCCCACAAAACAAAGACAGTGAAAGAGAGAGAAATTCTTACAAAATCCGTTCAAGGTCTCTGATACAACCTGGATTGACCATATCTAGACCCACAGCTGGATGAGACATAAGGCTGGACACTCTTGGGGCTGAGAGGATTGGTGAGGTTGGGTGAGAAAATGCAGATACTTTAAAGTAAAACCGCGGGGTACACACCCCATGGGTCTCAAATCTGCAGGTACAAGGGCATCTTCCTTCATCAAAACATGCAAGGGAAACCCAGAAGATGGTATGCCGTGAGATCGGGAAAGGTTTCTAAAACGCACCTCATTTCTCCTCTCCTTGTGCTCGGGTTCGCCATTCCAGCTGCTTGACTAACCATCTCCCTACTTGGAGAATCAGCACCTTTAACCTCCTGTTTCGTACAGGTTGCCATTTGTCCTGAGGATGAACGGGAAGATGGGGAACCAACGAGAGACTAGCCCTAGGTGTTGGGACAGGCACAGGTCACTCCATTTTCCCATCAGGAAGAAGAATGAACCACAGGCTCCGCCGGCCCCATGGAAGCCGAATAGCGCCTGAAGCAATCCTGCACTTTTGCGGCCAGCTCACAAAAAAGCGAGGAGACAAATGGAGCTCAGGGGCACTGCAATTCAGAAACTTGCAGAGTTATAAATGAGAACTCTCGTCCACAAATATATTGAGGGAAGGCAACGAAGAGGATTTGAAAGCAAGGCAGATTTGCAGGAAACAGATTTCAGGAGGTAGATTCGACTCGCCTTTAAAGCACATGAAAAGCGGCAAAACGTTGACAATGATGCCCTTGGCCAAAAAGGGCGTATGCGTTTTTTCCTGAATATATTCAGGAAAAAACGCATACGCCCTTTTTGGCCAACCAAGCAAGCCGGAAGGGCAAATCAGTGCTACAAAGAAGTCTCGCTTGCCCTCGGTCAAAAGGGCCATGCTGAAAAAAGTGTAAAAACCAGAAAAGCAGGACAGGCCATGGAGACATGGGAGCCTTGCTACGCTGATGGGCGGGATGTAAATTGCCAACAGGCACTCTGGAGAAGTGTACGGTGTGTCCTGAAACAAGTAATAAACACAGCTTAAAGAGCATAGGGCACTTCCACTCATGGGCGTATAAATTGGAAAAACTAAAACTCAACAAGACACAGGCACCCCAAACTTTACGGCTGCTCTGTTGCCAAGAACCTCCGCTTCGGTACACCTTCAATATCCCAGGAAAGAGAAAAATGGATAAACAAATGGTGGTACTTGGCACAATGGAATATCACTCAGCCATGAAATCAATGTCATAAGGCTAGTTAGCAGCATGATGAGTGGATTTAGGTACGATGATTCTAAGTTAAATAAGTCACACAGAAAAAGGCACTTATCCTAAGATATCGCTTATAGAGGGAATGTCAAAATCGCTACACTTGAACTGAATTACAAAACAGAACAGAGTCACACCTTTAGAAGACACACTATGGCTGCTTAACGGGAAAGGTGAGGTGGGGTGATGCATAAAACAAGGGTTTGAAATTAGCTCAGAGACCGCTCCATAAGCCAAATATGTAATAGACAAGGCCTACTCCCTGCTCAGTGAACTGGACTCAACACCCCCTAGTCACCGCACAAGAATATATCTGACTAGTAAGAATCTGAAAACCTATGTATCGATATCTCTCTGCAAGTGAATCAAGAGGGTGTAAAGCGGCATAAACACAGCAGGGAAAAGCAGTCAAGACCCATTCTAAACATAAATTACTTTACAAATCCCACAAAACAAAGACAGTGAAAGAGAGAGAAATTCTTACAAAATCCGTTCAAGGTCTCTGATACAACCTGGATTGACCATATCTAGACCCACAGCTGGATGAGACATAAGGCTGGACACTCTTGGGGCTGAGAGGATTGGTGAGGTTGGGTGAGAAAATGCAGATACTTTAAAGTAAAACCGCGGGGTACACACCCCATGGGTCTCAAATCTGCAGGTACAAGGGCATCTTCCTTCATCAAAACATGCAAGGGAAACCCAGAAGATGGTATGCCGTGAGATCGGGAAAGGTTTCTAAAACGCACCTCATTTCTCCTCTCCTTGTGCTCGGGTTCGCCATTCCAGCCGCTTGACTAACCATCTCCCTACTTGGAGAATCAGCACCTTTAACCTCCTGTTTCGTACAGGTTGCCATTTGTCCTGAGGATGAACGGGAAGATGGGGAACCAACGAGAGACTAGCCCTAGGTGTTGGGACAGGCACAGGTCACTCCATTTTCCCATCAGGAAGAAGAATGAACCACAGGCTCCGCCGGCCCCATGGAAGCCGAATAGCGCCTGAAGCAATCCTGCGCTTTTGCGGCCAGCTCACAAAAAAGCGAGGAGACAAATGGAGCTCAGGGGCACTGCAATTCAGAAACTTGCAGAGTTATAAATGAGAACTCTCGTCCACAAATATATTGAGGGAAGGCAACGAAGAGGATTTGAAAGCAAGGCAGATTTGCAGGAAACAGATTTCAGGAGGTAGATTCGACTCGCCTTTAAAGCACATGAAAAGCGGCAAAACGTTGACAATGATGCCCTTGGCCAAAAAGGGCGTATGCGTTTTTTCCTGAATATATTCAGGAAAAAACGCATACGCCCTTTTTGGCCAACCAAGCAAGCCGGAAGGGCAAATCAGTGCTACAAAGTAGTCTCGCTTGCCCTCGGTCAAAAGGGCCATGCTGAAAAAAGTGTAAAAACCAGAAAAGCAGGACAGGCCATGGAGACATGGGAGCCTTGCTACGCTGATGGGCGGGATGTAAATTGCCAACAGGCACTCTGGAGAAGTGTACGGTGTGTCCTGAAACAAGTAATAAACACAGCTTAAAGAGCATAGGGCACTTCCACTCATGGGCGTATAAATTGGAAAAACTAAAACTCAACAAGACACAGGCACCCCAAACTTTACGGCTGCTCTGTTGCCAAGAACCTCCGCTTCGGTACACCTTCAATATCCCAGGAAAGAGAAAAATGGATAAACAAATGGTGGTACTTGGCACAATGGAATATCACTCAGCCATGAAATCAATGTCATAAGGCTAGTTAGCAGCATGATGAGTGGATTTAGCGACGATGATTCTAAGTGAAATAAGTCACACAGAACAAGGCACTTATCCTAAGATATCGCTTATAGAGGGAATGTCAAAATCGCTACGCTTGAACTGAATTACAAAACAGAACAGAGTCACACCTTTAGAAGACACACTATGGCTGCTTAACGGGAAAGGTGAGGTGGGGTGATGCATAAAACAAGGGTTTGAAATTAGCTCAGAGACCGCTCCATAAGCCAAATATGTAATAGACAAGGCCTACCCCCTGCTCAGTGAACTGGACTCAACACCCCCTAGTCACCGCATAAGAATATATCTGACTAGTAAGAATCTGAAAACCTATGTATCGATATCTCTCTGCAAGTGAATCAAGAGGGTGTAAAGCGGCATAAACACAGCAGGGAAAAGCAGCAAAGCCCCATTCTAAACATAAATTACTTAAAAATCCCACAAAACAAAGACAGTGAAAGAGAGAGAAATTCTTACAAAATCAGTTCAGGGGCTCTGATGCCACCTGGTTCGACCATATCTAGAGCCACAGCTGGATGAGACATAAGGCTGGACACTCTTGGGGCTGAGAGGATTGGTGAGGTTGGGTGAGCAAACGCAGATACTTTAAAGTAATACCGCGGGGTACCCACCCCATGGGTCTCAAATCTCCAGGTACAAGGGCATCTTCCTACATCAAAACATGCATGGGAAACCCAGAGGTTTGTATGCCGTGAGATCGGGAAAGGCTTCTAAAACGCACCTCATTTCTCCTCTCCTTGTGCTCGGGTTCACCATTCTAGCCGCTTGACTAAACATCTCCCTACTTGGAGAATCAGCACCTTTAACCTACTGTTTCGTCCAGGTTGCAATTTGTCCTGACGATGAACGGGAAGACGGGGAACCAACTAGAGACTAGCCCTAGGTGTTGGGACAGGCACAGGTCACTCCATTTTCCCATCAGGAAGAAGAATGAACCACAGGCTCAGCCTGCCCCCCAGAACCAAAATAGGGCCTGAAGCAATCCTGCGCTTTTGCGGCCAGCTCCCAAAAAAGCGAGTAGACAAATGGAGCTCAGGGGCACTGCAATTCACAAACGTGCAGAGTTATAAATGAGAACTCTCGTCCACAAATATATTGAGGGAAGGCAACGAAGAGGATTTGAAAGCAAGGCAGATTTGCAGGAAACAGATTTCAGGAGGTAGATTCGACTCGCCTTTAAAGCACATGAAAAGCGGCAAAACGTTGACAATGATGCCCTTGGCCAAAAAGGGCGTATGCGTTTTTTCCTGAATATATTCAGGAAAAAACGCATACGCCCTTTTTAGCCAACCAAGCAAGCCGGAAGGGCAAATCAGTGCTACAAAGAAGTCTCGCTTGCCCTCGGTCAAAAGGGCCATGCTGAAAAAGTTTAAAAACCAGAAAAGCAGGACAGGCCATGGAGACATGGAAGCCTTGCTAAGCTGATGGGCGGGACGTAAATTGCCAACAGGCACTCTGGAGAAGTGTACGGTGTGTCCTGAAAAAAGTAATAAACACAGCTTAGAGAGCATAGCGCACTTCCACTCATGGGCATATAAATTGGGAAAACTAAAAATCAACAAGACACAGGCACCCCGAACTTTACGGCTGCTCTGTTTCCAAGAACCTCCACTTTGTCACGCCTTCAATATCCCAGGAAAGAGAAAAATGGATAAACAAATGGTGGTACTTGGCACAATGGAATATCACTCAGCCATGAAATCAGTGTCATCAGGCTAGTTAGCACCATGATGAGAGGATTTAGCGACGATGATTCTAAGTGAAATAAGTCACACAGAAAAAGACACTTATCCTAAGATATCGCTTATAGAGGGAATGTCAAAATCGCTACACTTGAACTGAATTACAAAACAGAACAGAGTCACACCTTTAGAAGACACACTATGGCTGCTTAACGGAAAAGGTGAGGTGGGGTGATACATAAAACAGGGGTTTGAAATTAGCTCAGAGACCACTCCATAAGCCAAATATATAATAGACAAGGCCTACTCCCTGCTCAGTGAACTGGACTCAACACCCCCTAGTCACCGCACAAGAATATATCTGACTAGTAAGAATCTGAAAACCTATGTATCGATATCTCTCTGCAAGTGAATCAAGAGGGTGTAAAGCGGCATAAACACAGCAGGGAAAAGCAGCCAAGCTCCATTCTAAACATAAATAACTTAAAAAAACCCACAAAACAAAGACAGTGAAAGAGAGAGAAATTCTTACAAAATCCGTTCAGGGTCTCTGATGCAACCTGGATTGACCATATCTAGACCCACAGCTGGATGAGACATAAGGCTGGACACTCTTGGGGCTGAGAGGATTGGTGAGGTTGGGTGAGCAAACGCAGATACTTTAAAGTAATACTGCGGGGTACCCACCCCATGGGTCTCAAATCTCCAGGTACAAGGGCATCTTCCTACATCCAAACATGCATGGGAAACCGAGAGAATTGTATGCCGTGAGATCGGGAAAGGCTTCTAAAACGCACCTCATTTCTCCTCTCCTTGTGCTCGGGTTCGCCATTCTAGGCGCTTGACTAAACATCTCCCTACTTGTAGAATCAGCACCTTTAACCTCCTGTTTCGTACAGGTTGCAATTTGTCCTGAGGATGAACGGGAAGACGGGGAACCAACGAGAGACTAGCCCTAGGTGTTGGGACAGGCACAGGTCACTCCATTTTCCCATCAGGAAGAAGAATGAACCACAGGCTCAGCCTGCCCCCCAGAACCAAAATAGGGCCTGAAGCAATCCTGCGCTTTTGCGGCCAGCTCCCAAAAAAGCGAGTAGACAAATGGAGCTCAGGGGCACTGCAATTCACAAACGTGCAGAGTTATAAATGAGAACTCTCGTCCACAAATATATTGAGGGAAGGCAACGAAGAGGATTTGAAAGCAAGGCAGATTTGCAGGAAACAGATTTCAGGAGGTAGATTCGACTTGCCTTTAAAGCACATGAAAAGCGGCAAAACGTTGACAATGATGCCCTTGGCCAAAAAGGGCGTATGCGTTTTTTCCTGAATATATTAAAGAAAAAACGCATACGCCCTTTTTGGCCAACCAAGCAAGCCGGAAGTGCAAATCAGTGCTACAAAGAAGTCTCGCTTGCCCTCGGTCAAAAGGGCCATGCTGAAAAAAGTGTAAAAACCAGAAAAGCAGGACAGGCCATGGAGACATGGGAGCCTTGCTACGCTGATGGGCGGGATGTAAATTGCCAACAGGCACTCTGGAGAAGTGTACGGTGTGTCCTGAAACAAGTAATAAACACAGCTTAAAGAGCATAGGGCACTTCCACTCATGGGAGTATAAATTGGAAAAACTAAAACTCAACAAGACACAGGCACCCCAAACTTTACGGCTGCTCTGTTGCCAAGAACCTCCGCTTCGGTACACCTTCAATATCCCAGGAAAGAGAAAAATGGATAAACAAATGGTGGTACTTGGCACAATGGAATATCACTCAGCCATGAAATCAATGTCATAAGGCTAGTTAGCAGCATGATGAGTGGATTTAGGTACGATGATTCTAAGTGAAATAAGTCACACAGAAAAAGGCACTTATCCTAAGATATCGCTTATAGAGGGAATGTCAAAATCGCTACACTTGAACTGAATTACAAAACAGAACAGAGTCACACCATTAGAAGACAAACTATGGCGGCTTAACAGGAAAGGTGAGGTGGGGTGATGCATAAAACAAGGGTTTGAAATTAGCTCAGAGACCGCTCCATAAGCCAAATATGTAATAGACAAGGCCTACTCCCTGCTCAGTGAACTGGACTCAACACCCCCTAGTCACCGCACAAGAATATATCTGACTAGTAAGAATCTGAAAACCTATGTATCGATATCTCTCTGCAAGTGAATCAAGAGGGTGTAAAGCGGCATAAACACAGCAGGGAAAAGCAGCCAAGACACATTCTAAACATAAATTACTTTACAAATCCCACAAAACAAAGACAGTGAAAGAGAGAGAAATTCTTACAAAATCCGTTCAAGGTCTCTGATACAACCTGGATTGACCATATCTAGACCCACAGCTGGATGAGACATAAGGCTGGACACTCTTGGGGCTGAGACGATTGGTGAGGTTGGGTGAGAAAATGCAGATACTTTAAAGTAAAACCGTGGGGTACACACCCCATGGGTCTCAAATCTCCAGGTACAAGGGCATCTTCCTACATCCAAACATGCATGGGAAACACAGAAGATGGTATGCCATGAGATCGGGAAAGGTTTCTAAAACGCACCTCATTTCTCCTCTCCTTGTGCTCGGGTTCGCCATTCCAGCCGCTTGACTAACCATCTCCCTACTTGGAGAATCAGCACCTTTAACCTCCTGTTTCGTACAGGTTGTAATTTGTCCTGAGGATGAACGGGAAGATGGGGAACCAACGAGAGACAAACCCTAGGTGTTGGGACAGGCACAGGTCACTCCATTTTCCCATCAGGAAGAAGAATGAACCACAGGCTCCGCCTGCCCCCTGGAAGCCGAATAGGGCCTGAAACAATCCTGCGTTTTTGCGGCCAGCTCCCAAAAAAGCGAGTAGACAAATGGAGCTCAGGGGCACTGCAATTCACAAACGTGCAGAGTTATAAATGAGAACTCTCGTCCACAAATATATTGAGGGAAGGCAACGAAGAGGATTTGAAAGCAAGGCAGATTTGCAGGAAACAGATTTCAGGAGGTAGATTCGACTCGCCTTTAAAGCACATGAAAAGCGGCAAAACGTTGACAATAATGCCCTTGGCCAAAAAGGGCGTATGCGTTTTTTCCTGAATATATTCAGGAAAAATCGCATACGCCCTTTTTGGCCAACCAAGCAAGCCGGAAGGGCAAATCAGTGCTACAAAGAAGTCTCGCTTGCCCTCGGTCAAAAATGCCATGCTGAAAAAAGTGTAAAAACCAGAAAAGCAGGACAGGCCATGGAGACATGGGAGCCTTGCTACGCTGATGGGCGGGATGTAAATTGCCAACAGGCACTCTGGAGAAGTGTACGGTGTGTCCTGAAACAAGTAATAAACACAGCTTAGAGAGCATAGGGCACTTCCACTCATGGGTGTATAAATTGGGAAAACTAAAAATCAACAAGACACAGGCACCCCAAACTTTACGGCTGCTCTGTTTCCAAGAACCTCCACTTCAGTACACCTTCAATATCCCAGGAAAGAGAAAAATGGATAAACAAATGGTGGTACTTGGCACAATGGAATATCACTCAGCCATGAAATCAATGTCATAAGGCTAGTTAGCAGCATGATGAGTGGATTTAGCGACGATGATTCTAAGTGAAATAAGTCACTCAGAAAAAGACACTTATCCTAAGATATCGCTTATAGAGGGAATGTCAAAATCGCTACGCTTGAACTGAATTACAAAACAGAACAGAGTCACACCTTTAGAAGACACACTATGGCTGCTTAACGGGAAAGGTGAGGTGGGGTGATGCATAAAACAAGGGTTTGAAATTAGCTCAGAGACCGCTCCATAAGCCAAATATGTAATAGACAAGGCCTACCCCCTGCTCAGTGAACTGGACTCAACACCCCCTAGTCACCGCACAAGAATATATCTGACTAGTAAGAATCTGAAAACCTATGTATCGATATCTCTCTGCAAGTGAATCAAGAGGGTGTAAAGCGGCATAAACACAGCAGGGAAAAGCAGCAAAGCCCCATTCTAAACATAAATTACTTAAAAATCCCACAAAACAAAGACAGTGAAAGAGAGAGAAATTCTTACAAAATCAGTTCAGGGGCTCTGATGCCACCTGGTTCGACCATATCTAGAGCCACAGCTGGATGAGACATAAGGCTGGACACTCTTGGGGCTGAGAGGATTGGTGAGGTTGGGTGAGCAAACGCAGATACTTTAAAGTAATACCGCGGGGTACCCACCCCATGGGTCTCAAATCTCCAGGTACAAGGGCATCTTCCTACATCAAAACATGCATGGGAAACCCAGAGGTTTGTATGCCGTGAGATCGGGAAAGGCTTCTAAAACGCACCTCATTTCTCCTCTCCTTGTGCTCGGGTTCACCATTCTAGCCGCTTGACTAAACATCTCCCTACTTGGAGAATCAGCACCTTTAACCTCCTGTTTCGTACAGGTTGCAATTTGTCCTGAGGATGAACGGGAAGATGGGCAACCAACGGGAGACTAGCCCTAGGTGTTGGGACAGGCAAAGGTCACTCCATTTTCCCATCAGGAAGAAGAATGAATCACAGGCTCAGCCTGCCCCCAAGAACCAAAATAGGGCCTGAAGCAATCCTGCGCTTTTGCGGCCAGCTCCCAAAAAAGCGAGTAGACAAATGGAGCTCAGGGGTACTGCAATTCACAAACGTGCAGAGTTATCAAGGAGAACTCTCGTCCACAAATATATTGAGGGAAGGCAACGAAGAGGATTTGAAAGCAAGGCAGATTTGCAGGAAACAGATTTCAGGAGGTAGATTCGACTCGCCTTTAAAGCACATGAAAAACGGCAAAACGTTGACAATGATGCCCTTGGCCAAAAAGGGCGTATGCGTTTTTTCCTGAATATATTCAGGAAAAAACGCATACGCCCTTTTTAGCCAACCAAGCAAGCCGGAAGGGCAAATCAGTGCTACAAAGAAGTCTCGCTTGCCCTCGGTCAAAAGGGCCATGCTGAAAAAGTTTAAAAACCAGAAAAGCAGGACAGGCCATGGAGACATGGAAGCCTTGCTAAGCTGATGGGCGGGACGTAAATTGCCAACAGGCACTCTGGAGAAGTGTACGGTGTGTCCTGAAAAAAGTAATAAACACAGCTTAGAGAGCATAGCGCACTTCCACTCATGGGCATATAAATTGGGAAAACTAAAAATCAACAAGACACAGGCACCCCGAACTTTACGGCTGCTCTGTTTCCAAGAACCTCTACTTTGTCACGCCTTCAATATCCCAGGAAAGAGAAAAATGGATAAACAAATGGTGGTACTTGGCACAATGGAATATCACTCAGCCATGAAATCAGTGTCATCAGGCTAGTTAGCACCATGATGAGTGGATTTAGCGACGATGATTCTAAGTGAAATAAGTCACACAGAAAAAGACACTTATCCTAAGATATCGCTTATAGAGGGAATGTCAAAATCGCTACACTTGAACTGAATTACAAAACAGAACAGAGTCACACCTTTAGAAGACACACTATGGCTGCTTAACGGAAAAGGTGAGGTGGGGTGATACATAAAACAGGGGTTTGAAATTAGCTCAGAGACCACTCCATAAGCCAAATATATAATAGACAAGGCCTACTCCCTGCTCAGTGAACTGGACTCAACACCCCCTAGTCACCGCACAAGAATATATCTGACTAGTAAGAATCTGAAAACCTATGTATCGATATCTCTCTGCAAGTGAATCAAGAGGGTGTAAAGCGGCATCAACACAGCAGGGAAAAGCAGCCAAGCTCCATTCTAAACATAAATAACTTAAAAAAACCCACAAAACAAAGACAGTGAAAGAGAGAGAAATTCTTACAAAATCCGTTCAGGGTCTATGATGCAACCTGGATTGACCATATCTAGACCCACAGCTGGATGAGACATAAGGCTGGACACTCTTGGGGCTGAGAGGATTGGTGAGGTTGGGTGAGCAAACGCAGATACTTTAAAGTAATACTGCGGGGTACCCACCCCATGGGTCTCAAATCTCCAGGTACAAGGGCATCTTCCTACATCCAAACATGCATGGGAAACCGAGAGAATTGTATGCCGTGAGATCGGGAAAGGCTTCTAAAACGCACCTCATTTCTCCTCTCCTTGTGCTCGGGTTCGCCATTCTAGGCGCTTGACTAAACATCTCCCTACTTGTAGAATCAGCACCTTTAACCTCCTGTTTCGTACAGGTTGCAATTTGTCCTGAGGATGAACGGGAAGACGGGGAACCAACGAGAGACTAGCCCTAGGTGTTGGGACAGGCACAGGTCACTCCATTTTCCCATCAGGAAGAAGAATGAACCACAGGCTCAGCCTGCCCCCCAGAACCAAAATAGGGCCTGAAGCAATCCTGCGCTTTTGCGGCCAGCTCCCAAAAAAGCGAGTAGACAAATGGAGCTCAGGGGCACTGCAATTCACAAACGTGCAGAGTTATAAATGAGAACTCTCGTCCACAAATATATTGAGGGAAGGCAACGAAGAGGATTTGAAAGCAAGGCAGATTTGCAGGAAACAGATTTCAGGAGGTAGATTTGACTCGCCTTTAAAGCACATGAAAAGCGGCAAAACGTTGACAATGATGCCCTTGGCCAAAAAGGGCGTATGCGTTTTTTCCTGAATATATTCAGGAAAAAACGCATACGCCCTTTTTGGCCAACCAAGCAAGCCGGAAGGGCAAATCAGCGCTACAAAGAAGTCTCGCTTGCCCTCGGTCAAAAGGGCCATGCTGAACAAAGTGTAAAAACCAGAAAAGCAGGACAGGCCATGGAGACATGGGAGCCTTGCTACGCTGATGGGCGGGATGTAAATTGCCAACAGGCACTCTGGAGAAGTGTACGGTGTGTCCTGAAACAAGTAATAAACACAGCTTAAACAGCATAGGGCACTTCCACTCATGGGAGTATAAATTGGAAAAACTAAAACTCAACAAGACACAGGCACCCCAAACTTTACGGCTGCTCTGTTTCCAAGAACCTCCACTTTGTCACGCCTTCAATATCCCAGGAAAGAGAAAAATGGATAAACAAATGGTGGTACTTGGCACAATGGAATATCACTCAGCCATGAAATCAGTGTCATCAGGCTAGTTAGCACCATGATGAGTGGATTTAGCGACGATGATTCTAAGTGAAATAAGTCACACAGAAAAAGACACTTATCCTAAGATATCGCT
Organism: Eubalaena glacialis; assembly: GCF_028564815.1. NCBI lineage: Eukaryota > Metazoa > Chordata > Mammalia > Artiodactyla > Balaenidae > Eubalaena > Eubalaena glacialis. Next base: position 197,847 of record NW_026871659.1, on the reverse strand, counting down.
TATAGAGGGAATGTCAAAATCGCTACACTTGAACTGAATTACAAAACAGAACAGAGTCACACCTTTAGAAGACACACTATGGCTGCTTAACGGAAAAGGTGAGGTGGGGTGATACATAAAACAGGGGTTTGAAATTAGCTCAGAGACCACTCCATAAGCCAAATATATAATAGACAAGGCCTACTCCCTGCTCAGTGAACTGGACTCAACACCCCCTAGTCACCGCACAAGAATATATCTGACTAGTAAGAATCTGAAAACCTATGTATCGATATCTCTCTGCAAGTGAATCAAGAGGGTGTAAAGCGGCATAAACACAGCAGGGAAAAGCAGTCAAGACCCATTCTAAACATAAATTACTTTACAAATCCCACAAAACAAAGACAGTGAAAGAGAGAGAAATTCTTACAAAATCCGTTCAAGGTCTCTGATACAACCTGGATTGACCATATCTAGACCCACAGCTGGATGAGACATAAGGCTGGACACTCTTGGGGCTGAGAGGATTGGTGAGGTTGGGTGAGAAAATGCAGATACTTTAAAGTAAAACCGCGGGGTACACACCCCATGGGTCTCAAATCTGCAGGTACAAGGGCATCTTCCTACATCAAAACATGCAAGGGAAACCCAGAAGATGGTATGCCGTGAGATCGGGAAATGTTTCTAAAACGCACCTCATTTCTCCTCTCCTTGTGCTCGGGTTCGCCATTCCAGCCGCTTGACTAAGCATCTCCCTACTTGGAGAATCAGCACCTTTAACCTCCTGTTTCGTACAGGTTGCAATTTGTCCTGAGGATGAACGGGAAGATGGGGAACCAACGAGAGACTAGCCCTAGGTGTTGGGACAGGCACAGGTCACTCCATTTTCCCATCAGGAAGAAGAATGAACCACAGGCTCCGCCGGCCCCATGGAAGCTGAATAGCGCCTGAAGCAATCCTGCGCTTTTGCGGCCAGCTCACAAAAAAGCGAGGAGACAAATGGAGCTCAGGGGCACTGCAATTCAGAAACTTGCATAGTTATAAATGAGAACTCTCGTCCACAAATATATTGAGGGAAGGCAACGAAGAGGATTTGAAAGCAAGGCAGATTTGCAGGAAACAGATTTCAGGAGGTAGATTCGACTCGCCTTTAAAGCACATGAAAAGCGGCAAAACGTTGACAATAATGCCCTTGGCCAAAAAGGGCGTATGCGTTTTTTCCTGAATATATTCAGGAAAAATCGCATACGCCCTTTTTGGCCAACCAAGCAAGCCGGAAGGGCAAATCAGTGCTACAAAGAAGTCTCGCTTGCCCTCGGTCAAAAATGCCATGCTGAAAAAAGTGTAAAAACCAGAAAAGCAGGACAGGCCATGGAGACATGGGAGCCTTGCTACGCTGATGGGCGGGATGTAAATTGCCAACAGGCACTCTGGAGAAGTGTACGGTGTGTCCTGAAACAAGTAATAAACACAGCTTAGAGAGCATAGGGCACTTCCACTCATGGGTGTATAAATTGGGAAAACTAAAAATCAACAAGACACAGGCACCCCAAACTTTACGGCTGCTCTGTTTCCAAGAACCTCCACTTCAGTACACCTTCAATATCCCAGGAAAGAGAAAAATGGATAAACAAATGGTGGTACTTGGCACAATGGAATATCACTCAGCCATGAAATCAATGTCCTAAGGCTAGTTAGCAGCATGATGAGTGGATTTAGCGACGATGATTCTAAGTGAAATAAGTCACTCAGAAAAAGACACTTATCCTAAGATATCGCTTATAGAGGGAATGTCAAAATCGCTACGCTTGAACTGAATTACAAAACAGAACAGAGTCACACCTTTAGAAGACACACTATGGCTGCTTAACGGGAAAGGTGAGGTGGGGTGATGCATAAAACAAGGGTTTGAAATTAGCTCAGAGACCGCTCCATAAGCCAAATATGTAATAGACAAGGCCTACCCCCTGCTCAGTGAACTGGACTCAACACCCCCTAGTCACCGCACAAGAATATATCTGACTAGTAAGAATCTGAAAACCTATGTATCGATATCTCTCTGCAAGTGAATCAAGAGGGTGTAAAGCGGCATAAACACAGCAGGGAAAAGCAGCAAAGCCCCATTCTAAACATAAATTACTTAAAAATCCCACAAAACAAAGACAGTGAAAGAGAGAGAAATTCTTACAAAATCAGTTCAGGGGCTCTGATGCCACCTGGTTCGACCATATCTAGAGCCACAGCTGGATGAGACATAAGGCTGGACACTCTTGGGGCTGAGAGGATTGGTGAGGTTGGGTGAGCAAACGCAGATACTTTAAAATAATACCGCGGGGTACCCACCCCATGGGTCTCAAATCTCCAGGTACAAGGGCATCTTCCTACATCAAAACATGCATGGGAAACCCAGAGGTTTGTATGCCATGAGATCGGGAAAGGCTTCTAAAACGCACCTCATTTCTCCTCTCCTTGTGCTCGGGTTCACCATTCTAGCCGCTTGACTAAACATCTCCCTACTTGGAGAATCAGCCCTTTAACCTCCTGTTTCGTACAGGTTGCAATTTGTCCTGAGGATGAACGGGAAGACGGGGAACCAACTAGAGACTAGCCCTAGGTGTTGGGACAGGCACAGGTCACTCCATTTTCCCATCAGGAAGAAGAATGAACCACAGGCTCAGCCTGCCCCCCAGAACCCAAATAGGGCCTGAAGCAATCCTGCGCTTTTGCGGACAGCTCCCAAAAAAGCGAGTAGACAAATGGAGCTCAGGGGCACTGCAATTCACAAACGTGCAGAGTTATAAATGAGAACTCTCGTCCACAAATATATTGAGGGAAGGCAACGAAGAGGATTTGAAAGCAAGGCAGATTTGCAGGAAACAGATTTCAGGAGGCAGATTAGACTCGCCTTTAAAGCACATGAAAAACGGCAAAACGTTGACAATGATGCCCTTGGCCAAAAAGGGCGTATGCGTTTTTTCCTGAATATATTCAGGAAAAAACGCATACGCCCTTTTTAGCCAACCAAGCAAGCCGGAAGGGCAAATCAGTGCTACAAAGAAGTCTCGCTTGCCCTCGGTCAAAAGGGCCATGCTGAGAAAGTTTAAAAACCAGAAAAGCAGGACAGGCCATGGAGACATGGAAGCCTTGCTAAGCTGATGGGCGGGACGTAAATTGCCAACAGGCACTCTGGAGAAGTGTACGGTGTGTCCTGAAAAAAGTAATAAACACAGCTTAGAGAGCATAGCGCACTTCCACTCATGGGCATATAAATTGGGAAAACTAAAAATCAACAAGACACAGGCACCCCGAACTTTACGGCTGCTCTGTTTCCAAGAACCTCCACTTTGTCACGCCTTCAATATCCCAGGAAAGAGAAAAATGGATAAACAAATGGTGGTACTTGGCACAATGGAATATCACTCAGCCATGAAATCAGTGTCATCAGGCTAGTTAGCACCATGATGAGTGGATTTAGCGACGATGATTCTAAGTGAAATAAGTCACACAGAAAAAGACTCTTATCCTAAGATATCGCTTATAGAGGGAATGTCAAAATCGCTACACTTGAACTGAATTACAAAACAGAACAGAGTCACACCTTTAGAAGACACACTATGGCTGCTTAACGGAAAAGGTGAGGTGGGGTGATACATAAAACAGGGGTTTGAAATTAGCTCAGAGACCACTCCATAAGCCAAATATATAATAGACAAGGCCTACTCCCTGCTCAGTGAACTGGACTCAACACCCCCTAGTCACCGCACAAGAATATATCTGACTAGTAAGAATCTGAAAACCTATGTATCGATATCTCTCTGCAAGTGAATCAAGAGGGTGTAAAGCGGCATCAACACAGCAGGGAAAAGCAGCCAAGCTCCATTCTAAACATAAATAACTTAAAAAAACCCACAAAACAAAGACAGTGAAAGAGAGAGAAATTCTTACAAAATCCGTTCAGGGTCTATGATGCAACCTGGATTGACCATATCTAGACCCACAGCTGGATGAGACATAAGGCTGGACACTCTTGGGGCTGAGAGGATTGGTGAGGTTGGGTGAGCAAACGCAGATACTTTAAAGTAATACTGCGGGGTACCCACCCCATGGGTCTCAAATCTCCAGGTACAAGGGCATCTTCCTACATCCAAACATGCATGGGAAACCGAGAGAATTGTATGCCGTGAGATCGGGAAAGGCTTCTAAAACGCACCTCATTTCTCCTCTCCTTGTGCTCGGGTTCGCCATTCTAGGCGCTTGACTAAACATCTCCCTACTTGTAGAATCAGCACCTTTAACCTCCTGTTTCGTACAGGTGGCAATTTGTCCTGAGGATGAACGGGAAGACGGGGAACCAACGAGAGACTAGCCCTAGGTGTTGGGACAGGCACAGGTCACTCCATTTTCCCATCAGGAAGAAGAATGAACCACAGGCTCAGCCTGCCCCCCAGAACCAAAATAGGGCCTGAAGCAATCCTGCGCTTTTGCGGCCAGCTCCCAAAAAAGCGAGTAGACAAATGGAGCTCAGGGGCACTGCAATTCACAAACGTGCAGAGTTATAAATGAGAACTCTCGTCCACAAATATATTGAGGGAAGGCAACGAAGAGGATTTGAAAGCAAGGCAGATTTGCAGGAAACAGATTTCAGGAGGTAGATTTGACTCGCCTTTAAAGCACATGAAAAGCGGCAAAACGTTGACAATGATGCCCTTGGCCAAAAAGGGCGTATGCGTTTTTTCCTGAATATATTCAGGAAAAAACGCATACGCCCTTTTTGGCCAACCAAGCAAGCCGGAAGGGCAAATCAGCGCTACAAAGAAGTCTCGCTTGCCCTCGGTCAAAAGGGCCATGCTGAACAAAGTGTAAAAACCAGAAAAGCAGGACAGGCCATGGAGACATGGGAGCCTTGCTACGCTGATGGGCGGGATGTAAATTGCCAACAGGCACTCTGGAGAAGTGTACGGTGTGTCCTGAAACAAGTAATAAACACAGCTTAAACAGCATAGGGCACTTCCACTCATGGGAGTATAAATTGGAAAAATTAAACTCAACAAGACACAGGCACCCCAAACTTTACGGCTGCTCTGTTGCCAAGAACCTCCGCTTCGGTACACCTTCAATATCCCAGGAAAGAGAAAAATGGATAAACAAATGGTGGTACTTGGCACAATGGAATATCACTCAGCCATGAAATCAATGTCATAAGGCTAGTTAGCAGCATGATGAGTGGATTTAGGTACGATGATTCTAAGTGAAATAAGTCACACAGAAAAAGGCACTTATCCTAAGATATCGCTTATAGAGGGAATGTCAAAATCGCTACACTTGAACTGAATTACAAAACAGAACAGAGTCACACCATTAGAAGACACACTATGGCTGCTTAACGGGAAAGGTGAGGTGGGGTGATGCATAAAACAAGGGTTTGAAATTAGCTCAGAGACCGCTCCATAAGCCAAATATGTAATAGACAAGGCCTACTCCCTGCTCAGTGAACTGGACTCAACACCCCCTGGTCACCGCACAAGAATATATCTGACTAGTAAGAATCTGAAAACCTATGTATCGATATCTCTCTGCAAGTGAATCAAGAGGGTGTAAAGCGGCATAAACACAGCAGGGAAAAGCAGTCAAGACCCATTCTAAACATAAATTACTTTACAAATCCCACAAAACAAAGACAGTGAAAGAGAGAGAAATTCTTACAAAATCCGTTCAAGGTCTCTGATACAACCTGGATTGACCATATCTAGACCCACAGCTGGATGAGACATAAGGCTGGACACTCTTGGGGCTGAGAGGATTGGTGAGGTTGGGTGAGAAAATGCAGATACTTTAAAGTAAAACCGCGGGGTACACACCCCATGGGTCTCAAATCTGCAGGTACAAGGGCATCTTCCTACATCAAAACATGCAAGGGAAACCCAGAAGATGGTATGCCGTGAGATCGGGAAAGGTTTCTAAAACGCACCTCATTTCTCCTCTCCTTGTGCTCGGGTTCGCCATTCCAGCCGCTTAACTAACCATCTCCCTACTTGGAGAATCAGCACCTTTAACCTCCTGTTTCGTACAGGTTGCAATTTGTCCTGAGGATGAACGGGAAGATGGGGAACCAACGAGAGACTAGCCCTAGGTGTTGGGACAGGCACAGGTCACTCCATTTTCCCATCAGGAAGAAGAATGAACCACAGGCTCCGCCGGCCCCATGGAAGCTGAATAGCGCCTGAAGCAATCCTGCGCTTTTGCGGCCAGCTCACAAAAAAGCGAGGAGACAAATGGAGCTCAGGGGCACTGCAATTCAGAAACTTGCATAGTTATAAATGAGAACTCTCGTCCACAAATATATTGAGGGAAGGCAACGAAGAGGATTTGAAAGCAAGGCAGATTTGCAGGAAACAGATTTCAGGAGGTAGATTCGACTCGCCTTTAAAGCACATGAAAAGCGGCAAAACGTTGACAATAATGCCCTTGGCCAAAAAGGGCGTATGCGTTTTTTCCTGAATATATTCAGGAAAAATCGCATACGCCCTTTTTGGCCAACCAAGCAAGCCGGAAGGGCAAATCAGTGCTACAAAGAAGTCTCGCTTGCCCTCGGTCAAAAATGCCATGCTGAAAAAAGTGTAAAAACCAGAAAAGCAGGACAGGCCATGGAGACATGGGAGCCTTGCTACGCTGATGGGCGGGATGTAAATTGCCAACAGGCACTCTGGAGAAGTGTACGGTGTGTCCTGAAACAAGTAATAAACACAGCTTAGAGAGCATAGGGCACTTCCACTCATGGGTGTATAAATTGGGAAAACTAAAAATCAACAAGACACAGGCACCCCAAACTTTACGGCTGCTCTGTTTCCAAGAACCTCCACTTCAGTACACCTTCAATATCCCAGGAAAGAGAAAAATGGATAAACAAATGGTGGTACTTGGCACAATGGAATATCACTCAGCCATGAAATCAATGTCCTAAGGCTAGTTAGCAGCATGATGAGTGGATTTAGCGACGATGATTCTAAGTGAAATAAGTCACTCAGAAAAAGACACTTATCCTAAGATATCGCTTATAGAGGGAATGTCAAAATCGCTACGCTTGAACTGAATTACAAAACAGAACAGAGTCACACCTTTAGAAGACACACTATGGCTGCTTAACGGGAAAGGTGAGGTGGGGTGATGCATAAAACAAGGGTTTGAAATTAGCTCAGAGACCGCTCCATAAGCCAAATATGTAATAGACAAGGCCTACCCCCTGCTCAGTGAACTGGACTCAACACCCCCTAGTCACCGCACAAGAATATATCTGACTAGTAAGAATCTGAAAACCTATGTATCGATATCTCTCTGCAAGTGAATCAAGAGGGTGTAAAGCGGCATAAACACAGCAGGGAAAAGCAGCAAAGCCCCATTCTAAACATAAATTACTTAAAAATCCCACAAAACAAAGACAGTGAAAGAGAGAGAAATTCTTACAAAATCAGTTCAGGGGCTCTGATGCCACCTGGTTCGACCATATCTAGAGCCACAGCTGGATGAGACATAAGGCTGGACACTCTTGGGGCTGAGAGGATTGGTGAGGTTGGGTGAGCAAACGCAGATACTTTAAAGTAATACCGCGGGGTACCCACCCCATGGGTCTCAAATCTCCAGGTACAAGGGCATCTTCCTACATCAAAACATGCATGGGAAACCCAGAGGTTTGTATGCCGTGAGATCGGGAAAGGCTTCTAAAACGCACCTCATTTCTCCTCTCCTTGTGCTCGGGTTCACCATTCTAGCCGCTTGACTAAACATCTCCCTACTTGGAGAATCAGCCCTTTAACCTCCTGTTTCGTACAGGTTGCAATTTGTCCTGAGGATGAACGGGAAGACGGGGAACCAAGTAGAGACTAGCCCTAGGTGTTGGGACAGGCACAGGTCACTCCATTTTCCCATCAGGAAGAAGAATGAACCACAGGCTCAGCCTGCCCCCCAGAACCCAAATAGGGCCTGAAGCAATCCTGCGCTTTTGCGGACAGCTCACAAAAAAGCGAGGAGACAAATGGAGCTCAGGGGCACTGCAATTCACAAACGTGCAGAGTTATAAATGAGAACTCTCGTCCACAAATATATTGAGGGAAGGCAACGAAGAGGATTTGAAAGCAAGGCAGATTTGCAGGAAACAGATTTCAGGAGGCAGATTCGACTCGCCTTTAAAGCACATGAAAAACGGCAAAACGTTGACAATGATGCCCTTGGCCAAAAAGGGCGTATGCGTTTTTTCCTGAATATATTCAGGAAAAAACGCATACGCCCTTTTTAGCCAACCAAGCAAGCCGGAAGGGCAAATCAGTGCTACAAAGAAGTCTCGCTTGCCCTCGGTCAAAAGGGCCATGCTGAAAAAGTTTAAAAACCAGAAAAGCAGGACAGGCCATGGAGACATGGAAGCCTTGCTAAGCTGATGGGCGGGACGTAAATTGCCAACAGGCACTCTGGAGAAGTGTACGGTGTGTCCTGAAACAAGTAATAAACACAGCTTAGAGAGCATAGCGCACTTCCACTCATGGGCATATAAATTGGGAAAACTAAAAATCAACAAGACACAGGCACCCCGAACTTTACGGCTGCTCTGTTTCCAAGAACCTCCACTTTGTCACGCCTTCAATATCCCAGGAAAGAGAAAAATGGATAAACAAATGGTGGTACTTGGCACAATGGAATATCACTCAGCCATGAAATCAGTGTCATCAGGCTAGTTAGCACCATGATGAGTGGATTTAGCGACGATGATTCTAAGTGAAATAAGTCACACAGAAAAAGACACTTATCCTAAGATATCGCTTATAGAGGGAATGTCAAAATCGCTACACTTGAACTGAATTACAAAACAGAACAGAGTCACACCTTTAGAAGACACACTATGGCTGCTTAACGGAAAAGGTGAGGTGGGGTGATACATAAAACAGGGGTTTGAAATTAGCTCAGAGACCACTCCATAAGCCAAATATATAATAGACAAGGCCTACTCCCTGCTCAGTGAACTGGACTCAACACCCCCTAGTCACCGCACAAGAATATATCTGACTAGTAAGAATCTGAAAACCTATGTATCGATATCTCTCTGCAAGTGAATCAAGAGGGTGTAAAGCGGCATAAACACAGCAGGGAAAAGCAGTCAAGACCCATTCTAAACATAAATTACTTTACAAATCCCACAAAACAAAGACAGTGAAAGAGAGAGAAATTCTTACAAAATCCGTTCAAGGTCTCTGATACAACCTGGATTGACCATATCTAGACCCACAGCTGGATGAGACATAAGGCTGGACACTCTTGGGGCTGAGAGGATTGGTGAGGTTGGGTGAGAAAATGCAGATACTTTAAAGTAAAACCGCGGGGTACACACCCCATGGGTCTCAAATCTGCAGGTACAAGGGCATCTTCCTACATCAAAACATGCAAGGGAAACCCAGAAGATGGTATGCCGTGAGATCGGGAAAGGTTTCTAAAACGCACCTCATTTCTCCTCTCCTTGTGCTCGGGTTCGCCATTCCAGCCGCTTGACTAAGCATCTCCCTACTTGGAGAATCAGCACCTTTAACCTCCTGTTTCGTACAGGTTGCAATTTGTCCTGAGGATGAACGGGAAGATGGGGAACCAACGAGAGACTAGCCCTAGGTGTTGGGACAGGCACAGATCACTCCATTTTCCCATCAGGAAGAAGAATGAACCACAGGCTCAGCCTGCCCCCCAGAACCAAAATAGGGCCTGAAGCAATCCTGCGCTTTTGCGGCCAGCTCCCAAAAAAGCGAGGAGACAAATGGAGCTCAGGGGCACTGCAATTCAGAAACTTGCATAGTTATAAATGAGAACTCTCGTCCACAAATATATTGAGGGAAGGCAACGAAGAGGATTTGAAAGCAAGGCAGATTTGCAGGAAACAGATTTCAGGAGGTAGATTCGACTTGCATTTAAAGCACATGAAAAGCGGCAAAACGTTGACAATGATGCCCTTGGCCAAAAAGGGCGTATGCGTTTTTTCCTGAATATATTCAGGAAAAAACGCATACGCCATTTTTGGCCAACCAAGCAAGCCGGAAGGGCAAATCAGTGCTACAAAGAAGTCTCGCTTGCCCTCGGTCAAAAGGGCCATGCTGAAAAAAGTGTAAAAACCAGAAAAGCAGGACAGGCCATGGAGACATGGGAGCCTTGCTACGCTGATGGCCGGGATGTAAATTGCCAACAGGCACTCTGGAGAAGTGTACGGTGTGTCCTGAAACAAGTAATAAACACAGCTTAAAGAGCATAGGGCACTTCCACTCATGGGCGTATAAATTGGAAAAACTAAAACTCAACAAGACACAGGCACCCCAAACTTTACGGCTGCTCTGTTGCCAAGAACCTCCGCTTCGGTACACCTTCAATATCCCAGGAAAGAGAAAAATGGATAAACAAATGGTGGTACTTGGCACAATGGAATATCACTCAGCCATGAAATCAATGTCATAAGGCTAGTTAGCAGCATGATGAGTGGATTTAGGTACGATGATTCTAAGTGAAATAAGTCACACAGAAAAAGGCACTTATCCTAAGATATCGCTTATAGAGGGAATGTCAAAATCGCTACACTGGAACTGAATTACAAAACAGAACAGAGTCACACCATTAGAAGACACACTATGGCTGCTTAACAGGAAAGGTGAGGTGGGGTGATGCATAAAACAAGGGTTTGAAATTAGCTCAGAGACCGCTCCATAAGCCAAATATGTAATAGACAAGGCCTACTCCCTGCTCAGTGAACTGGACTCAACACCCGCTAGTCACCGCACAAGAATATATCTGACTAGTAAGAATCTGAAAACCTATGTATCGATATCTCTCTGCAAGTGAATCAAGAGGGTGTAAAGCGGCATAAACACAGCAGGGAAAAGCAGCCAAGACACATTCTAAACATAAATTACTTTACAAATCCCACAAAACAAAGACAGTGAAAGAGAGAGAAATTCTTACAAAATCCGTTCAAGGTCTCTGATACAACCTGGATTGACCATATCTAGACCCACAGCTGGATGAGACATAAGGCTGGACACTCTTTGGGCTGAGAGGATTGGTGAGGTTGGGTGAGAAAATGCAGATACTTTAAAGTAAAACCGCGGGGTACACACCCCATGGGTCTCAAATCTCCAGGTACAAGGGCATCTTCCTACATCAAAACATGCATGGGAAACACAGAAGATGGTATGCCATGAGATCGGGAAAGGTTTCTAAAACGCACCTCATTTCTCCTCTCCTTGTGCTCGGGTTCGCCAACCAGCCGCTTGACTAACCATCTCCCTACTTGGAGAATCAGCACCTTTAACCTCCTGTTTCGTACAGGTTGTAATTTGTCCTGAGGATGAACGGGAAGACGGGGAACCAACGAGAGACAAACCCTAGGTGTTGGGACAGGCACAGGTCACTCCATTTTCCCATCAGGAAGAAGAATGAACCACAGGCTCCGCCTGCCCCCTGGAAGCCGAATAGGGCCTGAAACAATCCTGCGCTTTTGCGGCCAGCTCCCAAAAAAGCGAGTAGACAAATGGAGCTCAGGGGCACTGCAATTCACAAACGTGCAGAGTTATAAATGAGAACTCTCGTCCACAAATATATTGAGGGAAGGCAACGAAGAGGATTTGAAAGCAAGGCAGATTTGCAGGAAACAGATTTCAGGAGGTAGATTCGACTCGCCTTTAAAGCACATGAAAAGCGGCAAAACGTTGACAATGATGCCCTTGGCCAAAAAGGGCGTATGCGTTTTTTCCTGAATATATTCAGGAAAAATCGCATACGCCCTTTTTGGCCAACCAAGCAAGCCGGAAGGGCAAATCAGTGCTACAAAGAAGTCTCGCTTGCCCTCGGTCAAAAATGCCATGCTGAAAAAAGTGTAAAAACCAGAAAAGCAGGACAGGCCATGGAGACATGGGAGCCTTGCTACGCTGATGGGCGGGATGTAAATTGCCAACAGGCACTCTGGAGAAGTGTACGGTGTGTCCTGAAACAAGTAATAAACACAGCTTAGAGAGCATAGGGCACTTCCACTCATGAGTGTATAAATTGGGAAAACTAAAAATCAACAAGACACAGGCACCCCAAACTTTACGGCTGCTCTGTTTCCAAGAACCTCCACTTCAGTACACCTTCAATATCCCAGGAAAGAGAAAAATGGATAAACAAATGGTGGTACTTGGCACAATGGAATATCACTCTGCCATGAAATCAATGTCCTAAGGCTAGTTAGCAGCATGATGAGTGGATTTAGCGACGATGATTCTAAGTGAAATAAGTCACTCAGAAAAAGACACTTATCCTAAGATATCGCTTATAGAGGGAATGTCAAAATCGCTACGCTTGAACTGAATTACAAAACAGAACAGAGTCACACCTTTAGAAGACACACTATGGCTGCTTAACGGGAAAGGTGAGGTGGGGTGATGCATAAAACAAGGGTTTGAAATTAGCTCAGAGACCGCTCCATAAGCCAAATATGTAATAGACAAGGCCTACCCCCTGCTCAGTGAACTGGACTCAACACCCCCTAGTCACCGCACAAGAATATATCTGACTAGTAAGAATCTGAAAACCTATGTATCGATATCTCTCTGCAAGTGAATCAAGAGGGTGTAAAGCGGCATAAACACAGCAGGGAAAAGCAGCAAAGCCCCATTCTAAACGTAAATTACTTAAAAATCCCACAAAACAAAGACAGTGAAAGAGAGAGAAATTCTTACAAAATCAGTTCAGGGGCTCTGATGCCACCTGGTTCGACCATATCTAGAGCCACAGCTGGATGAGACATAAGGCTGGACACTCTTGGGGCTGAGAGGATTGGTGAGGTTGGGTGAGCAAACGCAGATACTTTAAAGTAATACCGCGGGGTACCCACCCCATGGGTCTCAAATCTCCAGGTACAAGGGCATCTTCCTACATCAAAACATGCATGGGAAACCCAGAGGTTTGTATGCCGTGAGATCGGGAAAGGCTTCTAAAACGCACCTCATTTCTCCTCTCCTTGTGCTCGGGTTCACCATTCTAGCCGCTTGACTAAACATCTCCCTACTTGGAGAATCAGCACCTTTAACCTCCTGTTTCGTACAGGTTGCAATTTGTCCTGAGGATGAACGGGAAGACGGGGAACTAACTAGAGACTAGCCCTAGGTGTTGGGACAGGCACAGGTCACTCCATTTTCCCATCAGGAAGAAGAATGAACCACAGGCTCAGCCTGCCCCCCAGAACCCAAATAGGGCCTGAAGCAATCCTGCGCTTTTGCGGACAGCTCCCAAAAAAGCGAGTAGACAAATGGAGCTCAGGGGCACTGCAATTCACAAACGTGCAGAGTTATAAATGAGAACTCTCGTCCACAAATATATTGAGGGAAGGCAACGAAGAGGATTTGAAAGCAAGGCAGATTTGCAGGAAACAGATTTCAGGAGGTAGATTCGACTCGCCTTTAAAGCACATGAAAAACGGCAAAACGTTGACAATGATGCCCTTGGCCAAAAAGGGCGTATGCGTTCTTTCCTGAATATATTCAGGAAAGAACGCATACACCCTTTTTAGCCAACCAAGCAAGCCGGAAGGGCAAATCAGTGCTACAAAGAAGTCTCGCTTGCCCTCGGTCAAAAGGGCCATGCTGAAAAAGTTTAAAAACCAGAAAAGCAGGACAGGCCATGGAGATATGGAAGCCTTGCTAAGCTGATGGGCGGGACGTAAATTGCCAACAGGCACTCTGGAGAAGTGTACGGTGTGTCCTGAAAAAAGTAATAAACACAGCTTAGAGAGCATAGCGCACTTCCACTCATGGGCATATAAATTGGGAAAACTAAAAATCAACAAGACACAGGCACCCCGAACTTTACGGCTGCTCTGTTTCCAAGAACCTCCACTTTGTCACGCCTTCAATATCCCAGGAAAGAGAAAAATGGATAAACAAATGGTGGTACTTGGCACAATGGAATATCACTCAGCCATGAAATCAGTGTCATCAGGCTAGTTAGCACCATGATGAGTGGATTTAGCGACGATGATTCTAAGTGAAATAAGTCACACAGAAAAAGACACTTATCCTAAGATATCGCTTATAGAGGGAATGTCAAAATCGCTACACTTGAACTGAATTACAAAACAGAACAGAGTCACACCTTTAGAAGACACACAATGGCTGCTTAACGGAAAAGGTGAGGTGGGGTGATGCATAAAACAGGGGTTTGAAATTAGCTCAGAGACCACTCCATAAGCCAAATATATAATAGACAAGGCCTACTCCCTGCTCAGTGAACTGGACTCAACACCCCCTAGTCACCGCACAAGAATATATCTGACTAGTAAGAATCTGAAAACCTATGTATCGATATCTCTCTGCAAGTGAATCAAGAGGGTGTAAAGCGGCATAAACACAGCAGGGAAAAGCAGCCAAGCTCCATTATAAACATAAATAACTTAAAAAAACCCACAAAACAAAGACAGTGAAAGAGAGAGAAATTCTTACAAAATCCGTTCAGGGTCTCTGATGCAACCTGGATTGACCATATCTAGACCCACAGCTGGATGAGACATAAGGCTGGACACTCTTGGGGCTGAGAGGATTGGTGAGGTTGGGTGAGCAAACGCAGATACTTTAAAGTAATACTGCGGGGTACCCACCCCATGGGTCTTAAATCTCCAGGTACAAGGGCATCTTCCTACATCCAAACATGCATGGGAAACCCAGAGAATTGTATGCCGTGAGATCGGGAAAGGCTTCTAAAACGCACCTCATTTCTCCTCTCCTTGTGCTCGGGTTCGCCATTCTAGGCGCTTGACTAAACATCTCCCTACTTGTAGAATCAGCACCTTTAACCTCCTGTTTCGTACAGGTTGCAATTTGTCCTGAGGATGAACGGGAAGACGGGGAACCAACGAGAGACTAGCCCTAGGTGTTGGGAAAGGCACAGGTCACTCCATTTTCCCATCAGGAAGAAGAATGAACCACAGGCTCAGCCTGCCCCCCAGAACCAAAATAGGGCCTGAAGCAATCCTGCGCTTTTGCGGCCAGCTCCCAAAAAAGCGAGTAGACAAATGGAGCTCAGGGGCACTAAAATTCACAAACGTGCAGAGTTATAAATGAGAACTCTCGTCCACAAATATATTGAGGGAAGGCAACGAAGAAGATTTGAAAGCAAGGCAGATTTGCAGGAAACAGATTTCAGGAGGTAGATTCGACTCGCCTTTAAAGCACATGAAAAGCAGCAAAACGTTGACAATGATGCCCTTGGCGAAAAAGGGCGTATGCGTTTTTTCCTGAATATATTCAGGAAAAAACGCATACGCCCTTTTTGGCCAACCAAGCAAGCCGGAAGGGCAAATCAGCGCTACAAAGAAGTCTTGCTTGCCCTCGGTCAAAAGGGCCATGCTGAAAAAAGTGTAAAAACCAGAAAAGCAGGACAGGCCATGGAGACATGGGAGACTTGCTACGCTGATGGGCGGGATGTAACTTGCCAACAGGCACTCTGGAGAAGTGTACGGTGTGTCCTGAAACAAGTAATAAACACAGCTTAAAGAGCATAGGGCACTTCCACTCATGGGCGTATAAATTGGAAAAACTAAAACTCAACAAGACACAGGCACCCCAAACTTTACGGCTGCTCTGTTTCCAAGCACCTCCACTTCGGTACACCTTCAATATCCCAGGAAAGAGAAAAATGGATAAACAAATGGTGGTACTTGGCACTATGGAATATCACTCAGCCATGAAATCAATGTCATAAGGCTAGTTAGCGGCATGATGAGTGGATTTAGCGACGATGATTCTAAGTGAAATAAGTCACACAGAAAAAGACACTTATCCTAAGATATCGCTTATAGAGGGAATGTCAAAATCGCTGCACTTGAACTGAATTACAAAACAGAACAGAGGCACACCTTTAGAAGACACACTATGGCTGCTTAACGGGAAAGGTGAGGTGGGGTGATGCATAAAACAAGGGTTTGAAATTAGCTCAGAGACCGCTCCATAAGCCAAATATGTAATAGACATGGCCTACTCCCTGCTCAGTGAACTGGACTCAACACCCCCTAGTCACCGCACAAGAATATATCTGACTAGTAAGAATCTGAAAACCTATGTATCGATATCTCTCTGCAAGTGAATCAAGAGGGTGTAAAGCGGCATAAACACAGCAGGGAAAAGCAGCCAAGACCCATTCTAAACATAAATTACTTTAAAAATCCCACAAAACAAAGACAGTGAAACAGAGAGAAATTCTTACAAAATCCGTTCAGGGTCTCTGATACAACCTGGATTGACCATATCTAGACCCACAGCTGGATGAGACATAAGGCTGGACACTCTTGTGGCTGAGAGGATTGGTGAGGTTGGGTGAGAAAACGCAGATACTTTAAAGTAAAACCGCGGGGTACACACCCCATGGGTCTCAAATCTCCAGGTACAAGGGCATCTTCCTACATCAAAACATGCATGGGAAACACAGAAGATGGTATGCCGTGAGATCGGGAAAGGTTTCTAAAACGCACCTCATTTCTCCTCTCCTTGTGCTCGGGTTCGCCATTCCAGCCGCTTGACTAACCATCTCCCTACTTGGAGAATCAGCACCTTTAACCTCCTGTTTCGTACAGGTTGCAATTTGTCCTGAGGATGAACGGGAAGACGGGGAACCAACGAGAGACTAGCCCTAGGTGTTGGGACAGGCACAGGTCACTCCATTTTCCCATCAGGAAGAAGAATGAACCACAGGCTCGGCCTGCCCCCCAGAACCAAAATAGGGCCTGAAGCAATCCTGCGCTTTTGCGGCCAGCTCCCAAAAAAGCGAGGAGACAAATGGAGCTCAGGGGCACTGCAATTCACAAACGTGCAGAGTTATAAATGAGAACTCTCGTCCACAAATATATTGAGGGAAGGCAACGAAGAGGATTTGAAAGCAAGGCAGATTTGCAGGAAACAGATTTCAGGAGGTAGATTCGACTCGCCTTTAAAGCACATGAAAAGCGGCAAAACGTTGACAATGATGCCCTTGGCCAAAAAGGGCGTATGCGTTTTTTCCTGAATATATTCAGGAAAAAACGCATACGCCCTTTTTGGCCAACCAAGCAAGCCGGAAGGGCAAATCAGCGCTACAAAGAAGTCTCACTTGCCCTCGGTCAAAAGGGCCATGCTGAACAAAGTGTAAAAACCAGAAAAGCAGGACAGGCCATGGAGACATGGGAGCCTTGCTACGCTGATGGGCGGGATGTAAATTGCCAACAGGCACTCTGGAGAAGTGTACGGTGTGTCCTGAAACAAGTAATAAACACAGCTTAGAGAGCATAGGGCACTTCCACTCATGGGCGTATAAATCGGGAAAACTAAAACTCAACAAGACACAGGCACCCCAAACTTTACGGCTGCTTTGTTTCCAAGAACCTCCACTTCGGTACACCTTCAATATCCCAGGAAAGAGAAAAATGGATAAACAAATGGTGGTACTTGGCACAATGGAATATCACTCAGCCATGAAATCAATGTCATAAGGCTACTTAGCAGCATGATGAGTGGATTTAGGTACGATGATTCTAAGTGAAATAAGTCACACAGAAAAAGACACTTATCCTAAGATATCGCTTATAGAGGGAATGTCAAAATCGCTACACTTGAACTGAATCACAAAACAGAACAGAGGCATAACTTTAGAAGACACACTATGGCTGCTTAACGGGAAAGGTGAGGTGGGGTGATGCATAAAACAAGGGTTTGAAATAAGCTCAGAGACCGCTCCATAAGCCAAATATGTAATAGACAAGGCCTACTCCCTGCTCAGTGAACTGGACTCAACACCCCCTAGTCACCGCACAAGAATATATCTGACTAGTAAGAATCTGAAAACCTATGTATCGATATCTCACTGCAAGTGAATCAAGAGGGTGTAAAGCGGCATAAACACAGCAGGGAAAAGCAGCCAAGACCCATTCGAAACATAAATTACTTTAAAAAACCCACAAAACAAAGACAGTGAAAGAGAGAGAAATTCTTACAAAATCCGTTCAGGGTCTCTGATGCAACCTGGATTGACCATATCTAGACCCACAGCTGGATGAGACATAAGGCTGGACACTCTTGGGGCTGAGAGGATTGGTGAGGTTGAGTGAGCAAACCCAGATACTTAAAATAACACCGCGGGGTACACACCCCATGGGTCTGAAATCTCCAGGTACAAGGGCATCTTCCTACATCAAAACATGCATGGGAAACCCAGAAGATGGTATGCCGTGAGATCGGGAAAGGTTTCTAAAACGCACCTCATTTCTCCTCTCCTAGTGCTCGGGTTCGCCATTCCAGCCGCTTGACTAACCATCTCCCTACTTGGAGAATCAGCACCTTTAACCTCCTGTTTCGTACAGGTTGCAATTTGTCCTGAGGATGAACGGGAAGACGGGGAACCAACGAGAGACTAGCCCTAGGTGTTGGGACAGGCACAGGTCACTCCATTTTCCCATCAGGAAGAAGAATGAACCACAGGCTCCGCCTGCCCCCTGGAAGCCGAATAGGGCCTGAAACAATCCTGTGCTTTTGCGGCCAGCTCCCAAAAAAGCGAGGAGACAAATGGAGGTCAGGGGCACTGCAATTCACAAACGTGCAGAGTTATAAAGGAGAACTCTCGTCCACAAATATATTGAGGGAAGGCAACGAAGAGGATTTGAAAGCAAGGCAGATTTGCAGGAAACAGATTTCAGGAGGTAGATTCGACTCGCCTTTAAAGCACATGAAAAGCGGCAAAACGTTGACAATGATGCCCTTGGCCAAAAAGGCCGTATGCGTTTTTTCCTGAATATATTCAGGAAAAAACGCATACGCCCTTTTTGGCCAACCAAGCAAGCCGGAAGGGCAAATCAGCGCTACAAAGAAGTCTTGCTTGCCCTCGGTCAAAAGGGCCATGCTGAAAAAAGTGTAAAAACCAGAAAAGCAGGACAGGCCATGGAGACATGGGAGCCTTGCTACGCTGATGGGCGGGATGTAAATTGCCAACAGGCACTCTGGAGAAGTGTACGGTGTGTCCTGAAACAAGTAATAAACACAGCTTAGAGAGCATAGGGCACTTCCACTCATGGGCGTATAAATTGGGAAAACTAAAAATCAACAAGACACAGGCACCCCAAACTTTACGGCTGCTCTGTTTCCAAGCACCTCCACTTCGGTACACCTTCAAAATCCCAGGAAAGAGAAAAATGGATAAACAAATGGTGGTACTTGGCACAATGGAATATCACTCAGCCATGAAATCAATGTCATAAGGCTAGTTAGCAGCATGATGAGTGGATTTAGTGACGATGATTCTAAGTGAAATAAGTCACAAAAAAAGACACTTATCCTAAGATATCACTTATAGAGGGAATGTCAAAATCGCTACACTTGAACTGAATTACAAAACAGAACAGAGTCACACCTTTAGAAGACACACTATGGCTGCTTAACGGGAAAGGTGAGGTGGGGTGATGCATAAAACAAGGGTTTGAAATTAGCTCAGAGACCGCTCCATAAGCCAAATATGTAATAGACAAGGCCTACTCCCTGCTCACTGAACTGGACTCAACACCCCCTAGTCACCGCACAAGAATATATCTGACTAGTAAGAATCTGAAAACCTATGTATCGATATCTCTCTGCAAGTGAATCAAGAGGGTGTAAAGCGGCATAAACACAGCAGGGAAAAGCAGCAAAGCCCCATTCTAAACATAAATTACTTAAAAAAACCCACAAAACAAAGACAGTGAAAGAGAGAGAAATTCTTACAAAATCAGTTCAGGGGCTCTGATGCCACCTGGTTCGACCATATCCAGACCCACAGCTGGATGAGACATAAGGCTGGACACTCTTGGGGCTTAGAGAATTGGTGAGGTTGGGTGAGCAAACGCAGATACTTTAAAGTAACTCCACGGGGTACCCACCCCATGGGTCTCAAATCTCCAGGTACAAGGGCATCTTCCTACATCAAAACATGCATGGGAAACCCAGAGGTTTGTATGCCGTGAGATCGGGAAAGGCTTCTAAAACGCACCTCATTTCTCCTCTCCTTGTGCTCGGGTTCACCATTCTAGCCGCTTGACTAACCATCTCCCTACTTGGAGAATCAGCACCTTTAACCTCCTGTTTCGTACAGGTTGCAATTTGTCCTGAGGATGAACGGGAAGACGGGGAACCAACGAGAGACTAGCCCTAGGTGTTGGGACAGGCACAGGTCACTCCATTTTCCCATCAGGAAGAAGAATGAACCACAGGCTCAGCCTGCCCCCCAGAACCAAAATAGGGCCTGAAGCAATCCTGCGCTTTTGCGGCCAGCTCCCAAAAAAGCGAGTAGACAAATGGAGCTCAGGGGCACTGCAATTCACAAACGTGCAGAGTTATAAATGAGAACTCTCGTCCACAAATATATTGAGGGAAGGCAACGAAGAGGATTTGAAAGCAAGGCAGATTTGCAGGAAACAGATTTCAGGAGGTAGATTCGACTCGCCTTTAAAGCACATGAAATGTGGCAAAACGTTGACAATGATGCCCTTGGCCAAGAAGGTCGTATGCGTTTTTTCCTGAATATATTCAGGAAAAAACGCATACGCCCTTTTTGGCCAACCAAGCAAGCCGGAAGGGCAAATCAGCGCTACAAAGAAGTCTTGCTTGCCCTCGGTCAAAAGGGCCATGCTGAACAAAGTGTAAAAACCAGAAAAGCAGGACAGGCCATGGAGACATGGGAGCCTTGCTACGCTGATGGGCGGGATGTAAATTGCCAACAGGCACTCTGGAGAAGTGTACGGTGTGTCCTGAAACAAGTAATAAACACAGCTTAGAGAGCATAGGGCACTTCTACTCATGGGCGTATAAATTGGGAAAACTAAAAATCAACAAGACACAGGCACCCCAAACTTTACGGCTGCTCTGTTTCCAAGAACCTCCACTTCGGTACACCTTCAATATCCCAGGAAAGAGAAAAATGGATAAACAAATGGTGGTACTTGGCACAATGGAATATCACTCAGCCATGAAATCAATGTCATAAGGCTAGTTAGCAGCATGATGAGTGGATTTAGCGACGATAATTCTAAGTGAAATAAGTCACACAGAAAAAGACACTTATCCTAAGATATCACTTATAGAGGGAATGTCAAAATCACTACACTTGAACTGAATTACAAAACAGAACAGAGTCACACCTTTAGAAGACACACTATGGCTGCTTAACGGGAAAGGTGAGGTGGGGTGATGCATAAAACAAGGGTATGAAATTAGCTCAGAGACCGCTCCATAAGCCAAATATGTAATAGACAAGGCCTACTCCCTGCTCAGTGAACTGGACTCAACACCCCCTAGTCACCGCACAAGAATATATCTGACTAGTAAGAATCTGAAAACCTATGTATCGATATCTCTCTGCAAGTGAATCAAGAGGGTGTAAAGCGGCATAAACACAGCAGGGAAAAGCAGCAAAGCCCCATTCTAAACATAAATTACTTTAAAAAACCCACAAAACAAAGACAGTGAAAGAGAGAGAAATTCTTACAAAATCAGTTCAGGGGCTCTGATGCCACCTGGTTCGACCATATCTAGACACACAGCTGGATGACACATAAGGCTGGACACTCTTGGGGCTGAGAGGATTGGTGAGGTTGGGTGAGCAAATGCAGATACTTTAAAGTAATACCGCGGGGTACCCACCCCATGGGTCTCAAATCTCCAGGTACAAGGGAATCTTCCTACATCAAAACATGCATGGGAAACCCAGAAGATGGTATGCCGTGAGATCGGGAAAGGTTTCTAAAGCGCACCTCATTTCTCCTCTCCTTTTGCTCGGGTTCGCCATTCCAGCCGCTTGACTAACCATCTCTCTACTTGGAGAATCAGCACCTTTAACCTCCTGTTTCGTCCAGGTTGCAATTTGTCCTGAGGATGAACGGGAAGACGGGGAACCAACGAGAGACTAGCCCTAGGTGTTGGGACAGGCACAGGTCACTCCATTTTCCCATCAGGAAGAAGAATGAACCACAGCTCAGCCTACCCCCCAGAACCAAAATAGGGCCTGAAGCAATCCTGCGCTTTTGCGGCCAGCTCCCAAAAAAGCGAGGAGACAAATGGAGCTCAGGGGCACTGCAATTCACAAACGTGCAGAGTTATAAATGAGAACTCTCGTCCACAAATATATTGAGGGAAGGCAACGAAGAGGATTTGAAAGCAAGGCAGATTTGCAGGAAACAGATTTCAGGAGGTAGATTCGACTCGCCGTTAAAGCACATGAAAAGCGGCAAAACGTTGACAATGATGCCCTTGGCCAAAAAGGGCTTATGCGTTTTTTCCTGAATATATTCAGGAAAAAACGCATAAGCCCTTTTTGGCCAACCAAGCAAGACGGAAGGGAAAATCAGCGCTACAAAGAAGTCTCGCTTGCCCTCGGTCAAAAGGGCCATGCTGAACAAAGTGTAAAAACCAGAAAAGCAGGACAGGCCATGGAGACATGGGAGCCTTGCTACGCTGATGGGCGGGATGTAAATTGCCAACAGGCACTCTGGAGAAGAGTACGGTGTGTCCTGAAACAAGTAATAAACACAGCGTAGAGAGCATAGGGCACTTCCACTCATGGGCGTATAAATTGGGAAAACTAAAAATCAACAAGACACAGGCACCCTAAAGTTTACGGCTGCTCTGTTTCCAAGAACCTCCGCTTCGGTACACCTTCAATATCCCAGGAAAGAGAAAAATGGATAAAGAAATGGTGGTACTTGGCACAATGGAATATCACTCAGCCATGAAATCAATGTCATAAGGCTAGTTAGCAGCATGATGAGTGGATTTATGTACGATGATTCTAAGTGAAATAAGTCACACAGAAAAAGACACTTATCCTAAGATATCACTTATAGAGGGAATGTCAAAATCGCTACACTTGAACTGAATTACAAAACAGAACAGAGTCACACCTTTAGAAGACACACTATGGCTGCTTAACGGGAAAGGTGAGGTGGGGTGATGCATAAAACAAGGGTTTGAAATTAGCTCAGAGACCGCTCCATAATCCAAATATGTAATAGACAAGGCCTACTCCCTGCTCAGTGAACTGGACTCAACACACCCTAGTCACCACACAAGAATATATCTGACTAGTAAGAAACTGAAAACCTATGTATCGATATCTCTCTGCAAGTGAATCAAGAGGTTGTAAAGCGGCATCAACACAGCAGGGAAAAGCAGCCAAGCCCGATTCTAAACATAAATTACTTTAAAAAACCCACAAAACAAAGACAGTGAAAGAGAGAGAAATTCTTACAAAATCCGTTCAGGGTCTATGATGCAACCTGGATTGACCATATCTAGACCCACAGCTGGATGAGACATAAGGCTGGACACTCTTGGGGCTGAGAGGATTGGTGAGGTTGGGTGAGCAAACGCAGATACTTTAAAGTAACACTGCGGGGAACACACCCCATGGGTCTCAAATCTCCAGGTACAAGGGCATCTTCCTACATCAAAACATGCATGGGAAACCCAGAAGATGGTATGCCATGAGATCGGGAAAGGTTTCTAAAATGCACCTCATTTATCCTCTCCTTGTGCTCGGGTTCGCCATTCCAGCTGCTTGACTAACCATCTCCCTACTTGGAGAATCAGCACCTTTAACCTCCTGATTGTACAGGTTGCAATTTGTCCTGAGGATGAACGTGAAGACGCGGAACCAACGAGAGACGAGCCCTAGGTGTTGGGACAGGCATAGGTCACTCCATTTTCCCATCAGGAAGAAGAATGAACCACAGGCTCAGCCTGCCCCCTAGAACCAAAATAGGGCCTGAAGCAATCCTGCGCTTTTGCGGCCAGCTCCCAAAAAAGCGAGGAGACAAATGGAGCTCAGGGGCACTGCAATTCACAAACGTGCAGAGGTATAAATGAGAACTCTCGTCCACAAATATATTGAGGGAAGGCAACGAAGAGGATTTGAAAGCAAGGCAGATTTGCAGGAAACAGATTTCAGGAGGTAGATTCGACTCGCCTTTAAAGCACATGAAAAGCGGCAAAACGTTGACAATGATGCCCTTGGCCAAAAAGGGCGTATGCGTTTTTTCCTGAATATATTCAGGAAAAAACGCATACGCCCTTTTTGGCCAACCAAGCAAGCCGGAAGGGCAAATCAGCGCTACAAAGAAGTCTCGCTTGCCCTCGGTCAAAAGGGCCATGCTGAACAAAGTGTAAAAACCAGAAAAGCAGGACAGGCCATGGAGTCATGGGAGCCTTGCTACGCTGATGGGTGGGATGTAAATTGCCAACAGGCACTCTGGAGAAGAGTACGGTGTGTCCTGAAACAAGTAATAAACACAGCGTAGAGAGCATAGGGCACTTCCACTCATGGGCGTATAAATTGGGAAAACTAAAAATCAACAAGACACAGGCACCCTAAAGTTTACGGCTGCTCTGTTTCCAAGAACCTCCGCTTCGGTACACCTTCAATATCCCAGGAAAGAGAAAAATGGATAAAGAAATGGTAGTACTTGGCACAATGGAATATCACTCAGCCATGAAATCAATGTCATAAGGCTAGTTAGCAGCATGATGAGTGGATTTAGATACGATGATTCTAAGTGAAATAAGTC
The DNA here is from genome assembly GCF_028564815.1 of Eubalaena glacialis. Lineage (NCBI taxonomy): Eukaryota > Metazoa > Chordata > Mammalia > Artiodactyla > Balaenidae > Eubalaena > Eubalaena glacialis. The sequence continues at coordinate 173,270 of NW_026871659.1, read as the reverse complement.
ACACAGAAAAAGACACTTATCCTAAGATATCGCTTATAGAGGGAATGTCAAAATCGCTACACCTGAACTGAATTACAAAACAGAACAGAGTCACACCTTTAGAAGACACACTATGGCTGCTTAACGGGAAAGGTGAGGTGGGGTGATGCATAAAACAAGGGTTTGAAATTAGCTCAGAGACCGCTGAATAAGCCAAATATGTAATAGACAAGGCCTACTCCCTGCTCAGTGAACTGGACTCAACACCCCCTAGTCACCGCACAAGAATATATCTGACTAGTAAGAATCTGAAAACCTATGTATCGATATCTCTCTGCAAGTGAATCAAGATGGTGTAAAGCGGCATCAACACAGCAGGGAAAAGCAGCCAAGCCCGATTCTAAACATAAATTACTTTAAAAAACCCACAAAACAAAGACAGTGAAAGAGAGAGAAATTCTTACAAAATCCGTTCAGGGTCTATGATGCAACCTGGATTGACCATATCTAGACCCACAGCTGGATGAGACATAAGGCTGGACACTCTTGGGGCTGAGAGGATTGGTGAGGTTGGGTGAGCAAACGCAGATACTTTAAAGTAACACTGCGGGGAATACACCCCATGGGTCTCAAATCTCCAGGTACAAGGGCATCTTCCTACATCAAAACATGCCTGGGAAACCCAGAAGATGGTATGCCATGAGATCGGGAAAGGTTTCTAAAATGCACCTCATTTCTCCTCTCCTTGTGCTCGGGTTCACCATTCCAGCTGCTTGACTAACCATCTCCCTACTTGGAGAATCAGCACCTTTAACCTCCTGATTGTACAGGTTGCAATTTGTCCTGAGGATGAACGGGAAGACGCGGAACCAAGGAGAGACGAGCCCTAGGTGTTGGGACAGGCACAGGTCACTCCATTTTCCCATCAGGAAGAAGAATGAACCACAGGCTCAGCCTGCCCCCCAGAACCAAAATAGGGCCTGAAGCAATCCTGCGCTTTTGCGGCCAGCTCCCAAAAAAGCGAGGAGACAAATGGAGCTCAGGGGCCCTGCAATTCACAAACGTGCAGAGTTATAAATGAGAACTCTCGTCCACAAATATATTGAGGGAAGGCAACAAAGAGGATTTGAAAGCAAGGCAGATTTGCAGGAAACAGATTTCAGGGGGTAGATTCGACTCGCCTATAAAGCACATGAAAAGCGGCAAAACGTTGACAATGATGCCCTTGGCCAAAAAGGGCGTATGCGTTTTTCCTTGAATATATTCAGGAAAAAAAGCATACGCCCTTTTTGGCCAACCAAGCAAGCCGGAAGGGCAAATCAGCGCTACAAAGAAGTCTCGCTTGCCCTCGGTCAAAAGGGCCATGCTGAACAAAGTGTAAAAACCAGAAAAGCAGGACAGGCGATGGAGACATGGGAGCCTTGCTACGCTGCTGAGCGGGATGTAAATTGCCAACAGGCACTCTGGAGAAGAGTACGGTGTGTCCTGAAACAAGTAATAAACACAGCGTTGAGAGCATAGGGCATTTCCACTCATGGGCATATAAATTGGGAAAACTAAAAATCAACAAGACACAGGCACCCCAAACTATACGGCTGCTCTGTTTCCAAGAACCTCCACTTCGGTACACCTTCAATATCCCAGGAAAGAGAAAAATGGATAAAGAAATGGTGGTACTTGGCACAATGCAATATCACTCAGCCATGAAATCAATGTCATAAGGCTAGTTAGCAGCATGATGAGTGGATTTAGGTACGATGATTCTAAGTGAAATAAGTCACACAGAAAAAGACACTTATCCTAAGATATCGCTTAGAGAGGGAATATCAAAATCGCTACACTTGAACTGAATTACAAAACAGAACAGAGGCACACCTTTAGAAGACACACTATGGCTGCTTAACCGGAAAGGTGAGGTGGGGTGATGCATAAAACAAGGGTTTGAAATTAGCTCAGACACCGCTCCATAAGCCAAATATGTAATAGACAAGGCCTACTCCCTGCTCAGTGAACTGGACTCAACACCCCCTAGTCACCGCACAAGAATATATCTGACTAGTATGAATCTGAAAACCTATGTATCGATATCTCTCTGCAAGTGAATCAAGAGGGTGTAAAGCGGCATAAACACAGCAGGGAAAAGCAGCCAAACCCCATTCTAAACATACATTACTTTAAAAAACCCACAAAGCAAAGACAGTGAAAGAGAGAGAAATTCTTACAAAATCCGTTCAGGGTCTGTGATGCAACCTGGATTGACCATATCTAGACCCACAGCTGGATGAGACATAAGGCTGGACACTCTTGGGGCTGAGAGGATTGGTGAGGTTGGGTGAGCAAACGCAGATACTTTAAAGTAACACTGCGGAGAACACACCCCATGGGTCTCAAATCTCCAGGGACAAGGGAATCTTCCTACATCAAAACATGCATGGGAAACCCAGAAGATGGTATGCCATGAGATCGGGAAAGGTTTCTAAAACGCACCTAATTTCTCCTCTCCTTGTGCTCGGGTTCGCCATTCCAGCCGCTTGACTAACCATCTCCCTACTTGGAGAATCAGCACCTTTAACCTCCTGATTGTACAAGTTGCAATTTGTCCTGAGGATGAACGGGAAGACGCGGAACCAACGAGAGACGAGCCCTAGGTGTTGGGACAGGCATACGTCACTTCATTTTCCCATCAGGAAGAAGAATGAACCACAGGCTCAGCCTGCCCCCCAGAACCAAAATAGGGCCTGAAGCAATCCTGCGCTTTTGCGGCCAGCTCCCAAAAAAGCGAGGAGACAAATGGAGCTCAGGGGCACTGCAATTCACAAACGTGCAGAGTTATAAATGAGAACTCTCGTCCACAAATATATTGAGGGAAGGCAACGAAGAGGATTTGAAAGCAAGGCAGATTTGCAGGAAACAGATTTCAGGAGGTAGATTCGACTCGCCTTTTAAGCACATGAAAAGCGGCAAAACGTTGACAATGATGCCCTTGGCCAAAAAGGGCGTATGCGTTTTTTCCTGAATATATTCAGGAAAAAACGCATACGCCCTTTTTGGCCAACCAAGCAAGCCGGAAGGGCAAATCAGCGCTACAAAGAAGTCTCGCTTGCCCTCGGTCAAAAGGGCCATGCTGAACAAACAGTAAAAACCAGAAAAGCAGGACAGGCCATGGAGACATGGGAGCCTTGCTACGCTGATGGGCGGGATGTAAATTGCCAACAGGCACTCTGGAGAAGAGTACGGCGTGTCCTGAAACAAGTAATAAACACAGCGTAGAGAGCATAGGGCACTTCCACTCATGGGCGTATAAATTGGGAAAACTAAAAATCAACAAGACACAGGCACCCTAAAGTTTACGGCTGCTCTGTTTCCAAGAACCTCCGCTTCGGTACACCTTCAATATCCCAGGAAAGAGAAAAATGGATAAAGAAATGGTGGTACTTGGCACAATGGAATATCACTCAGCCATGAAATCAATGTCATAAGGCTAGTTAGCAGCATGATGAGTGGATTTAGGTACGATGATTCTAAGTGAAATAAGTCACACAGAAAAAGCCACTTATCCTAAGATATCGCTTATAGAGGGAATGTCAAAATCGCTACACTTGAACTGAATTACAAAAGAGAACAGAGTCACACCTTTAGAAGACACACTATGGCTGCTTAACGGGAAAGGTGAGGTGGGGTGATGCATAAAACAAGGGTTTGAAATTAGCTCAGACACCGCTCCATAAGCCAAATATGTAATAGACAAGGCCTACTCCCTGCTCAGTGAACTGGACTCAACACCCCCTAGTCACCGCACAGGAATATATCTGACTAGTATGAATCTGAAAACCTATGTATCGATATCTCTCTGCAAGTGAAACAAGAGGGTGTAAAGCGGCATAAACACAGCAGGGAAAAGCAGCCAAACCCCATTCTAAACATACATTACTTTAAAAAACCCACAAAGCAAAGACAGTGAAAGAGAGAGAAATTCTTACAAAATCCGTTCAGGGTCTCTGATGCAACCTGGATTGACCATATCTAGACCCACAGCTGGATGAGACATAAGGCTGGACACTCTTGGGGCTGAGAGGATTGGTGAGGTTGGGTGAGCAAATGCAGATACTTTAAAGTAACACCGCGGGGTACCCACCCCATGGGTCTCAAATCTCCAGGTACAAGGGAATCTTCCTACATCAAAACATGCATGGGAAACCCAGAAGATGGTATGCCGTGAGATCGGGAAAGGTTTCTAAAGCGCACCTCATTTCTCCTCTCCTTTTGCTCGGGTTCGCCATTCCAGCCGCTTGACTAACCGTCTCTCTACTTGGAGAATCAGCACCTTTAACCTCCTGTTTCGTCCAGGTTGCAATTTGTCCTGAGGATGAACGGGAAGACGGGGAACCAACGAGAGACTAGCCCTAGGTGTTGGGACAGGCACAGGTCACTCCATTTTCCCATCAGGAAGAAGAATGAACCACAGGCTCAGCCTAGCTCCAGAACCAAAATAGGGCCTGAAGCAATCCTGCGCTTTTGCGGCCAGCTCCCAAAAAAGCGAGGAGATAAATGGAGCTCAGGGGCACTGCAATTCACAAACGTGCAGAGGTATAAATAAGAACTCTCGTCCACAAATATATTGAGGGAAGGCAACGAAGAGGATTTGAAAGCAAGGCAGATTTGCAGGAAACAGATTTCAGGAGGTAGATTCGACTCGCCGTTAAAGCACATGAAAAGCGGCAAAACGTTGACAATGATGCCCTTGGCCAAAAAGGGCTTATGCGTTTTTTCCTGAATATATTCAGGAAAAAACGCATAAGCCCTTTTTGGCCAACCAAGCAAGACGGAAGGGAAAATCAGCGCTACAAAGAAGTCTCGCTTGCCCTCGGTCAAAAGGGCCATGCTGAACAAAGTGTAAAAACCAGAAAAGCAGGACAGGCCATGGAGACATGGGAGCCTTGCTACGCTGATGGGCGGGATGTAAATTGCCAACAGGCACTCTGGAGAAGAGTACGGTGTGTCCTGAAACAAGTAATAAACACAGCGTAGAGAGCATAGGGCACTTCCACTCATGGGCGTATAAATTGGGAAAACTAAAAATCAACAAGACACAGGCACCCTAAAGTTTACGGCTGCTCTGTTTCCAGGAACCTCCGCTTCGGTACACCTTCAATATCCCAGGAAAGAGAAAAATGGATAAAGAAATGGTAGTAATTGGCACAATGGAATATCACTCAGCCATGAAATAAATGTCATAAGGCTAGTTAGCAGCATGATGAGTGGATTTAGATACGATGATTCTAAGTGAAATAAGTCACACAGAAAAAGACACTTATCCTAAGATATCACTTATAGAGGGAATGTCAAAATCGCTACACTTGAACTGAATTACAAAACAGAACAGAGTCACACCTTTAGAAGACACACTATGGCTGCTTAACAGGAAAGGTGAGGTGGGGTGATGCATAAAACAAGGGTTTGAAATTAGCTCAGAGACCACTCCATAAGCCAAATATGTAATAGACAAGGCCTACTCCCTGCTCAGTGAACTGGACTCAACACACCCTAGTCACCACACAAGAATATATCTGACTAGTAAGAATCTGAAAACCTATGTATCGATATCTCTCTGCAAGTGAATGAAGAGGGTGTAAAGCGGCATCAACACAGCAGGGAAAAGCAGCCAAGCCCGATTCTAAACATAAATTACTTTAAAAAACCCACAAAACAAAGACAGTGAAAGAGAGAGAAATTCTTACAAAATCCGTTCAGTGTCTGTGATGCAACCTGGATTGACCATATCTAGACCCACAGCTGGATGAGACATAAGGCTGGACACTCTTGGGGCTGAGAGGATTGGTGAGGTTGGGTGAGCAAACGCAGATACTTTAAAGTAACACTGCGGAGAACACACCCCATGGGTCTCAAATCTCCAGGGACAAGGGAATCTTCCTACATCAAAACATGCATGGGAAACCCAGAAGATGGTATGCCATGAGATCGGGAAAGGTTTCTAAAACGCACCTCATTTCTCCTCTCCTTGTGCTCGGGTTCGCCATTCCAGCCGCTTGACTAACCATCTCCCTACTTGGAGAATCAGCACCTTTAACCTCCTGATTGTACAAGTTGCAATTTGTCCTGAGGATGAACGGGAAGACGCGGAACCAACGAGAGACGAGCCCTAGGTGTTGGGACAGGCATAGGTCACTCCATTTTCCCATCAGGAAGAAGAATGAACCACAGGCTCAGCCTGCCCCCCAGAACCAAAATAGGGCCTGAAGCAATCCTGCGCTTTTGCGGCCAGCTCCCAAAAAAGCGAGGAGACAAATGGAGCTCAGGGGCACTGCAATTCACAAACGTGCAGAGGAATAAATGAGAACTCTCGTCCACAAATATATTGAGGGAAGGCAACGAAGAGGATTTGAAAGCAAGGCAGATTTGCAGGAAACAGATTTCAGGAGGTAGATTCGACTCGCCTTTTAAGCACATGAAAAGCGGCAAAACGTTGACAATGATGCCCTTGGCCAAAAAGGGCGTATGCGTTTTTTCCTGAATATATTCAGGAAAAAACGCATACGCCCTTTTTGGCAAACCAAGCAAGCCGGAAGGGCAAATCAGCGCTACAAAGAAGTCTCGCTTGCCCTCGGTCAAAAGGGCCATGCTGAACAAACAGTAAAAACCAGAAAAGCAGGACAGGCCATGGAGACATGGGAGCCTTGCTACGCTGATGGGCGGGATGTAAATTGCCAACAGGCACTCTGGAGAAGAGTACGGTGTGTCCTGAAACAAGTAATAAACACAGCGTAGAGAGCATAGGGCACTTCCACTCATGGGCATATAAATTGGGAAAACTAAAAATCAACAAGACTCAGGCACCCTAAAGTTTACGGCTGCTCTGTTTCCAAGAACCTCCGCTTCGGTACACCTTCAATATCCCAGGAAAGAGAAAAATGGATAAAGAAATGGTGGTATTTGGCACAATGGAATATCACTCAGCCATGAAATCAATGTCATAAGGCTAGTTAGCAGCATGATGAGTGGATTTAGGTACGATGATACTAAGTGAAATAAGTCACACAGAAAAAGGCACATATCCTAAGATATCGCTTATAGAGGGAATGTCAAAATCGCTACACTTGAACTGAATTACAAAAGAGAACAGAGTCACACCTTTAGAAGACACACTATGGCTGCTTAACGGGAAAGGTGAGGTGGGGTGATGCATAAAACAAGGGTTTGAAATTAGCTCAGACACCGCTCCATAAGCCAAATATGTAATAGACAAGGCCTACTCCCTGCTCAGTGAACTGGACTCAACACCCCCTAGTCACCGCACAGGAATATATCTGACTAGTATGAATCTGAAAACCTATGTATCGATATCTCTCTGCAAGTGAAACAAGAGGGTGTAAAGCGGCATAAACACAGCAGGGAAAAGCAGCCAAACCCCATTCTAAACATACATTACTTTAAAAAACCCACAAAGCAAAGACAGTGAAAGAGAGAGAAATTCTTACAAAATCCGTTCAGGGTCTCTGATGCAACCTGGATTGACCATATCTAGACCCACAGCTGGATGAGACATAAGGCTGGACACTCTTGGGGCTGAGAGGATTGGTGAGGTTGGGTGAGCAAATGCAGATACTTTAAAGTAACACCGCGGGGTACCCACCCCATGGGTCTCAAATCTCCAGGTACAAGGGAATCTTCCTACATCAAAACATGCATGGGAAACCCAGAAGATGGTATGCCGTGAGATCGGGAAAGGTTTCTAAAGCGCACCTCATTTCTCCTCTCCTTTTGCTCGGGTTCGCCATTCCAGCCGCTTGACTAACCATCTCTCTACTTGGAGAATCAGCACCTTTAACCTCCTGTTTCGTCCAGGTTGCAATTTGTCCTGAGGATGAACGGGAAGACGGGGAACCAACGAGAGACTAGCCCTAGGTGTTGGGACAGGCACAGGTCACTCCATTTTCCCATCAGGAAGAAGAATGAACCACAGGCTCAGCCTAGCCCCAGAACCAAAATAGGGCCTGAAGCAATCCTGCGCTTTTGCGGCCAGCTCCCAAAAAAGCGAGGAGACAAATGGAGCTCAGGGGCACTGCAATTCACAAACGTGCAGAGGTATAAATGAGAACTCTCGTCCACAAATATATTGAGGGAAGGCAACGAAGAGGATTTGAAAGCAAGGCAGATTTGCAGGAAACAGATTTCAGGAGGTAGATTCGACTCGCCTTTAAAGCACATGAAAAGCGGCAAAACGTTGACAATGATGCCCTTGGCCAAAAAGGGCTTATGCGTTTTTTCCTGAATATATTCAGGAAAAAACGCATAAGCCCTTTTTGGCCAACCAAGCAAGACGGAAGGGAAAATCAGCGCTACAAAGAAGTCTCGCTTGCCCTCGGTCAAAAGGGCCATGCTGAACAAAGTGTAAAAACCAGAAAAGCAGGACAGGCCATGGAGACATGGGAGCCTTGCTACGCTGATGGGCGGGATGTAAATTGCCAACAGGCACTCTGGAGAAGAGTACGGTGTGTCCTGAAACAAGTAATAAACACAGCGTAGAGAGCATAGGGCACTTCCACTCATGGGCGTATAAATTGGGAAAACTAAAAATCAACAAGACACAGGCACCCTAAAGTTTACGGCTGCTCTGTTTCCAAGAACCTCCGCTTCGGTACACCTTCAATATCCCAGGAAAGAGAAAAATGGATAAAGAAATGGTAGTAATTGGCACAATGGAATATCACTCAGCCATGAAATCAATGTCATAAGGCTAGTTAGCAGCATGATGAGTGGATTTAGGTACGATGATTCTAAGTGAAATAAGTCACACAGAACAAGACACTTATCCTAAGATATCGCTTAGAGAGGGAATATCAAAATCGCTACACTTGAACTGAATTACAAAACAGAACAGAGGCACACCTTTAGAAGACACACTATGGCTGCTTAACCGGAAAGGTGAGGTGGGGTGATGCATAAAACAAGGGTTTGAAATTAGCTCAGACACCGCTCCATAAGCCAAATATGTAATAGACAAGGCCTACTCCCTGCTCAGTGAACTGGACTCAACACCCCCTAGTCACCGCACAAGAATATATCTGACTAGTATGAATCTGAAAACCTATGTATCGATATCTCTCTGCAAGTGAATCAAGAGGGTGTAAAGCGGCATAAACACAGCAGGGAAAAGCAGCCAAACCCCATTCTAAACATACATTACTTTAAAAAACCCACAAAGCAAAGACAGTGAAAGAGAGAGAAATTCTTACAAAATCCGTTCAGGGTCTATGATGCAACCTGGATTGACCATATCTAGACCCACAGCTGGATGAGACATAAGGCTGGACACTCTTGGGGCTGAGAGGATTGGTGAGGTTGGGTGAGCAAATGCAGATACTTTAAAGTAATACCGCGGGGTACCCACCCCATGGGTCTCAAATCTCCAGGTACAAGGGAATCTTCCTACATCAAAACAGGCATGGGAAACCCAGAAGATGGTATGCCGTGAGATCGGGAATGGTTTCTAAAACGCACCTCATTTCTCCTCTCCTTGTGCTCGGGTTCGCCATTCCAGCCGCTTGACTAACCATCTCCCTACTTGGAGAATCAGCACCTTTAACCTACTGTTTCGTCCAGGTTGCAATTTGTCCTGAGGATGAACGGGAAGATGGGGAACCAACGAGAGACTAGCCCTAGGTGTTGGGACAGGCACAGGTCACTCCATTTTCCCATCAGGAAGAAGAATGAACCACAGGCTCAGCCTGCCCCCCAGAACCAAAATAGGGCCTGAAGCAATCCTGCGCTTTTGCGGCCAGCTCCCAAAAAAGCGAGGAGACAAATGGAGCTCAGGGGCACTGCAATTCACAAACGTGCAGAGTTATAAATGAGAACTCTCGTCCACAAATATATTGAGGGAAGGCAACGAAGAGGATTTGAAAGCAAGGCAGATTTGCAGGAAACAGATTTCAGGAGGTAGATTCGACTCGCCTTTAAAGCACATGAAAAGCGGCAAAAGTTTGACAATGATGACCTTGGCCAAAAAGGGCGTATGCGTTTTTTCCTGAATATATTCAGGAAAAAACGCATACGCCCTTTTTGGCCAACCAAGCAAGCCGGAAGGGCAAATCAGCGCTACAAAGAAGTCTCGCTTGCCCTCGGTCAAAAGGGCCATGCTGAACAAAGTGTAAAAACCAGAAAAGCAGGACAGGCCATGGAGACATGGGAGCCTTGCTACGCTGATGGGCGGGATGTAAATTGCCAACAGGCACTCTGGAGATGAGTACGGTGTGTCCTGAAACAAGTAATAAACACAGCGTTGAGAGCATAGGGCACTTCCACTCATGGGCGTATAAATTGGGAAAACTAAAAATCAACAAGACACAGGCACCCCAAACTTTACGGCTGCTCTGTTGCCAAGAACCTCCGCTTCGGTACACCTTCAATATCCCAGGAAAGAGAAAAATGGATAAAGAAATGGTGGTACTTGGCACAATGCAATATCACTCAGCCATGAAATCAATGTCATAAGGCTAGTTAGCAGCATGATGAGTGGATTTAGGTACGATGATTCTAAGTGAAATAAGTCACACAGAAAAAGGCACTTATCCTAAGATATCGCTTATAGAGGGAATGTCAAAATCGCTACACTTGAACTGAATTACAAAACAGAACAGAGGCACACCTTTAGAAGACACACTATGGCTGCTTAACGGGAAAGGTGAGGTGGGGTGATGCATAAAACAAGGGTTTGAAATTAGCTCAGAGACCGCTCCATAAGCCAAATATGAAATAGACAAGGCCTACTCCCTGCTCAGTGAACTGGACTCAACACACCCTAGTCACCACACAAGAATATATCTGACTAGTAAGAATCTGAAAACCTATGTATTGATATCTCTCTGCAAGTGAATCAAGAGGGTGTAAAGCAGCATAAACACAGCAGGGAAAAGCAGCCAAACCCCATTCTAAACATACATTACTTTAAAAAACCCACAAAGCAAAGACAGTGAAAGAGAGAGAAATTCTTACAAAATCCGTTCAGGGTCTCTGATGCCACCTGGTTCGACCATATCTAGACCCACAGCTGGATGAGAAATAAGGCTGGACACTCTTGGGGCTGAGAGGATTGGTGAGGTTGGGTGAGCAAATGCAGATACTTTAAAGTAATACCGCAGGGTACCCACCCCATGGGTCTCAAATCTCCAGGTACAAGGGAATCTTCCTACATCAAAACAGGCATGGGAAACCCAGAAGATGGTATGCCGTGAGATTGAGAAAGGTTTCTAAAACGCACCTCATTTCTCCTCTCCTTGTGCTCGGGTTCGCCATTCCAGCCGCTTGACTAAACATCTCCCTACTTGGAGAATCAGCACGTTTAACCTCCTGTTTCGTCCAGGTTGCAATTTGTCCTGAGGATGAACGGGAAGACGGGGAACCAACGAGAGACTAGCCCTAGGTGTTGGGACAGGCACAGATCACTCCATTTTCCCATCAGGAAGAAGAATGAACCACAGGCTCAGCCTGCCCCCCAGAACCAAAATAGGGCCTGAAGCAATCCTGCGCTTTTGCGGCCAGCTCCCAAAAAAGCGAGGAGACAAATGGAGCTCAGGGGCACTGCAATTCACAAACGTGCAGAGTTATCAATGAGAACTCTCGTCCAAAAATATATTGAGGGAAGGCAACGAAGAGGATTTGAAAGCAAGGCAGATTTGCAGGAAACAGATTTCAGGAGGTAGATTCGACTCGCCTTTAAAGCACATGAAAAGCGGCAAAAGGTTGACAATGATGCCCTTGGCCAAAAAGGGCGTATGCGTTTTTTCCTGAATATATTCAGGAAAAAACGCATACGCCCTTTTTGGCCAACCAAGCAAGCCGGAAGGGCAAATCAGCGCTACAAAGAAGTCTCGCTTGCCCTCGGTCAAAAGGGCCATGCTGAACAAAGTGTAAAAACCAGAAAAGCAGGATAGGCCATGGAGACATGGGAGCCTTGCTACGCTGATGGGCGGGATGTAAATTGCCAACAGGCACTCTGGAGATGAGTACGGTGTGTCCTGAAACAAGTAATAAACACAGCGTTGAGAGCATAGGGCACTTCCACTCATGGGCGTATAAATTGGGAAAACTAAAAATCAACAAGACACAGGCACCCCAAACTTTACGGCTGCTCTGTTGCCAAGAACCTCCGCTTCGGTACATCTTCAATATCCCAGGAAAGAGAAAAATGGATAAAGAAATGGTGGTACTTGGCACAATGCAATATCACTCAGCCATGAAATCAATGTCATAAGGCTAGTTAGCAGCATGATGAGTGGATTTAGGTACGATGATTCTAAGTGAAATAAGTCACACAGAAAAAGGCACTTATCCTAAGATATCGCTTATAGAGGGAATGTCAAAATCGCTACACTTGAACTGAATTACAAAACAGAACAGAGGCACACCTTTAGAAGACACACTATGGCTGCTTAACCGGAAAGGTGAGGTGGGGTGATGCATAAAACAAGGGTTTGAAATTAGCTCAGAGACCGCTCCATAAGCCAAATATGTAATAGACAAGGCCTACTCCCTGCTCAGTAAACTGGACTCAACACACCCTAGTCACCACACAAGAATATATCTGACTGGTAAGAATCTGAAAACCTATGTATCGATATCTCTCTGCAAGTGAATCAAGAGGGTGTAAAGCGGCATCAACACAGCAGGGAAAAGCAGCCAAGCCCGATTCTAAACATACATTACTTTAAAAAACCCACAAAACAAAGACAGTGAAAGAGAGAGAAATTCTTACAAAATCCGTTCAGGGTCTATGATGCAACCTGGATTGACCATATCTAGACCCACAGCTGGATGAGACAGAAGGCTGGACACTCTTGGGGCTGAGAGGATTGGTGAGATTGGGTGAGCAAACGCAGATACTTTAAAGTAACACTGCGGGGAACACACCCCATGGGTCTCAAATCTCCAGGTACAAGGGCATCTTCCTACATCAAAACATGCATGGGAAACCCAGAAGATGGTATGCCATGAGATCGGGAAAGGTTTCTAAAATGCACCTCATTTCTCCTCTCCTTGTGCTCGGGTTCACCATTCCAGCTGCTTGACTAACCATCTCCCTACTTGGAGAATCAGCACCTTTAACCTCCTGATTGTACTGGTTGCAATTTGTCCTGAGCATGAACGTGAAGACGGGGAACCAACGAGAGACGAGCCCTAGGTGTTGGGACAGGCATAGGTCACTCCATTTTCCCATCAGGAAGAAGAATGAACCACAGGCTCAGCCTGCCCCCCAGAACCAAAATAGGGCCTGAAGCAATCCTGCGCTTTTGCGGCCAGCTCCCAAAAAAGCGAGGAGCCAAATGGAGCTCAGGGGCACTGCAATTCACAAACGTGCAGAGTTATAAATGAGAACTCTCGTCCACAAATATATTGAGGGAAGGCAACGAAGAGGATTTGAAAGCAAGGCAGATTTGCAGGAAACTGATTTCAGGAGGTAGATTCGCCTCGCCTTTAAAGCACATGAAAAGCGGCAAAACGTTGACAATGATGCCCTTGGCCAAAAAGGGCGTATGCGTTTTTTCCTGAATATATTCAGGAAAAAACGCATACGCCCTTTTTGGCCAACCAAGCAAGCCGGAAGGGCAAATCAGCGCTACAAAGAAGTCTCGCTTGCCCTCGGTCAAAAGGGCCATGCTGAACAAACAGTAAAAACCAGAAAAGCAGGACAGGCCATGGAGACATGGGAGCCTTGCTACGCTGATGGGCGGGATGTAAATTGCCAACAGGCACTCTGGAGATGAGTACGGTGTGTCCTGAAACAAGTAATAAACACAGCGTTGAGAGCATAGGGCACTTCCACTCATGGGCGTATAAATTGGGAAAACTAAAAATCAACAAGACACAGGCACCCCAAACTTTACGGCTGCTCTGTTGCCAAGAACCTCCGCTTCGGTACATCTTCAATATCCCAGGAAAGAGAAAAATGGATAAAGAAATGGTGGTACTTGGCACAATGCAATATCACTCAGCCATGAAATCAATGTCATAAGGCTAGTTAGCAGCATGATGAGTGGATTTAGGTACGATGATTCTAAGTGAAATAAGTCACACAGAAAAAGGCACTTATCCTAAGATATCGCTTATAGAGGGAATGTCAAAATCGCTACACTTGAACTGAATTACAAAACAGAACAGAGGCACACCTTTAGAAGACACACTATGGCTGCTTAACCGGAAAGGTGAGGTGGGGTGATGCATAAAACAAGGGTTTGAAATTAGCTCAGAGACCGCTCCATAAGCCAAATATGTAATAGACAAGGCCTACTCCCTGCTCAGTAAACTGGACTCAACACACCCTAGTCACCACACAAGAATATATCTGACTGGTAAGAATCTGAAAACCTATGTATCGATATCTCTCTGCAAGTGAATCAAGAGGGTGTAAAGCGGCATCAACACAGCAGGGAAAAGCAGCCAAGCCCGATTCTAAACATACATTACTTTAAAAAACCCACAAAACAAAGACAGTGAAAGAGAGAGAAATTCTTACAAAATCCGTTCAGGGTCTATGATGCAACCTGGATTGACCATATCTAGACCCACAGCTGGATGAGACAGAAGGCTGGACACTCTTGGGGCTGAGAGGATTGGTGAGATTGGGTGAGCAAACGCAGATACTTTAAAGTAACACTGCGGGGAACACACCCCATGGGTCTCAAATCTCCAGGTACAAGGGCATCTTCCTACATCAAAACATGCATGGGAAACCCAGAAGATGGTATGCCATGAGATCGGGAAAGGTTTCTAAAATGCACCTCATTTCTCCTCTCCTTGTGCTCGGGTTCACCATTCCAGCTGCTTGACTAACCATCTCCCTACTTGGAGAATCAGCACCTTTAACCTCCTGATTGTACTGGTTGCAATTTGTCCTGAGCATGAACGTGAAGACGGGGAACCAACGAGAGACGAGCCCTAGGTGTTGGGACAGGCATAGGTCACTCCATTTTCCCATCAGGAAGAAGAATGAACCACAGGCTCAGCCTGCCCCCCAGAACCAAAATAGGGCCTGAAGCAATCCTGCGCTTTTGCGGCCAGCTCCCAAAAAAGCGAGGAGCCAAATGGAGCTCAGGGGCACTGCAATTCACAAACGTGCAGAGTTATAAATGAGAACTCTCGTCCACAAATATATTGAGGGAAGGCAACGAAGAGGATTTGAAAGCAAGGCAGATTTGCAGGAAACTGATTTCAGGAGGTAGATTCGCCTCGCCTTTAAAGCACATGAAAAGCGGCAAAACGTTGACAATGATGCCCTTGGCCAAAAAGGGCGTATGCGTTTTTTCCTGAATATATTCAGGAAAAAACGCATACGCCCTTTTTGGCCAACCAAGCAAGCCGGAAGGGCAAATCAGCGCTACAAAGAAGTCTCGCTTGCCCTCGGTCAAAAGGGCCATGCTGAACAAACAGTAAAAACCAGAAAAGCAGGACAGGCCATGGAGACATGGGAGCCTTGCTACGCTGATGGGCGGGATGTAAATTGCCAACAGGCACTCTGGAGATGAGTACGGTGTGTCCTGAAACAAGTAATAAACACAGCGTTGAGAGCATAGGGCACTTCCACTCATGGGCGTATAAATTGGGAAAACTGAAAATCAACAAGACACAGGCACCCCAAACTTTACGGCTGCTCTGTTGCCAAGAACCTCCGCTTCGGTACACCTTCAATATCCCAGGAAAGAGAAAAATGGATAAAGAAATGGTGGTACTTGGCACAATGCAATATCACTCAGCCATGAAATCAATGTCATAAGGCTAGTTAGCAGCATGATGAGTGGATTTAGGTCCGATGATTCTAAGTGAAATAAGTCACACAGAAAAAGGCACTTATCCTAAGATATCGCTTATAGAGGGAATGTCAAAATCGCTACACTTGAACTGAATTACAAAACAGAACAGAGGCACACCTTTAGAAGACACACTATGGCTGCTTAACGGGAAAGGTGAGGTGGGGTGATGCATAAAACAAGGGTTTGAAATTAGCTCAGAGACCGCTCCATAAGCCAAATATGAAATAGACAAGGCCTACTCCCTGCTCAGTGAACTGGACTCAACACACCCTAGTCACCACACAAGAATATATCTGACTAGTAAGAATCTGAAAACCTATGTATCGATATCTCTCTGCAAGTGAATCAAGAGGGTGTAAAGCGGCATCAACACAGCAGGGAAAAGCAGCCAAGCCCGATTCTAAACATACATTACTTTAAAAAACCCACAAAGCAAAGACAGTGAAAGAGAGAGAAATTCTTACAAAATCCGTTCAGGGGCTCTGATGCCACCTGGTTCGACCATATCTAGACCCACAGCTGGATGAGAAATAAGGCTGGACACTCTTGGGGCTGAGAGGATTGGTGAGGTTGGGTGAGCAAATGCAGATACTTTAAAGTAATACCGCGGGGTACCCACCCCATGGGTCTCAAATCTCCAGGTACAAGGGAATCTTCCTACATCAAAACAGGCATGGGAAACCCAGAAGATGGTATGCCGTGAGATTGAGAAAGGTTTCTAAAACGCACCTCATTTCTCCTCTCCTTGTGCTCGGGTTCGCCATTCCAGCCGCTTGACTAAACATCTCCCTACTTGGAGAATCAGCACGTTTAACCTCCTGTTTCGTCCAGGTTGCAATTTGTCCTGAGGATGAACGGGAAGACGGGGAACCAACGAGAGACTAGCCCTAGGTGTTGGGACAGGCACAGATCACTTCATTTTCCCATCAGGAAGAAGAATGAACCACAGGCTCAGCCTGCCCCCCAGAACCAAAATAGGGCCTGAAGCAATCCTGCGCTTTTGCGGCCAGCTCCCAAAAAAGCGAGGAGACAAATGGAGCTCAGGGGCACTGCAATTCACAAACGTGCAGAGTTATAAATGAGAACTCTCGTCCAAAAATATATTGAGGGAAGGCAACGAAGAGGATTTGAAAGCAAGGCAGATTTGCAGGAAACAGATTTCAGGAGGTAGATTCGACTCGCCTTTAAAGCACATGAAAAGCGGCAAAACGTTGACAATGATGCCCTTGGCCAAAAAGGGCGTATGCGTTTTTTCCTGAATATATTCAGGAAAAAACGCATACGCCCTTTTTGGCCAACCAAGCAAGCCGGAAGGGCAAATCAGCGCTACAAAGAAGTCTCGCTTGCCCTCGGTCAAAAGGGCCATGCTGAACAAAGTGTAAAACCCAGAAAAGCAGGACAGGCCATGGAGACATGGGAGCCTTGCTACGCTGATGGGCGGGATGTAAATTGCCAACAGGCACTCTGGAGATGAGTACGGTGTGTCCTGAAACAAGTAATAAACACAGCGTTGAGAGCATAGGGCACTTCCACTCATGGGCGTATAAATTGGGAAAACTGAAAATCAACAAGACACAGGCACCCCAAACTTTACGGCTGCTCTGTTTCCAAGAACCTCCGCTTCGGTACACCTTCAATATCCCAGGAAAGAGAAAAATGGATAAAGAAATGGTGGTACTTGGCACAATGCAATATCACTCAGCCATGAAATCAATGTCATAAGGCTAGTTAGCAGCATGATGAGTGCATTTAGGTACGATGATTCTAAGTGAAATAAGTCACACAGAAAAAGGCACTTATCCTAAGATATCGCTTATAGAGGGAATGTGAAAATCGCTACACTTGAACTGAATTACAAAACAGAACAGAGGCACACCTTTAGAAGACACACTATGGCTGCTTAACCGGAAAGGTGAGGTGGGGTGATGCATAAAACAAGGGTTTGAAATTAGCTCAGACACCGCTCCATAAGCCAAATATGTAATAGACAAGGCCTACTCCCTGCTCAGTGAACTGGACTCAACACCCCCTAGTCACCGCACAAGAATATATCTGACTAGTATGAATCTGAAAACCTATGTATTGATATCTCTCTGCAAGTGAATCAAGAGGGTGTAAAGCGGCATAAACACAGCAGGGAAAAGCAGCCAAACCCCATTCTAAACATACATTACTTTAAAAAACCCACAAAGCAAAGACAGTGAAAGAGAGAGAAATTCTTACAAAATCCGTTCAGGGGCTCTGATGCCACCTGGTTCGACCATATCTAGACCCACAGCTGGATGAGAAATAAGGCTGGACACTCTTGGGGCTGAGAGGATTGGTGAGGTTGGGTGAGCAAATGCAGATACTTTAAAGTAATACCGCGGGGTACCCACCCCATGGGTCTCAAATCTCCAGGTACAAGGGAATCTTCCTACATCAAAACAGGCATGGGAAACCCAGAAGATGGTATGCCGTGAGATTGAGAAAGGTTTCTAAAACGCACCTCATTTCTCCTCTCCTTGTGCTCGGGATCACCATTCCAGCCGCTTGACTAAACATCTCCCTACTTGGAGAATCAGCACGTTTAACCTCCTGTTTCGTCCAGGTTGCAATTTGTCCTGAGGATGAACGGGAAGACGGGGAACCAACGAGAGACTAGCCCTAGGTGTTGGGACAGGCACAGATCACTCCATTTTCCCATCAGGAAGAAGAATGAACCACAGGCTCAGCCTGCCCCCCAGAACCAAAATAGGGCCTGAAGCAATCCTGCGCTTTTGCGGCCAGCTCCCAAAAAAGCGAGGAGACAAATGGAGCTCAGGGGCACTGCAATTCACAAACGTGCAGAGTTATCAATGAGAACTCTTGTCCACAAATATATTGAGGGAAGGCAACGAAGAGGATTTGAAAGCAAGGCAGATTTGCAGGAAACAGATTTCAGGAGGTAGATTCGACTCGCCTTTAAAGCACATGAAAAGCGGCAAAAGGTTGACAATGATGCCCTTGGCCAAAAAGGGCGTATGCGTTTTTTCCTGAATATATTCAGGAAAAAACGCATACGCCCTTTTTGGCCAACCAAGCAAGCCGGAAGGGCAAATCAGCGCTACAAAGAAGTCTCGCTTGCCCTCGGTCAAAAGGGCCATGCTGAACAAAGTGTAAAAACCAGAAAAGCAGGATAGGCCATGGAGACATGGGAGCCTTGCTACGCTGATGGGTGGGATGTAAATTGCCAACAGGCACTCTGGAGATGAGTACGGTGTGTCCTGAAACAAGTAATAAACACAGCGTTGAGAGCATAGGGCACTTCCACTCATGGGCGTATAAATTGGGAAAACTAAAAATCAACAAGACACAGGCACCCCAAACTTTACGGCTGCTCTGTTGCCAAGAACCTCCGCTTCGGTACATCTTCAATATCCCAGGGAAGAGAAAAATGGATAAAGAAATGGTGGTACTTGGCACAATGCAATATCACTCAGCCATGAAATCAATGTCATAAGGCTAGTTAGCAGCATGATGAGTGGATTTAGGTACGATGATTCTAAGTGAAATAAGTCACACAGAAAAAGGCACTTATCCTAAGATATCGCTTATAGAGGGAATGTCAAAATCGCTACACTTGAACTGAATTACAAAACAGAACAGAGGCACACCTTTAGAAGACACACTATGGCTGCTTAACGGGAAAGGTGAGGTGGGGTGATGCATAAAACAAGGGTTTGAAATTAGCTCAGAGACCGCTCCATAAGCCAAATATGAAATAGACAAGGCCTACTCCCTGCTCAGTGAACTGGACTCAACACACCCTAGTCACCACACAAGAATATATCTGACTAGTAAGAATCTGAAAACCTATGTATCGATATCTCTCTGCAAGTGAATCAAGAGGGTGTAAAGCGGCATCAACACAGCAGGGAAAAGCAGCCAAGCCCGATTCTAAACATACATTACTTTAAAAAACCCACAAAGCAAAGACAGTGAAAGAGAGAGAAATTCTTACAAAATACGTTCAGGGGCTCTGATGCCACCTGGTTCGACCATATCTAGACCCACAGCTGGATGAGACATAAGGCTGGACACTCTTGGGGCTGAGAGGATTGGTGAGGTTGGGTGAGCAAATGCAGATACTTTAAAGTAATACCGCGGGGTACCCACCCCATGGGTCTCAAATCTCCAGGTACAAGGGAATCTTCCTACATCAAAACAGGCATGGGAAACCCAGAAGATGGTATGCCGTGAGATTGAGAAAGGTTTCTAAAACGCACCTCATTTCTCCTCTCCTTGTGCTCGGGTTCGCCATTCCAGCCGCTTGACTAAACATCTCCCTACTTGGAGAATCAGCACGTTTAACCTCCTGTTTCGTCCAGGTTGCAATTTGTCCTGAGGATGAACGGGAAGACGGGGAACCAACGAGAGACTAGCCCTAGGTGTTGGGACAGGCACAGATCACTCCATTTTCCCATCAGGAAGAAGAATGAACCACAGGCTCAGCCTGCCCCCCAGAACCAAAATAGGGCCTGAAGCAATCCTGCGCTTTTGCGGCCAGCTCCCAAAAAAGCGAGGAGACAAATGGAGCTCAGGGGCACTGCAATTCACAAACGTGCAGAGTTATAAATGAGAACTCTCGTCCAAAAATATATTGAGGGAAGGCAACGAAGAGGATTTGAAAGCAAGGCAGATTTGCAGGAAACAGATTTCAGGAGGTAGATTCGACTCGCCTTTAAAGCACATGAAAAGCGGCAAAACGTTGACAATGATGCCCTTGGCCAAAAAGGGCGTATGCGTTTTTTCCTGAATATATTCAGGAAAAAACGCATACGCCCTTTTTGGCCAACCAAGCAAGCCGGAAGGGCAAATCAGCGCTACAAAGAAGTCTCGCTTGCCCTCGGTCAAAAGGGCCATGCTGAACAAAGTGTAAAACCCAGAAAAGCAGGACAGGCCATGGAGACATGGGAGCCTTGCTACGCTGAGGGGCGGGATGTAAATTGCCAACAGGCACTCTGGAGATGAGTACGGTGTGTCCTGAAACAAGTAATAAACACAGCGTTGAGAGCATAGGGCACTTCCACTCATGGGCGTATAAATTGGGAAAACTGAAAATCAACAAGACACAGGCACCCCAAACTTTACGGCTGCTCTGTTTCCAAGAACCTCCGCTTCGGTACACCTTCAATATCCCAGGAAAGAGAAAAATGGATAAAGAAATGGTGGTACTTGGCACAATGCAATATCACTCAGCCATGAAATCAATGTCATAAGGCTAGTTAGCAGCATGATGAGTGGATTTAGGTACGATGATTCTAAGTGAAATAAGTCACACAGAAAAAGGCACTTATCCTAAGATATCGCTTATAGAGGGAATGTGAAAATCGCTACACTTGAACTGAATTACAAAACAGAACAGAGGCACACCTTTAGAAGACACACTATGGCTGCTTAACCGGAAAGGTGAGGTGGGGTGATGCATAAAACAAGGGTTTGAAATTAGCTCAGACACCGCTCCATAAGCCAAATATGTAATAGACAAGGCCTACTCCCTGCTCAGTGAACTGGACTCAACACCCCCTAGTCACCGCACAAGAATATATCTGACTAGTATGAATCTGAAAACCTATGTATTGATATCTCTCTGCAAGTGAATCAAGAGGGTGTAAAGCGGCATAAACACAGCAGGGAAAAGCAGCCAAACCCCATTCTAAACATACATTACTTTAAAAAACCCACAAAGCAAAGACAGTGAAAGAGAGAGAAATTCTTACAAAATCCGTTCAGGGGCTCTGATGCCACCTGGTTCGACCATATCTAGACCCACAGCTGGATGAGAAATAAGGCTGGACACTCTTGGGGCTGAGAGGATTGGTGAGGTTGGGTGAGCAAATGCAGATACTTTAAAGTAATACCGCGGGGTACCCACCACATGGGTCTCAAATCTCCAGGTACAAGGGAATCTTCCTACATCAAAACAGGCATGGGAAACCCAGAAGATGGTATGCCGTGAGATTGAGAAAGGTTTCTAAAACGCACCTCATTTCTCCTCTCCTTGTGCTCGGGATCGCCATTCCAGCCGCTTGACTAAACATCTCCCTACTTGGAGAATCAGCACGTTTAACCTCCTGTTTCGTCCAGGTTGCAATTTGTCCTGAGGATGAACGGGAAGACGGGGAACCAACGAGAGACTAGCCCTAGGTGTTGGGACAGGCACAGATCACTCCATTTTCCCATCAGGAAGAAGAATGAACCACAGGCTCAGCCTGCCCCCCAGAACCAAAATAGGGCCTGAAGCAATCCTGCGCTTTTGCGGCCAGCTCCCAAAAAAGCGAGGAGACAAATGGAGCTCAGGGGCACTGCAATTCACAAACGTGCAGAGTTATCAATGAGAACTCTCGTCCACAAATATATTGAGGGAAGGCAACGAAGAGGATTTGAAAGCAAGGCAGATTTGCAGGAAACAGATTTCAGGAGGTAGATTCGACTCGCCTTTAAAGCACATGAAAAGCGGCAAAACGTTGACAATGATGCCCTTGGCCAAAAGGGCGTATGCGTTTTTTCCTGAATATATTCAGGAAAAAACGCATACGCCCTTTTTGGCCAACCAAGCAAGCCGGAAGGGCAAATCAGCGCTACAAAGAAGTCTCGCTTGCCCTCGGTCAAAAGGGCCATGCTGAACAAAGTGTAAAAACCAGAAAAGCAGGATAGGCCATGGAGACATGGGAGCCTTGCTACGCTGATGGGTGGGATGTAAATTGTCAACAGGCACTCTGGAGATGAGTACGGTGTGTCCTGAAACAAGTAATAAACACAGCGTTGAGAGCATAGGGCACTTCCACTCATGGGCGTATAAATTGGGAAAACTGAAAATCAACAAGACACAGGCACCCCAAACTTTACGGCTGCTCTGTTTCCAAGAACCTCCGCTTCGGTACACCTTCAATATCCCAGGAAAGAGAAAAATGGATAAAGAAATGGTGGTACTTGGCACAATGCAATATCACTCAGCCATGAAATCAATGTCATAAGGCTAGTTAGCAGCATGATGAGTGGATTTAGGTACGATGATTCTAAGTGAAATAAGTCACACAGAAAAAGGCACTTATCCTAAGATATCGCTTATAGAGGGAATGTCAAAATCGCTACACTTGAACTGAATTACAAAACAGAACAGAGGCACACCTTTAGAAGACACACTATGGCTGCTTAACCGGAAAGGTGAGGTGGGGTGATGCATAAAACAAGGGTTTGAAATTAGCTCAGAGACCGCTCCATAAGCCAAATATGTAATAGACAAGGCCTACTCCCTGCTCAGTAAACTGGACTCAACACACCCTAGTCACCACACAAGAATATATCTGACTGGTAAGAATCTGAAAACCTATGTATCGATATCTCTCTGCAAGTGAATCAAGAGGGTGTAAAGCGGCATCAACACAGCAGGGAAAAGCAGCCAAGCCCGATTCTAAACATAAATTACTTTAAAAAACCCACAAAACAAAGACAGTGAAAGAGAGAGAAATTCTTACAAAATCCGTTCAGGGTCTATGATGCAACCTGGATTGACCATATCTAGACCCACAGCTGGATGAGACAGAAGGCTGGACACTCTTGGGGCTGAGAGGATTGGTGAGGTTGGGTGAGCAAACGCAGATACTTTAAAGTAACACTGCGGGGAACACACCCCATGGGTCTCAAATCTCCAGGTACAAGGGCATCTTCCTACATCAAAACATGCATGGGAAACCCAGAAGATGGTATGCCATGAGATCGGGAAAGGTTTCTAAAATGCACCTCATTTCTCCTCTCCTTGTGCTCGGGTTCACCATTCCAGCTGCTTGACTAACCATCTCCCTACTTGGAGAATCAGCACCTTTAACCTCCTGATTGTACAGGTTGCAATTTGTCCTGAGCATGAACGTGAAGACGGGGAACCAACGAGAGACGAGCCCTAGGTGTTGGGACAGGCATAGGTCACTCCATTTTCCCATCAGGAAGAAGAATGAACCACAGGCTCAGCCTGCCCCCCAGAACCAAAATAGGGCCTGAAGCAATCCTGCGCTTTTGCGGCCAGCTCCCAAAAAAGCGAGGAGCCAAATGGAGCTCAGGGGCACTGCAATTCACAAACGTGAAGAGTTATAAATGAGAACTCTCGTCCACAAATATATTGAGGGAAGGCAACGAAGAGGATTTGAAAGCAAGGCAGATTTGCAGGAAACAGATTTCAGGAGGTAGATTCGCCTCGCCTTTAAAGCACATGAAAAGCGGCAAAACGTTGACAATGATGCCCTTGGCCAAAAAGGGCGTATGCGTTTTTTCCTGAATATATTCAGGAAAAAACGCATACGCCCTTTTTGGCCAACCAAGCAAGCCGGAAGGGCAAATCAGCGCTACAAAGAAGTCTCGCTTGCCCTCGGTCAAAAGGGCCATGCTGAACAAAGTGTAAAAACCAGAAAAGCAGGACAGGCCATGGAGACATGGGAGCCTTGCTACGCTGATGGGCGGGATGTAAATTGCCAACAGGCACTCTGGAGATGAGTACGGTGTGTCCTGAAACAAGTAATAAACACAGCGTTGAGAGCATAGGGCACTTCCACTCATGGGCGTATAAATTGGGAAAACTGAAAATCAACAAGAAACAGGCACCCCAAACTTTACGGCTGCTCTGTTGCCAAGAACCTCCGCTTCGGTACACCTTCAATATCCCAGGAAAGAGAAAAATGGATAAAGAAATGGTGGTACTTGGCACAATGCAATATCACTCAGCCATGAAATCAATGTCATAAGGCTAGTTAGCAGCATGATGAGTGGATTTAGGTACGATGATTCTAAGTGAAATAAGTCACACAGAAAAAGGCACTTATCCTAAGATATCGCTTATAGAGGGAATGTGAAAATCGCTACACTTGAACTGAATTACAAAACAGAACAGAGGCACACCTTTAGAAGACACACTATGGCTGCTTAACCGGAAAGGTGAGGTGGGGTGATGCATAAAACAAGGGTTTGAAATTAGCTCAGAGACCGCTCCATAAGCCAAATATGTAATAGACAAGGCCTACTCCGTGCTCAGTGAACTGGACTCAACACACCCTAGTCACCACACAAGAATATATCTGACTAGTAAGAATCTGAAAACCTATGTATCGATATCTCTCTGCAAGTGAATCAAGAGGGTGTAAAGCGGCATCAACACAGCAGGGAAAAGCAGCCAAGCCCGATTCTAAACATAAATTACTTTAAAAAACCCACAAAACAAAGACAGTGAAAGAGAGAGAAATTCTTACAAAATCCGTTCAGGGTCTATGATGCAACCTGGATTGACCATATCTAGACCCACAGCTGGATGAGACAGAAGGCTGGACACTCTTGGGGCTGAGAGGATTGGTGAGGTTGGGTGAGCAAACACAGATACTTTAAAGTAACACTGCGGGGAACACACCCCATGGGTCTCAAATCTCCAGGTACAAGGGCATCTTCCTACATCAAAACATGCATGGGAAACCCAGAAGATGGTATGCCATGAGATCGGGAAAGGTTTCTAAAATGCACCTCATTACTCCTCTCCTTGTGCTCGGGTTCTCCATTCCAGCTGCTTGACTAACCATCTCCCTACTTGGAGAATCAGCACCTTTAACCTCCTGATTGTACAGGTTGCAATTTGTCCTGAGCATGAACGTGAAGACGGGGAACCAACGAGAGACGAGCCCTAGGTGTTGGGACAGGCATAGGTCACTCCATTTTCCCATCAGGAAGAAGAATGAACCACAGGCTCAGCCTGCCCCCCAGAACCAAAATAGGGCCTGAAGCAATCCTGCGCTTTTGCGGCCAGCTCCCAAAAAAGCGAGGAGCCAAATGGAGCTCAGGGGCACTGCAATTCACAAACGTGCAGAGTTATCAATGAGAACT
Source organism: Eubalaena glacialis (assembly GCF_028564815.1). Classification (NCBI taxonomy): domain Eukaryota; kingdom Metazoa; phylum Chordata; class Mammalia; order Artiodactyla; family Balaenidae; genus Eubalaena; species Eubalaena glacialis. The sequence goes on along the minus strand of NW_026871659.1, from coordinate 147,588 downwards.
CTCGTCCACAAATATATTGAGGGAAGGCAACGAAGAGGATTTGAAAGCAAGGCAGATTTGCAGGAAACAGATTTCAGGAGGTAGATTCGACTCGCCTTTAAAGCACATGAAAAGCGGCAAAACGTTGACAATGATGCCCTTGGCCAAAAAGGGCGTATGCGTTTTTTCCTGAATATATTCAGGAAAAAACGCATACGCCCTTTTTGGCCAACCAAGCAAGCCGGAAGGGCAAATCAGCGCTACAAAGAAGTCTCGCTTGCCCTCGGTCAAAAGGGCCATGCTGAACAAAGTGTAAAAACCAGAAAAGCAGGACAGGCCATGGAGACATGGGAGCCTTGCTACGCTGATGGGCGGGATGTAAATTGCCAACAGGCACTCTGGAGAAGAGTACGGTGTGTCCTGAAACAAGTAATAAACACAGCGTTGAGAGCATAGGGCACTTCCACTCATGGGCGTATAAATTGGGAAAACTGAAAATCAACAAGAAACAGGCACCCCAAACTTTACGGCTGCTCTGTTGCCAAGAACCTCCGCTTCGGTACACCTTCAATATCCCAGGAAAGAGAAAAATGGATAAAGAAATGGTGGTACTTGGCACAATGCAATATCACTCAGCCATGAAATCAATGTCATAAGGCTAGTTAGCAGCATGATGAGTGGATTTAGGTACGATGATTCTAAGTGAAATAAGTCACACAGAAAAAGGCACTTATCCTAAGATATCGCTTATAGAGGGAATGTCAAAATCGCTACACTTGAACTGAATTACAAAACAGAACAGAGGCACACCTTTAGAAGACACACTATGGCTGCTTAACCGGAAAGGTGAGGTGGGGTGATGCATAAAACAAGGGTTTGAAATTAGCTCAGAGACCGCTCCATAAGCCAAATATGTAATAGACAAGGCCTACTCCGTGCTCAGTGAACTGGACTCAACACACCCTAGTCACCACACAAGAATATATCTGACTAGTAAGAATCTGAAAACCTATGTATCGATATCTCTCTGCAAGTGAATCAAGAGGGTGTAAAGCGGCATCAACACAGCAGGGAAAAGCAGCCAAGCCCGATTCTAAACATAAATTACTTTAAAAAACCCACAAAACAAAGACAGTGAAAGAGAGAGAAATTCTTACAAAATCCGTTCAGGGTCTATGATGCAACCTGGATTGACCATATCTAGACCCACAGCTGGATGAGACAGAAGGCTGGACACTCTTGGGGCTGAGAGGATTGGTGAGGTTGGGTGAGCAAACACAGATACTTTAAAGTAACACTGCGGGGAACACACCCCATGGGTCTCAAATCTCCAGGTACAAGGGCATCTTCCTACATCAAAACATGCATGGGAAACCCAGAAGATGGTATGCCATGAGATCGGGAAAGGTTTCTAAAATGCACCTCATTACTCCTCTCCTTGTGCTCGGGTTCTCCATTCCAGCTGCTTGACTAACCATCTCCCTACTTGGAGAATCAGCACCTTTAACCTCCTGATTGTACAGGTTGCAATTTGTCCTGAGCATGAACGTGAAGACGGGGAACCAACGAGAGACGAGCCCTAGGTGTTGGGACAGGCATAGGTCACTCCATTTTCCCATCAGGAAGAAGAATGAACCACAGGCTCAGCCTGCCCCCCAGAACCAAAATAGGGCCTGAAGCAATCCTGCGCTTTTGCGGCCAGCTCCCAAAAAAGCGAGGAGCCAAATGGAGCTCAGGGGCACTGCAATTCACAAACGTGCAGAGTTATAAATGAGAACTCTCGTCCACAAATATATTGAGGGAAGGCAACGAAGAGGATTTGAAAGCAAGGCAGATTTGCAGGAAACAGATTTCAGGAGGTAGATTCGACTCGCCTTTAAAGCACATGAAAAGCGGCAAAACGTTGACAATGATGCCCTTGGCCAAAAAGGGCGTATGCGTTTTTTCCTGAATATATTCAGGAAAAAACGCATACGCCCTTTTTGGCCAACCAAGCAAGCCGGAAGGGCAAAACAGCGCTACAAAGAAGTCTCGCTTGCCCTCGGTCAAAAGGGCCATGCTGAACAAAGTGTAAAAACCAGAAAAGCAGGACAGGCCATGGAGACATGGGAGCCTTGCTACGCTGATGGGCGGGATGTAAATTGCCAACAGGCACTCTGGAGATGAGTACGGTGTGTCCTGAAACAAGTAATAAACACAGCGTTGAGAGCATAGGGCACTTCCACTCATGGGCGTATAAATTGGGAAAACTAAAACTCAACAAGACACAGGCACCCCAAACTTTACGGCTGCTCTGTTTCCAAGAACCTCCGCTTCGGTACACCTTCAATATCCCAGGAAAGAGAAAAATGGATAAAGAACTGGTGGTACTTGGCACAATGCAATATCACTCAGCCATGAAATCAATGTCATAATGCTAGTTAGCAGCATGATGAGTGGATTTAGGTACGATGATTCTAAGTGAAATAAGTCACACAGAAAAAGGCACTTATCCTAAGATATCGCTTATAGAGGGAATGTCAAAATCGCTACACTTGAACTGAATTACAAAACAGAACAGAGGCACACCTTTAGAAGACACACTATGGCTGCTTAACCGGAAAGGTGAGGTGGGGTGATGCATAAAACAAGGGTTTGAAATTAGCTCAGACACCGCTCCATAAGCCAAATATGTAATAGACAAGGCCTACTCCCTGCTCAGTGAACTGGACTCAACACCCCCTAGTCACAGCACAAGAATATATCTGACTAGTATGAATCTGAAAACCTATGTATTGATATCTCTCTGCAAGTGAATCAAGAGGGTGTAAAGCGGCATAAACACAGCAGGGAAAAGCAGCCAAACCCCATTCTAAACATACATTACTTTAAAAAACCCACAAAACAAAGACAGTGAAAGAGAGAGAAATTCTTACAAAATCCGTTCAGGGTCTCTGATGCAACCTGGATTGACCATATCTAAACCCACAGCTGGATGAGACATAAGGCTGGACACTCTTGGGGCTGAGAGGATTGGTGAGGTTGGGTGAGCAAATGCAGATACTTTAAAGTAATACCGCGGGGTACCCACCCCATGGGTCTCAAATCTCCAGGTACAAGGGAATCTTCCTACATCAAAACATGCATGGGAAACCCAGAAGATGGTATGCCATGAGATCGGGAAAGGTTTCTAAAACGCACCTCATTTCTCCTCTCCTTGTGCTCGGGTTCGCCATTCCAGTCGCTTGACTAACCATCTCCCTAATTGGAGAATCAGCACCTTTAACCTCCTGTTTCGTCCAGGTTGCAATTTGTCCTGAGGATGAACGGGAAGACGGGGAACCAACGAGAGACTAGCCCTAGGTGTTGGGACAGGCACAGGTCACTCCATTTTCCCATCAGGAAGAAGAATGAACCACAGGCTCAGCCTGCCCCCCAGAACCAAAATAGGGCCTGAAGCAATCCTGCGCTTTTGCGGCCAGCTCCTAAAATAGCGAGGAGACAAATGGAGCTCAGGGGCACTGCAATTCACAAACGTGCAGAGTTATAAATGAGAACTCTCGTCCACAAATATATTGAGGGAAGGCAACGAAGAGGATTTGAAAGCAAGGCAGATTTGCAGGAAACAGATTTCAGGAGGTAGATTCAACTCGCCTTTAAAGCACATGAAAAGCGGCAAAACGTTGACAATGATGCCCTTGGCCAAAAAGGGCGTATGCGTTTTTTCCTGAATATATTCCGGAAAAAACGCATATGCCCTTTTTGGCCAACCAAGCAAGCCGGAAGTGCAAATCAGTGCTACAAAGAAGTCTCGCTTGCCCTCGGTCAAAAGGGCCATGCTGAACAAAGTGTAAAAACCAGAAAAGCAGGACAGGCCATGGAGACATGGGAGCCTTACTACGCTGATGGGCGGGATGTAAATTGCCAACAGGCACTCTGGAGAAGAGTACGGTGTGTCCTGAAACAAGTAATAAACACAGCGTAGAGAGCATAGGGCACTTCCACTCATGGGCGTATAAATTGGGAAAACTAAAAATCAACAAGACACAGGCACCCTAAACTTTACGGCTGCTCTGTTTCCAAGAACCTCCGCTTTGGTACACCTTCAATATCCCAGGAAAGAGAAAAATGGATAAAGAAATGGTGGTACTTGGCACAATGGAATATCACTCAGCCATGAAATCAATGTCATAAGGCTAGTTAGCAGCATGATGAGTGGATTTAGGTACGATGATTCTAAGTGAAATAAGTCACACAGAAAAAGACACTTATCCTAAGATATCGCTTATAGAGGGAATGTCAAAATCGCTACACTTGAACTGAATTACAAAACAGAACAGAGGCACACCTTTAGAAGACACACTATGGCTGCTTAACCGGAAAGGTGAGGTGGGGTGATGCATAAAACAAGGGTTTGAAATTAGCTCAGACACCGCTCCATAAGCCAAATATGTAATAGACAAGGCCTACTCCCTGCTCAGTGAATTGGACTCAACACCCCCTAGTCACCGCACAAGAATATATCTGACTAGTATGAATCTGAAAACCTATGTATTGATATCTCTCTGCAAGTGAATCAAGAGGGTGTAAAGCGGCATAAACACAGCAGGGAATAGCAGCCAAACCCCATTCTAAACATACATTACTTTAAAAAACCCACAAAGCAAAGACAGTGAAAGAGAGAGAAATTCTTACAAAATCCGTTCAGGGTCTCTGATGCAACCTGGATTGACCATATCTAGACCCACAGCTGGATGAGACATAAGGCTGGACACTCTTGGGGCTGAGAGGATTGGTGAGGTTGGGTGAGCAAATGCAGATACTTTAAAGTAATACCGCGGGGTACCCACCCCATGGGTCTCAAATCTCCAGGTACAAGGGAATCTTCCTACATCAAAACATGCATGGGAAACCCAGAAGATGGTATGCCATGAGATCGGGAAAGGTTTCTAAAACGCACCTCATTTCTCCTCTCCTTGTGCTCGGGTTCGCCATTCCAGCTGCTTGAATAACCATCTCCCTACTTGGAGAATCATCACCTTTAACCTCCTGTTTCGTCCAGGTTGCAATTTGTCCTGAGGATGAACAGGAAGACGGGGAACCAACGAAAGACTAGCCCTAGGTGTTGGGACAGGCACAGTTCACTCCATTTTCCCATCAGGAAGAAGAATGAACCACAGGCTCAGCCTGCACCCCAGAACCAAAATAGGGCCTGAAGAAATCCTGCGCTTTTGCGGCCAGCTCCCAAAAAAGCGAGGAGACAAATGGAGCTCAGGGGCACTGCAATTCACAAACGTGCAGAGTTATAAATGAGAACTCTCGTCCACAAATATATTGAGGGAAGGCAACGAAGAGGATTTGAAAGCAAGGCAGATTTCCAGGAAACAGATTTCAGGAGGTAGATTCGACTCGCCTTTAAAGCATATGAAAAGCGGCAAAACGTTGACAATGATGCCCTTGGCCAAAAAGGGCGTATGCGTTTTTTCCTGAATATATTCAGGAAAAAACGCATACGCCCTTTTTGGCCAACCAAGCAAGCCGGAAGTGCAAATCAACGCTACAAAGAAGTCTCGCTTGCTCTCGGTCAAAAGGGCCATGCTGAACAAAGTGTAAAAACCAGAAAAGCAGGACAGGCCATGGAGACATGGGAGCCTTACTACGCTGATGGGCGGGATGTAAATTGCCAACAGGCACTCTGGAGAAGAGTACGGTGTGTCCTGAAACAAGTAATAAACACAGCGTAGAGAGCACAGGGCACTTCCACTCATGGGCGTATAAATTGGGAAAACTAAAAATCAACAAGACACAGGCACCCTAAAGTTTACGGCTGCTCTGTTTCCAAGAACCTCCACTTCGGTACACCTTCAATATCCCAGGAAAGAGAAAAATGGATAAAGAAATGGTGGTACTTGGCACAATGGAATATCACTCAGCCATGAAATCAATGTCATAAGGCTAGTTAGCAGCATGATGAGTGGATTTAGGTACGATGATTCTAAGTGAAATAAGTCACACAGAAAAAGACACTTATCCTAAGATATCGCTTAGAGAGGGAATGTCAAAATCGCTACACTTGAACTGAATTACAAAACAGAACAGAGTCACACCTTTAGAAGACACACTATGGCTGCTTAACGGGAAAGGTGAGGTGGGGTGATGCATAAAACAAGGGTTTGAAATTAGCTCAGAGACCGCTCCATAAGCCAAATATTTAATAGACAAGGCCTACTCCCTGCTCAGTGAACTGGACTCAACACACCCTAGTCACCACACAAGAATATATCTGACTAGTAAGAATCTGAAAACCTATGTATCGATATCTCTCTGCAAGTGAATCAAGAGGGTGTAAAGCGGCATCAACACAGCAGGGAAAAGCAGCCAAGCCCGATTCTAAACATAAATTACTTTAAAAAACCCACAAAACAAAGACAGTGAAAGAGAGAGAAATTCTTACAAAATCCGTTCAGGGTCTATGATGCAACCTGGATTGACCATATCTAGACCCACAGCTGGATGAGACAGAAGGCTGGACACTCTTGGGGCTGAGAGGATTGGTGAGGTTGGGTGAGCAAACGCAGATACTTTAAAGTAACACTGCGGGGAACACACCCCATGGGTCTCAAATCTCCAGGTACAAGGGCATCTTCCTACATCAAAACATGTATGGGAAACCCAGAAGATGGTATGCCATGAGATCGGGAAAGGTTTCTAAAACGCACCTCATTTCTCCTCTCCTTGTGCTCGGGTTCGCCATTCCAGCCGCTTGACTAACCATCTCCCTACTTGGAGAATCAGCACCTTTAACCTCCTGTTTCGTCCAGGTTGCAATTTGTCCTGAGGATGAACGGGAAGACGGGGAACCAACGAGAGACTAGCCCTAGGTGTTGGGACAGGCACAGGTCACTCCATTTTCCCATCAGGAAGAAGAATGAACCACAGGCTCAGCCTGCCCCCAGAACCAAAATAGGGCCTGAAGCAATCCTGCGCTTTTGCGGCCAGCTCCCAAAAAAGCGAGGAGACAAATGGAGCTCAGGGGCACTGCAATTCACAAACGTGCAGAGTTATAAATGAGAACTCTCGTCCACAAATATATTGAGGGAAGGCAACGAAGAGGATTTGAAAGCAAGGCAGATTTGCAGGAAACAGATTTCAGGAGGTAGATTCGACTCGCCTTTAAAGCACATGAAAAGCGGCAAAAGGTTGACAATGATGCCCTTGGCCAAAAAGGGCGTATGCGTTTTTTCCTGAATATATTCAGGAAAAAACGCATACGCCCTTTTTGGCCAACCAAGCAAGCCGGAAGGGCAAATCAGCGCTACAAAGAAGTCTCGCTTGCCCTCGGTCAAAAGGGCCATGCTGAACAAAGTTTAAAAACCAGAAAAGCAGGACAGGCCATGGAGACATGGGAGCCTTGCTACGCAGATGGGCGGGATGTAAATTGCCAACAGGCACTCTGGAGATGAGTACGGTGTGTCCTGAAACAAGTAATAAACACAGCGTTGAGAGCATAGGGCACTTCCACTCATGGGCGTATAAATTGGGAAAACTGAAAATCAACAAGACACAGGCACCCCAAACTTTACGGCTGCTCTGTTTCCAAGAACCTCCGCTTCGGTACACCTTCAATATCCCAGGAAAGAGAAAAATGGATAAAGAAATGGTGGTACTTGGCACAATGCAATATCACTCAGCCATGAAATCAATGTCATAAGGCTAGTTAGCAGCATGATGAGTGGATTTAGGTACGATGATTCTAAGTGAAATAAGTCACACAGAAAAAGGCACTTATCCTAAGATATCGCTTATAGAGGGAATGTCAAAATCGCTACACTTGAACTGAATTACAAAACAGAACAGAGGCACACCTTTAGAAGACACACTATGGCTGCTTAACCGGAAAGGTGAGGTGGGGTGATGCATAAAACAAGGGTTTGAAATTAGCTCAGACACCGCTCCATAAGCCAAATATGTAATAGACAAGGCCTACTCCCTGCTCAGTGAACTGGACTCAACACCCCCTAGTCACCGCACAAGAATATATCTGACTAGTATGAATCTGAAAACCTATGTATTGATATCTCTCTGCAAGTGAATCAAGAGGGTGTAAAGCAGCATAAACACAGCATGGAAAAGCAGCCAAACCCCATTCTAAACATACATTACTTTAAAAAACCCACAAAACAAAGACAGTGAAAGAGAGAGAAATTCTTACAAAATCCGTTCAGGGTCTCTGATGCAACCTGGATTGACCATATCTAGACCCACAGCTGGATGAGACATAAGGCTGGACACTCTTGGGACTGAGAGGATTGGTGAGGTTGGGTGAGCAAACGCAGATACTTTAAAGTAATACCGCGGGGTACCCACCCCATGGGTCTCAAATCTCCAGGTAAAAGGGGATCTTCCTACATCAAAACATGCATGGGAAACCCAGAAGATGGTATGCCATGAGATCGGGAAAGGTTTCTAAAACGCACCTCATTTCTCCTCTCCTTGTGCTCGGGTTCGCCATTCCAGCCGCTTGACTAACCATCTCCCTACTTGGAGAATCAGCACCTTTAACCTCCTGTTTCGTCCAGGTTGCAATTTGTCCTGAGGATGAACGGGAAGACGGGGAACCAACGAGAGACTAGCCCTAGGTGTTGGGACAGGCACAGGTCACTCCATTTTCCCATCAGGAAGAAGAATGAACCACAGGCTCAGCCTGCCCCCCAGAACCAAAATAGGGCCTGAAGCAATCCTGCGCTTTTGCGGCCAGCTCCCAAAAAAGAGAGGAGACAAATGGAGCTCAGGGGCACTGCAATTCACAAACGTGCAGAGTTATAAATGAGAACTCTCGTCCACAAATATATTGAGGGAAGGCAACGAAGAGGATTTGAAAGCAAGGCAGATTTGCAGGAAACAGATTTCAGGAGGTAGATTCGACTCGCCTTTAAAGCACATGAAAAGCGGCAAAACGTTGACAATGATGCCCTTGGCCAAAAAGGGCGTATGCGTTTTTTCCTGAATATATTCAGGAAAAAACGCATACGCCCTTTTTGGCCAACCAAGCAAGCCGGAAGGGCAAATCAGCGCTACAAAGAAGTCTCGCTTGCCCTCGGTCAAAAGGGCCATGCTGAACAAAGTGTAAAAACCAGAAAAGCAGGACAGGCCATGGAGACATGGGAGCCTTGCTACGCTGATGGGCGGGATGTAAATTGCCAACAGGCACTCTGGAGATGAGTACGGTGTGTCCTGAAACAAGTAATAAACACAGCGTTGAGAGCATAGGGCACTTCCACTCATGGGCGTATAAATTGGGAAAACTAAAAATCAACAAGACACAGGCACCCCAAACTTTACGGCTGCTCTGTTGCCAAGAACCTCCGCTTCGGTACATCTTCAATATCCCAGGAAAGAGAAAAATGGATAAAGAAATGGTGGTACTTGTCACAATGCAATATCACTCAGCCATGAAATCTATGTCATAAGGCTAGTTAGCAGCATGATGAGTGGATTTAGGTACGATGATTCTAAGTGAAATAAGTCACACAGAAAAAGGCACTTATCCTAAGATATCGCTTATAGAGGGAATGTCAAAATCGCTACACTTGAACTGAATTACAAAACAGAACAGAGGCACACCTTTAGAAGACACACTATGGCTGCTTAACGGGAAAGGTGAGGTGGGGTGATGCATAAAACAAGGGTTTGAAATTAGCTCAGAGACCGCTCCATAAGCCAAATATTTAATAGACAAGGCCTACTCCCTGCTCAGTGAACTGGACTCAACACACCCTAGTCACCACACAAGAATATATCTGACTAGTAAGAATCTGAAAACCTATGTATCGATATCTCTCTGCAAGTGAATCAAGAGGGTGTAAAGCGGCATCAACACAGCAGGGAAAAGCAGCCAAGCCCGATTCTAAACATAAATTACTTTAAAAAACCCACAAAACAAAGACAGTGAAAGAGAGAGAAATTCTTACAAAATCCGTTCAGGGTCTATGATGCAACCTGGATTGACCATATCTAGACCCACAGCTGGATGAGACAGAAGGCTGGACACTCTTGGGGCTGAGAGGATTGGTGAGGTTGGGTGAGCAAACGCAGATACTTTAAAGTAACACTGCGGGGAACACACCCCATGGGTCTCAAATCTCCAGGTACAAGGGCATCTTCCTACATCAAAACATGTATGGGAAACCCAGAAGATGGTATGCCATGAGATCGGGAAAGGTTTCTAAAACGCACCTCATTTCTCCTCTCCTTGTGCTCGGGTTCGCCATTCCAGCCGCTTGACTAACCATCTCCCTACTTGGAGAATCAGCACCTTTAACCTCCTGTTTCGTCCAGGTTGCAATTTGTCCTGAGGATGAACGGGAAGACGGGGAACCAACGAGAGACTAGCCCTAGGTGTTGGGACAGGCACAGGTCACTCCATTTTCCCATCAGGAAGAAGAATGAACCACAGGCTCAGCCTGCCCCCAGAACCAAAATAGGGCCTGAAGCAATCCTGCGCTTTTGCGGCCAGCTCCCAAAAAAGAGAGGAGACAAATGGAGCTCAGGGGCACTGCAATTCACAAACGTGCAGAGTTATAAATGAGAACTCTCGTCCACAAATATATTGAGGGAAGGCAACGAAGAGGATTTGAAAGCAAGGCAGATTTGCAGGAAACAGATTTCAGGAGGTAGATTCGACTCGCCTTTAAAGCACATGAAAAGCGGCAAAAGGTTGACAATGATGCCCTTGGCCAAAAAGGGCGTATGCGTTTTTTCCTGAATATATTCAGGAAAAAACGCATACGCCCTTTTTGGCCAACCAAGCAAGCCGGAAGGGCAAATCAGCGCTACAAAGAAGTCTCGCTTGCCCTCGGTCAAAAGGGCCATGCTGAACAAAGTTTAAAAACCAGAAAAGCAGGACAGGCCATGGAGACATGGGAGCCTTGCTACGCAGATGGGCGGGATGTAAATTGCCAACAGGCACTCTGGAGATGAGTACGGTGTGTCCTGAAACAAGTAATAAACACAGCGTTGAGAGCATAGGGCACTTCCACTCATGGGCGTATAAATTGGGAAAACTGAAAATCAACAAGACACAGGCACCCCAAACTTTACGGCTGCTCTGTTTCCAAGAACCTCCGCTTCGGTACACCTTCAATATCCCAGGAAAGAGAAAAATGGATAAAGAAATGGTGGTACTTGGCACAATGCAATATCACTCAGCCATGAAATCAATGTCATAAGGCTAGTTAGCAGCATGATGAGTGGATTTAGGTACGATGATTCTAAGTGAAATAAGTCACACAGAAAAAGGCACTTATCCTAAGATATCGCTTATAGAGGGAATGTCAAAATCGCTACACTTGAACTGAATTACAAAACAGAACAGAGGCACACCTTTAGAAGACACACTATGGCTGCTTAACCGGAAAGGTGAGGTGGGGTGATGCATAAAACAAGGGTTTGAAATTAGCTCAGACACCGCTCCATAAGCCAAATATGTAATAGACAAGGCCTACTCCCTGCTCAGTGAACTGGACTCAACACCCCCTAGTCACCGCACAAGAATATATCTGACTAGTATGAATCTGAAAACCTATGTATTGATATCTCTCTGCAAGTGAATCAAGAGGGTGTAAAGCAGCATAAACACAGCATGGAAAAGCAGCCAAACCCCATTCTAAACATACATTACTTTAAAAAACCCACAAAACAAAGACAGTGAAAGAGAGAGAAATTCTTACAAAATCCGTTCAGGGTCTCTGATGCAACCTGGATTGACCATATCTAGACCCACAGCTGGATGAGACATAAGGCTGGACACTCTTGGGGCTGAGAGGATTGGTGAGGTTGGGTGAGCAAACGCAGATACTTTAAAGTAATACCGCGGGGTACCCACCCCATGGGTCTCAAATCTCCAGGTACAAGGGGATCTTCCTACATCAAAACATGCATGGGAAACCCAGAAGATGGTATGCCATGAGATCGGGAAAGGTTTCTAAAACGCACCTCATTTCTCCTCTCCTTGTGCTCGGGTTCGCCATTCCAGCCGCTTGACTAACCATCTCCCTACTTGGAGAATCAGCACCTTTAACCTCCTGTTTCGTCCAGGTTGCAATTTGTCCTGAGGATGAACGGGAAGACGGGGAACCAACGAGAGACTAGCCCTAGGTGTTGGGACAGGCACAGGTCACTCCATTTTCCCATCAGGAAGAAGAATGAACCACAGGCTCAGCCTGCCCCCCAGAACCAAAATAGGGCCTGAAGCAATCCTGCGCTTTTGCGGCCAGCTCCCAAAAAAGAGAGGAGACAAATGGAGCTCAGGGGCACTGCAATTCACAAACGTGCAGAGTTATAAATGAGAACTCTCGTCCACAAATATATTGAGGGAAGGCAACGAAGAGGATTTGAAAGCAAGGCAGATTTGCAGGAAACAGATTTCAGGAGGTAGATTCGACTCGCCTTTAAAGCATATGAAAAGCGGCAAAACGTTGACAATGATGCCCTTGGCCAAAAAGGGCGTATGCGTTTTTTCCTGAATATATTCAGGAAAAAACGCATACGCCCTTTTTGGCCAACCAAGCAAGCCGGAAGGGCAAATCAGCGCTACAAAGAAGTCTCGCTTGCCCTCGGTCAAAAGGGCCATGCTGAACAAAGTGTAAAAACCAGAAAAGCAGGACAGGCCATGGAGACATGGGAGCCTTGCTACGCTGATGGGCGGATGTAAATTGCCAACAGGCACTCTGGAGATGAGTACGGTGTGTCCTGAAACAAGTAATAAACACAGCGTTGAGAGCATAGGGCACTTCCACTCATGGGCGTATAAATTGGGAAAACTAAAAATCAACAAGACACAGGCACCCCAAACTTTACGGCTGCTCTGTTGCCAAGAACCTCCGCTTCGGTACATCTTCAATATCCCAGGAAAGAGAAAAATGGATAAAGAAATGGTGGTACTTGGCACAATGCAATATCACTCAGCCATGAAATCTATGTCATAAGGCTAGTTAGCAGCATGATGAGTGGATTTAGGTACGATGATTCTAAGTGAAATAAGTCACACAGAAAAAGGCACTTATCCTAAGATATCGCTTATAGAGGGAATGTCAAAATCGCTACACTTGAACTGAATTACAAAACAGAACAGAGGCACACCTTTAGAAGACACACTATGGCTGCTTAACCGGAAAGGTGAGGTGGGGTGATGCATAAAACAAGGGTTTGAAATTAGCTCAGAGACCACTCCATAAGCCAAATATGTAATAGACAAGGCCTACTCCCTGCTCAGTGAACTGGACTCAACACACCCTAGTCACCACACAAGAATATATCTGACTAGTAAGAATCTGAAAACCTATGTATCGATATCTCTCTGCAAGTGAATCAAGAGGGTGTAAAGCGGCATCAACACAGCAGGGAAAAGCAGCCAAGCCCGATTCTAAACATAAATTACTTTAAAAAACCCACAAAACAAAGACAGTGAAAGAGAGAGAAATTCTTACAAAATCCTTTCAGGGTCTCTGATGCAACCTGGATTGACCATATCTAGACCCACAGCTGGATGAGACATAAGGCTGGACACTCTTGGGGCTGAGAGGATTGGTGAGGTTGGGTGAGCAAATGCAGATACTTTAAAGTAATACCGCGGGGTACCCACCCCATGGGTCTCAAATCTCCAGGTACAAGGGAATCTTCCTACATCAAAACATGCATGGGAAACCCAGAAGATGGTATGCCATGAGATCGGGAAAGGTTTCTAAAACGAACCTCATTTCTCCTCTCCTTGTGCTCGGGTTCGCCATTCCAGTCGCTTGACTAACCATCTCCCTACTTGGAGAATCAGCACCTTTAACCTCCTGTTTCGTCCAGGTTGCAATTTGTCCTGAGGATGAACGGGAAGACGGGGAACCAACGAGAGACTAGCCCTAGGTGTTGGGACAGGCACAGGTCACTCCATTTTCCCATCAGGAAGAAGAATGAACCACAGGCTCAGCCTGCAACCCAGAACCAAAATAGGGCCTGAAGCAATCCTGCGCTTTTGCGGCCAGCTTCCAAAAAAGCGAGGAGACAAATGGAACTCAGGGGCACTGCAATTCACAAACGTGCAGAGTTATAAATGAGAACTCTCGTCCACAAATATATTGAGGGAAGGCAACGAAGAGGATTTGAAAGCAAGGCAGATTTGCAGGAAACAGATTTCAGGAGGTAGATTCAACTCGCCTTTCAAGCACATGAAAAGCGGCAAAACGTTGACAATGATGCCCTTGGCCAAAAAGGGCGTATGCGTTTTTTCCTGAATATATTCAGGAAAAAACGCATACGCCCTTTTTGGCCAACCAAGCAAGCCGGAAGGGCAAATCAGCGCTACAAAGAAGTCTCACTTGCCCTCGGTCAAAAGGGCCATGCTGAACAAAGTGTAAAAACCAGAAAAGCAGGACAGGCCATGGAGACATGGGAGCCTTGCTACGCTGATGGGCGGGATGTAAATTGCCAACAGGCACTCTGGAGAAGAGTACGGTGTGTCCTGAAACAAGTAATAAACACAGCGTAGAGAGCATAGGGCACTTCCACTCATGGGCGTATAAATTGGGAAAACTAAAAATCAACAAGACACAGGCACCCTAAAGTTTACGGCTGCTCTGTTGCCAAGAACCTCCGCTTCGGTACACCTTCAATATACCAGGAAAGAGAAAAATGGATAAAGAAATGGTGGTACTTGGCACAATGGAATATCACTCAGCCATGAAATCAATGTCATAAGGCTAGTTAGCAGCATGATGAGTGGATTTAGGTACGATGATTCTAAGTGAAATAAGTCACACAGAAAAAGACACTTATCCTAAGATATCGCTTAGAGAGGGAATGTCAAAATCGCTACACTTGAACTGAATTACAAAACAGAACAGAGTCACACCTTTAGAAGACACACTATGGCTGCTTAACGGGAAAGGTGAGGTGGGGTGATGCATAAAACAAGGGTTTGAAATTAGCTCAGAGACCGCTCCATAAGCCAAATATTTAATAGACAAGGCCTACTCCCTGCTCAGTGAACTGGACTCAACACACCCTAGTCACCACACAAGAATATATCTGACTAGTAAGAATCTGAAAACCTATGTATCGATATCTCTCTGCAAGTGAATCAAGAGGGTGTAAAGCGGCATCAACACAGCAGGGAAAAGCAGCCAAGCCCGATTCTAAACATAAATTACTTTAAAAAACCCACAAAACAAAGACAGTGAAAGAGAGAGAAATTCTTACAAAATCCGTTCAGGGTCTATGATGCAACCTGGATTGACCATATCTAGACCCACAGCTGGATGAGACAGAAGGCTGGACACTCTTGGGGCTGAGAGGATTGGTGAGGTTGGGTGAGCAAACGCAGATACTTTAAAGTAACACTGCGGGGAACACACCCCATGGGTCTCAAATCTCCAGGTACAAGGGCATCTTCCTACATCAAAACATGTATGGGAAACCCAGAAGATGGTATGCCATGAGATCGGGAAAGGTTTCTAAAACGCACCTCATTTCTCCTCTCCTTGTGCTCGGGTTCGCCATTCCAGCCGCTTGACTAACCATCTCCCTACTTGGAGAATCAGCACCTTTAACCTCCTGTTTCGTCCAGGTTGCAATTTGTCCTGAGGATGAACGGGAAGACGGGGAACCAACGAGAGACTAGCCCTAGGTGTTGGGACAGGCACAGGTCACTCCATTTTCCCATCAGGAAGAAGAATGAACCACAGGCTCAGCCTGCCCCCAGAACCAAAATAGGGCCTGAAGCAATCCTGCGCTTTTGCGGCCAGCTCCCAAAAAAGAGAGGAGACAAATGGAGCTCAGGGGCACTGCAATTCACAAACGTGCAGAGTTATAAATGAGAACTCTCGTCCACAAATATATTGAGGGAAGGCAACGAAGAGGATTTGAAAGCAAGGCAGATTTGCAGGAAACAGATTTCAGGAGGTAGATTCGACTCGCCTTTAAAGCACATGAAAAGCGGCAAAAGGTTGACAATGATGCCCTTGGCCAAAAAGGGCGTATGCGTTTTTTCCTGAATATATTCAGGAAAAAACGCATACGCCCTTTTTGGCCAACCAAGCAAGCCGGAAGGGCAAATCAGCGCTACAAAGAAGTCTCGCTTGCCCTCGGTCAAAAGGGCCATGCTGAACAAAGTTTAAAAACCAGAAAAGCAGGACAGGCCATGGAGACATGGGAGCCTTGCTACGCAGATGGGCGGGATGTAAATTGCCAACAGGCACTCTGGAGATGAGTACGGTGTGTCCTGAAACAAGTAATAAACACAGCGTTGAGAGCATAGGGCACTTCCACTCATGGGCGTATAAATTGGGAAAACTGAAAATCAACAAGACACAGGCACCCCAAACTTTACGGCTGCTCTGTTTCCAAGAACCTCCGCTTCGGTACACCTTCAATATCCCAGGAAAGAGAAAAATGGATAAAGAAATGGTGGTACTTGGCACAATGCAATATCACTCAGCCATGAAATCAATGTCATAAGGCTAGTTAGCAGCATGATGAGTGGATTTAGGTACGATGATTCTAAGTGAAATAAGTCACACAGAAAAAGGCACTTATCCTAAGATATCGCTTATAGAGGGAATGTCAAAATCGCTACACTTGAACTGAATTACAAAACAGAACAGAGGCACACCTTTAGAAGACACACTATGGCTGCTTAACCGGAAAGGTGAGGTGGGGTGATGCATAAAACAAGGGTTTGAAATTAGCTCAGACACCGCTCCATAAGCCAAATATGTAATAGACAAGGCCTACTCCCTGCTCAGTGAACTGGACTCAACACCCCCTAGTCACCGCACAAGAATATATCTGACTAGTATGAATCTGAAAACCTATGTATTGATATCTCTCTGCAAGTGAATCAAGAGGGTGTAAAGCAGCATAAACACAGCATGGAAAAGCAGCCAAACCCCATTCTAAACATACATTACTTTAAAAAACCCACAAAACAAAGACAGTGAAAGAGAGAGAAATTCTTACAAAATCCATTCAGGGTCTCTGATGCAACCTGGATTGACCATATCTAGACCCACAGCTGGATGAGACATAAGGCTGGACACTCTTGGGGCTGAGAGGATTGGTGAGGTTGGGTGAGCAAACGCAGATACTTTAAAGTAATACCGCGGGGTACCCACCCCATGGGTCTCAAATCTCCAGGTACAAGGGGATCTTCCTACATCAAAACATGCATGGGAAACCCAGAAGATGGTATGCCATGAGATCGGGAAAGGTTTCTAAAACGCACCTCATTTCTCCTCTCCTTGTGCTCGGGTTCGCCATTCCAGCCGCTTGACTAACCATCTCCCTACTTGGAGAATCAGCACCTTTAACCTCCTGTTTCGTCCAGGTTGCAATTTGTCCTGAGGATGAACGGGAAGACGGGGAACCAACGAGAGACTAGCCCTAGGTGTTGGGACAGGCACAGGTCACTCCATTTTCCCATCAGGAAGAAGAATGAACCACAGGCTCAGCCTGCCCCCCAGAACCAAAATAGGGCCTGAAGCAATCCTGCGCTTTTGCGGCCAGCTCCCAAAAAAGAGAGGAGACAAATGGAGCTCAGGGGCACTGCAATTCACAAACGTGCAGAGTTATAAATGAGAACTCTCGTCCACAAATATATTGAGGGAAGGCAACGAAGAGGATTTGAAAGCAAGGCAGATTTGCAGGAAACAGATTTCAGGAGGTAGATTCGACTCGCCTTTAAAGCATATGAAAAGCGGCAAAACGTTGACAATGATGCCCTTGGCCAAAAAGGGCGTATGCGTTTTTTCCTGAATATATTCAGGAAAAAACGCATACGCCCTTTTTGGCCAACCAAGCAAGCCGGAAGGGCAAATCAGCGCTACAAAGAAGTCTCGCTTGCCCTCGGTCAAAAGGGCCATGCTGAACAAAGTGTAAAAACCAGAAAAGCAGGACAGGCCATGGAGACATGGGAGCCTTGCTACGCTGATGGGCGGGATGTAAATTGCCAACAGGCACTCTGGAGATGAGTACGGTGTGTCCTGAAACAAGTAATAAACACAGCGTAGAGAGCATAGGGCACTTCCACTCATGGGCGTATAAATTGGGAAAACTAAAAATCAACAAGACACAGGCACCCTAAAGTTTACGGCTGCTCTGTTGCCAAGAACCTCCGCTTCGGTACACCTTCAATATACCAGGAAAGAGAAAAATGGATAAAGAAATGGTGGTACTTGGCACAATGGAATATCACTCAGCCATGAAATCAATGTCATAAGGCTAGTTAGCAGCATGATGAGTGGATTTAGGTACGATGATTCTAAGTGAAATAAGTCACACAGAAAAAGACACTTATCCTAAGATATCGCTTAGAGAGGGAATGTCAAAATCGCTACACTTGAACTGAATTACAAAACAGAACAGAGTCACACCTTTAGAAGACACACTATGGCTGCTTAACGGGAAAGGTGAGGTGGGGTGATGCATAAAACAAGGGTTTGAAATTAGCTCAGAGACCGCTCCATAAGCCAAATATTTAATAGACAATGCCTACTCCCTGCTCAGTGAACTGGACTCAACACACCCTAGTCACCACACAAGAATATATCTGACTAGTAAGAATCTGAAAACCTATGTATCGATATCTCTCTGCAAGTGAATCAAGAGGGTGTAAAGCGGCATCAACACAGCAGGGAAAAGCAGCCAAGCCCGATTCTAAACATAAATTACTTTAAAAAACCCACAAAACAAAGACAGTGAAAGAGAGAGAAATTCTTACAAAATCCGTTCAGGGTCTATGATGCAACCTGGATTGACCATATCTAGACCCACAGCTGGATGAGACAGAAGGCTGGACACTCTTGGGGCTGAGAGGATTGGTGAGGTTGGGTGAGCAAACGCAGATACTTTAAAGTAACACTGCGGGGAACACACCCCATGGGTCTCAAATCTCCAGGTACAAGGGCATCTTCCTACATCAAAACATGTATGGGAAACCCAGAAGATGGTATGCCATGAGATCGGGAAAGGTTTCTAAAACGCACCTCATTTCTCCTCTCCTTGTGCTCGGGTTCGCCATTCCAGCCGCTTGACTAACCATCTCCCTACTTGGAGAATCAGCACCTTTAACCTCCTGTTTCGTCCAGGTTGCAATTTGTCCTGAGGATGAACGGGAAGACGGGGAACCAACGAGAGACTAGCCCTAGGTGTTGGGACAGGCACAGGTCACTCCATTTTCCCATCAGGAAGAAGAATGAACCACAGGCTCAGCCTGCCCCCAGAACCAAAATAGGGCCTGAAGCAATCCTGCGCTTTTGCGGCCAGCTCCCAAAAAAGAGAGGAGACAAATGGAGCTCAGGGGCACTGCAATTCACAAACGTGCAGAGTTATAAATGAGAACTCTCGTCCACAAATATATTGAGGGAAGGCAACGAAGAGGATTTGAAAGCAAGGCAGATTTGCAGGAAACAGATTTCAGGAGGTAGATTCGACTCGCCTTTAAAGCACATGAAAAGCGGCAAAAGGTTGACAATGATGCCCTTGGCCAAAAAGGGCGTATGCGTTTTTTCCTGAATATATTCAGGAAAAAACGCATACGCCCTTTTTGGCCAACCAAGCAAGCCGGAAGGGCAAATCAGCGCTACAAAGAAGTCTCGCTTGCCCTCGGTCAAAAGGGCCATGCTGAACAAAGTTTAAAAACCAGAAAAGCAGGACAGGCCATGGAGACATGGGAGCCTTGCTACGCAGATGGGCGGGATGTAAATTGCCAACAGGCACTCTGGAGATGAGTACGGTGTGTCCTGAAACAAGTAATAAACACAGCGTTGAGAGCATAGGGCACTTCCACTCATGGGCGTATAAATTGGGAAAACTGAAAATCAACAAGACACAGGCACCCCAAACTTTACGGCTGCTCTGTTTCCAAGAACCTCCGCTTCGGTACACCTTCAATATCCCAGGAAAGAGAAAAATGGATAAAGAAATGGTGGTACTTGGCACAATGCAATATCACTCAGCCATGAAATCAATGTCATAAGGCTAGTTAGCAGCATGATGAGTGGATTTAGGTACGATGATTCTAAGTGAAATAAGTCACACAGAAAAAGGCACTTATCCTAAGATATCGCTTATAGAGGGAATGTCAAAATCGCTACACTTGAACTGAATTACAAAACAGAACAGAGGCACACCTTTAGAAGACACACTATGGCTGCTTAACCGGAAAGGTGAGGTGGGGTGATGCATAAAACAAGGGTTTGAAATTAGCTCAGACACCGCTCCATAAGCCAAATATGTAATAGACAAGGCCTACTCCCTGCTCAGTGAACTGGACTCAACACCCCCTAGTCACCGCACAAGAATATATCTGACTAGTATGAATCTGAAAACCTATGTATTGATATCTCTCTGCAAGTGAATCAAGAGGGTGTAAAGCAGCATAAACACAGCATGGAAAAGCAGCCAAACCCCATTCTAAACATACATTACTTTAAAAAACCCACAAAACAAAGACAGTGAAAGAGAGAGAAATTCTTACAAAATCCGTTCAGGGTCTCTGATGCAACCTGGATTGACCATATCTAGACCCACAGCTGGATGAGACATAAGGCTGGACACTCTTGGGGCTGAGAGGATTGGTGAGGTTGGGTGAGCAAACGCAGATACTTTAAAGTAATACCGCGGGGTACCCACCCCATGGGTCTCAAATCTCCAGGTACAAGGGGATCTTCCTACATCAAAACATGCATGGGAAACCCAGAAGATGGTATGCCATGAGATCGGGAAAGGTTTCTAAAACGCACCTCATTTCTCCTCTCCTTGTGCTCGGGTTCGCCATTCCAGCCGCTTGACTAACCATCTCCCTACTTGGAGAATCAGCACCTTTAACCTCCTGTTTCGTCCAGGTTGCAATTTGTCCTGAGGATGAACGGGAAGACGGGGAACCAACGAGAGACTAGCCCTAGGTGTTGGGACAGGCACAGGTCACTCCATTTTCCCATCAGGAAGAAGAATGAACCACAGGCTCAGCCTGCCCCCCAGAACCAAAATAGGGCCTGAAGCAATCCTGCGCTTTTGCGGCCAGCTCCCAAAAAAGAGAGGAGACAAATGGAGCTCAGGGGCACTGCAATTCACAAACGTGCAGAGTTATAAATGAGAACTCTCGTCCACAAATATATTGAGGGAAGGCAACGAAGAGGATTTGAAAGCAAGGCAGATTTGCAGGAAACAGATTTCAGGAGGTAGATTCGACTCGCCTTTAAAGCATATGAAAAGCGGCAAAACGTTGACAGTGATGCCCTTGGCCAAAAAGGGCGTATGCGTTTTTTCCTGAATATATTCAGGAAAAAACGCATACGCCCTTTTTGGCCAACCAAGCAAGCCGGAAGGGCAAATCAGCGCTACAAAGAAGTCTCGCTTGCCCTCGGTCAAAAGGGCCATGCTGAACAAAGTGTAAAAACCAGAAAAGCAGGACAGGCCATGGAGACATGGGAGCCTTGCTACGCTGATGGGCGGATGTAAATTGCCAACAGGCACTCTGGAGATGAGTACGGTGTGTCCTGAAACAAGTAATAAACACAGCGTTGAGAGCATAGGGCACTTCCACTCATGGGCGTATAAATTGGGAAAACTAAAAATCAACAAGACACAGGCACCCCAAACTTTACGGCTGCTCTGTTGCCAAGAACCTCCGCTTCGGTACATCTTCAATATCCCAGGAAAGAGAAAAATGGATAAAGAAATGGTGGTACTTGGCACAATGCAATATCACTCAGCCATGAAATCTATGTCATAAGGCTAGTTAGCAGCATGATGAGTGGATTTAGGTACGATGATTCTAAGTGAAATAAGTCACACAGTAAAAGGCACTTATCCTAAGATATCGCTTATAGAGGGAATGTCAAAATCGCTACACTTGAACTGAATTACAAAACAGAACAGAGGCACACCTTTAGAAGACACACTATGGCTGCTTAACCGGAAAGGTGAGGTGGGGTGATGCATAAAACAAGGCTTTGAAATTAGCTCAGAGACCACTCCATAAGCCAAATATGTAATAGACAAGGCCTACTCCCTGCTCAGTGAACTGGACTCAACACACCCTAGTCACCACACAAGAATATATCTGACTAGTAAGAATCTGAAAACCTATGTATCGATATCTCTCTGCAAGTGAATCAAGAGGGTGTAAAGCGGCATCAACACAGCAGGGAAAAGCAGCCAAGCCCGATTCTAAACATAAATTACTTTAAAAAACCCACAAAACAAAGACAGTGAAAGAGAGAGAAATTCTTACAAAATCCGTTCAGGGTCTCTGATGCAACCTGGATTGACCATATCTAGACCCACAGCTGGATGAGACATAAGGCTGGACACTCTTGGGGCTGAGAGGATTGGTGAGGTTGGGTGAGCAAATGCAGATACTTTAAAGTAATACCGCGGGGTACCCACCCCATGGGTCTCAAATCTCCAGGTACAAGGGAATCTTCCTACATCAAAACATGCATGGGAAACCCAGAAGATGGTATGCCATGAGATCGGGAAAGGTTTCTAAAACGAACCTCATTTCTCCTCTCCTTGTGCTCGGGTTCGCCATTCCAGTCGCTTGACTAACCATCTCCCTACTTGGAGAATCAGCACCTTTAACCTCCTGTTTCGTCCAGGTTGCAATTTGTCCTGAGGATGAACGGGAAGACGGGGAACCAACGAGAGACTAGCCCTAGGTGTTGGGACAGGCACAGGTCACTCCATTTTCCCATCAGGAAGAAGAATGAACCACAGGCTCAGCCTGCACCCCAGAACCAAAATAGGGCCTGAAGCAATCCTGCGCTTTTGCGGCCAGCTCCCAAAAAAGCGAGGAGACAAATGGAACTCAGGGGCACTGCAATTCACAAACGTGCAGAGTTATAAATGAGAACTCTCGTCCACAAATATATTGAGGGAAGGCAACGAAGAGGATTTGAAAGCAAGGCAGATTTGCAGGAAACAGATTTCAGGAGGTAGATTCGACTCGCCTTTAAAGCATATGAAAAGCGGCAAAACGTTGACAATGATGCCCTTGGCCAAAAAGGGCGTATGCGTTTTTTCCTGAATATATTCAGGAAAAAACGCATACGCCCTTTTTGGCCAACCAAGCAAGCCGGAAGGGCAAATCAGCGCTACAAAGAAGTCTCGCTTGCCCTCGGTCAAAAGGGCCATGCTGAACAAAGTGTAAAAACCAGAAAAGCAGGACAGGCCATGGAGACATGGGAGCCTTGCTACGCTGATGGGCGGGATGTAAATTGCCAACAGGCACTCTGGAGATGAGTACGGTGTGTCCTGAAACAAGTAATAAACACAGCGTAGAGAGCATAGGGCACTTCCACTCATGGGCGTATAAATTGGGAAAACTAAAAATCAACAAGACACAGGCACCCTAAAGTTTACGGCTGCTCTGTTGCCAAGAACCTCCGCTTCGGTACACCTTCAATATACCAGGAAAGAGAAAAATGGATAAAGAAATGGTGGTACTTGGCACAATGGAATATCACTCAGCCATGAAATCAATGTCATAAGGCTAGTTAGCAGCATGATGAGTGGATTTAGGTACGATGATTCTAAGTGAAATAAGTCACACAGAAAAAGACACTTATCCTAAGATATCGCTTAGAGAGGGAATGTCAAAATCGCTACACTTGAACTGAATTACAAAACAGAACAGAGTCACACCTTTAGAAGACACACTATGGCTGCTTAACGGGAAAGGTGAGGTGGGGTGATGCATAAAACAAGGGTTTGAAATTAGCTCAGAGACCGCTCCATAAGCCAAATATTTAATAGACAATGCCTACTCCCTGCTCAGTGAACTGGACTCAACACACCCTAGTCACCACACAAGAATATATCTGACTAGTAAGAATCTGAAAACCTATGTATCGATATCTCTCTGCAAGTGAATCAAGAGGGTGTAAAGCGGCATCAACACAGCAGGGAAAAGCAGCCAAGCCCGATTCTAAACATAAATTACTTTAAAAAACCCACAAAACAAAGACAGTGAAAGAGAGAGAAATTCTTACAAAATCCGTTCAGGGTCTATGATGCAACCTGGATTGACCATATCTAGACCCACAGCTGGATGAGACAGAAGGCTGGACACTCTTGGGGCTGAGAGGATTGGTGAGGTTGGGTGAGCAAACGCAGATACTTTAAAGTAACACTGCGGGGAACACACCCCATGGGTCTCAAATCTCCAGGTACAAGGGCATCTTCCTACATCAAAACATGTATGGGAAACCCAGAAGATGGTATGCCATGAGATCGGGAAAGGTTTCTAAAACGCACCTCATTTCTCCTCTCCTTGTGCTCGGGTTCGCCATTCCAGCCGCTTGACTAACCATCTCCCTACTTGGAGAATCAGCACCTTTAACCTCCTGTTTCGTCCAGGTTGCAATTTGTCCTGAGGATGAACGGGAAGACGGGGAACCAACGAGAGACTAGCCCTAGGTGTTGGGACAGGCACAGGTCACTCCATTTTCCCATCAGGAAGAAGAATGAACCACAGGCTCAGCCTGCCCCCAGAACCAAAATAGGGCCTGAAGCAATCCTGCGCTTTTGCGGCCAGCTCCCAAAAAAGAGAGGAGACAAATGGAGCTCAGGGGCACTGCAATTCACAAACGTGCAGAGTTATAAATGAGAACTCTCGTCCACAAATATATTGAGGGAAGGCAACGAAGAGGATTTGAAAGCAAGGCAGATTTGCAGGAAACAGATTTCAGGAGGTAGATTCGACTCGCCTTTAAAGCACATGAAAAGCGGCAAAAGGTTGACAATGATGCCCTTGGCCAAAAAGGGCGTATGCGTTTTTTCCTGAATATATTCAGGAAAAAACGCATACGCCCTTTTTGGCCAACCAAGCAAGCCGGAAGGGCAAATCAGCGCTACAAAGAAGTCTCGCTTGCCCTCGGTCAAAAGGGCCATGCTGAACAAAGTTTAAAAACCAGAAAAGCAGGACAGGCCATGGAGACATGGGAGCCTTGCTACGCAGATGGGCGGGATGTAAATTGCCAACAGGCACTCTGGAGATGAGTACGGTGTGTCCTGAAACAAGTAATAAACACAGCGTTGAGAGCATAGGGCACTTCCACTCATGGGCGTATAAATTGGGAAAACTGAAAATCAACAAGACACAGGCACCCCAAACTTTACGGCTGCTCTGTTTCCAAGAACCTCCGCTTCGGTACACCTTCAATATCCCAGGAAAGAGAAAAATGGATAAAGAAATGGTGGTACTTGGCACAATGCAATATCACTCAGCCATGAAATCAATGTCATAAGGCTAGTTAGCAGCATGATGAGTGGATTTAGGTACGATGATTCTAAGTGAAATAAGTCACACAGAAAAAGGCACTTATCCTAAGATATCGCTTATAGAGGGAATGTCAAAATCGCTACACTTGAACTGAATTACAAAACAGAACAGAGGCACACCTTTAGAAGACACACTATGGCTGCTTAACCGGAAAGGTGAGGTGGGGTGATGCATAAAACAAGGGTTTGAAATTAGCTCAGACACCGCTCCATAAGCCAAATATGTAATAGACAAGGCCTACTCCCTGCTCAGTGAACTGGACTCAACACCCCCTAGTCACCGCACAAGAATATATCTGACTAGTATGAATCTGAAAACCTATGTATTGATATCTCTCTGCAAGTGAATCAAGAGGGTGTAAAGCAGCATAAACACAGCATGGAAAAGCAGCCAAACCCCATTCTAAACATACATTACTTTAAAAAACCCACAAAACAAAGACAGTGAAAGAGAGAGAAATTCTTACAAAATCCGTTCAGGGTCTCTGATGCAACCTGGATTGACCATATCTAGACCCACAGCTGGATGAGACATAAGGCTGGACACTCTTGGGGCTGAGAGGATTGGTGAGGTTGGGTGAGCAAACGCAGATACTTTAAAGTAATACCGCGGGGTACCCACCCCATGGGTCTCAAATCTCCAGGTACAAGGGGATCTTCCTACATCAAAACATGCATGGGAAACCCAGAAGATGGTATGCCATGAGATCGGGAAAGGTTTCTAAAACGCACCTCATTTCTCCTCTCCTTGTGCTCGGGTTCGCCATTCCAGCCGCTTGACTAACCATCTCCCTACTTGGAGAATCAGCACCTTTAACCTCCTGTTTCGTCCAGGTTGCAATTTGTCCTGAGGATGAACGGGAAGACGGGGAACCAACGAGAGACTAGCCCTAGGTGTTGGGACAGGCACAGGTCACTCCATTTTCCCATCAGGAAGAAGAATGAACCACAGGCTCAGCCTGCCCCCCAGAACCAAAATAGGGCCTGAAGCAATCCTGCGCTTTTGCGGCCAGCTCCCAAAAAAGAGAGGAGACAAATGGAGCTCAGGGGCACTGCAATTCACAAACGTGCAGAGTTATAAATGAGAACTCTCGTCCACAAATATATTGAGGGAAGGCAACGAAGAGGATTTGAAAGCAAGGCAGATTTGCAGGAAACAGATTTCAGGAGGTAGATTCGACTCGCCTTTAAAGCATATGAAAAGCGGCAAAACGTTGACAGTGATGCCCTTGGCCAAAAAGGGCGTATGCGTTTTTTCCTGAATATATTCAGGAAAAAACGCATACGCCCTTTTTGGCCAACCAAGCAAGCCGGAAGGGCAAATCAGCGCTACAAAGAAGTCTCGCTTGCCCTCGGTCAAAAGGGCCATGCTGAACAAAGTGTAAAAACCAGAAAAGCAGGACAGGCCATGGAGACATGGGAGCCTTGCTACGCTGATGGGCGGATGTAAATTGCCAACAGGCACTCTGGAGATGAGTACGGTGTGTCCTGAAACAAGTAATAAACACAGCGTTGAGAGCATAGGGCACTTCCACTCATGGGCGTATAAATTGGGAAAACTAAAAATCAACAAGACACAGGCACCCCAAACTTTACGGCTGCTCTGTTGCCAAGAACCTCCGCTTCGGTACATCTTCAATATCCCAGGAAAGAGAAAAATGGATAAAGAAATGGTGGTACTTGGCACAATGCAATATCACTCAGCCATGAAATCTATGTCATAAGGCTAGTTAGCAGCATGATGAGTGGATTTAGGTACGATGATTCTAAGTGAAATAAGTCACACAGTAAAAGGCACTTATCCTAAGATATCGCTTATAGAGGGAATGTCAAAATCGCTACACTTGAACTGAATTACAAAACAGAACAGAGGCACACCTTTAGAAGACACACTATGGCTGCTTAACCGGAAAGGTGAGGTGGGGTGATGCATAAAACAAGGCTTTGAAATTAGCTCAGAGACCACTCCATAAGCCAAATATGTAATAGACAAGGCCTACTCCCTGCTCAGTGAACTGGACTCAACACACCCTAGTCACCACACAAGAATATATCTGACTAGTAAGAATCTGAAAACCTATGTATCGATATCTCTCTGCAAGTGAATCAAGAGGGTGTAAAGCGGCATCAACACAGCAGGGAAAAGCAGCCAAGCCCGATTCTAAACATAAATTACTTTAAAAAACCCACAAAACAAAGACAGTGAAAGAGAGAGAAATTCTTACAAAATCCGTTCAGGGTCTCTGATGCAACCTGGATTGACCATATCTAGACCCACAGCTGGATGAGACATAAGGCTGGACACTCTTGGGGCTGAGAGGATTGGTGAGGTTGGGTGAGCAAATGCAGATACTTTAAAGTAATACCGCGGGGTACCCACCCCATGGGTCTCAAATCTCCAGGTACAAGGGAATCTTCCTACATCAAAACATGCATGGGAAACCCAGAAGATGGTATGCCATGAGATCGGGAAAGGTTTCTAAAACGAACCTCATTTCTCCTCTCCTTGTGCTCGGGTTCGCCATTCCAGTCGCTTGACTAACCATCTCCCTACTTGGAGAATCAGCACCTTTAACCTCCTGTTTCGTCCAGGTTGCAATTTGTCCTGAGGATGAACGGGAAGACGGGGAACCAACGAGAGACTAGCCCTAGGTGTTGGGACAGGCACAGGTCACTCCATTTTCCCATCAGGAAGAAGAATGAACCACAGGCTCAGCCTGCACCCCAGAACCAAAATAGGGCCTGAAGCAATCCTGCGCTTTTGCGGCCAGCTCCCAAAAAAGCGAGGAGACAAATGGAACTCAGGGGCACTGCAATTCACAAACGTGCAGAGTTATAAATGAGAACTCTCGTCCACAAATATATTGAGGGAAGGCAACGAAGAGGATTTGAAAGCAAGGCAGATTTGCAGGAAACAGATTTCAGGAGGTAGATTCGACTCGCCTTTAAAGCACATGAAAAGCGGCAAAACGTTGACAATGATGCCCTTGGCCAAAAAGGGCGTATGCGTTTTTTCCTGAATATATTCAGGAAAAAACGCATACGCCCTTTTAGGCCAAGCAAGCACGCCGGAAGGGCAAATCAGCGCTACAAAGAAGTCTCGCTTGCCCTCGGTCAAAAGGGCCATGCTGAACAAAGTGTAAAAACCAGAAAAGCAGGACAGGCCATGGAGACATGGGAGCCTTGCTACGCTGATGGGCGGGATGTAAATTGCCAACAGGCACTCTGGAGAAGAGTACGGTGTGTCCTGAAACAAGTAATAAACACAGCGTAGAGAGCATAGGGCACTTCCACTCATGGGCGTATAAATTGGGAAAACTAAAAATCAACAAGACACAGGCACCCTAAAGTTTACGGCTGCTCTGTTTCCAAGAACCTCCGCTTCGGTACACCTTCAATATCCTAGGAAAGAGAAAAATGGATAAAGAAATGGTGGTACTTGGCACAATGGAATATCACTCAGCCATGAAATCAATGTCATAAGGCTAGTTAGCAGCATGATGAGTGGATTTATGTACGATGATTCTAAGTGAAATAAGTCACACAGAAAAAGACACTTATCCTAAGATATCGCTTATAGAGGGAATGTCAAAATCGCTACACTTGAACTGAATTACAAAACAGAACAGAGTCACACCTTTAGAAGACACACTATGGCTGCTTAACGGGAAATGTGAGGTGGGGTGATGCATAAAACAAGGGTTTCAAATTAGCTCAGAGACCGCTCCATAAGCCAAATATGTAATAGACAAGGCCTACTCCCTGCTCAGTGAACTGGACTCAACAAACCCTAGTCACCACACAAGAATATATCTGACTAGTAAGAATCTGAAAACCTATGTATCGATATCTCTCTGCAAGTGAATCAAGAGGGTGTAAAGCGGCATCAACACAGCAGGGAAAAGCAGCCAAGCCCGATTCTAAACATACATTACTTTAAAAAACCCACAAAACAAAGACAGTGAAAGAGAGAGAAATTCTTACAAAATCCGTTCAGGGTCTATGATGCAACCTGGATTGACCATATCTAGACCCACAGCTGGATGAGACAGAAGGCTGGACACTCTTGGGGCTGAGAGGATTGGTGAGGTTGGGTGAGCAAACGCAGATAGTTTAAGGTAACACTGCGGGGAACACACCCCATGGGTCTCAAATCTCCAGGTACAAGGGCATCTTCCTACATCAAAACATGCATGGGAAACCCAGAAGATGGTATGCCATGAGATCGGGAAAGGTTTCTAAAATGCACCTCATTTCTCCTCTCCTTGTGCTCGGGTTCACCATTCCAGCTGCTTGACTAACCATCTCCCTACTTGGAGAATCAGCACCTTTAACCTCCTGAATGTACAGGTTGCAATTTGTCCTGAGGATGAACGTGAAGACGGGGAACCAACGAGAGACGAGCCCTAGGTGTTGGGACAGGCATAGGTCACTCCATTTTCCCATCAGGAAGAAGAATGAACCACAGGCTCAGCCTGCCCCCCAGAACCAAAATAGGGCCTGAAGCAATCCTGCGCTTTTGCGGCCAGCTCCCAAAAAAGCGAGGAGACAAATGGAGCTCAGGGGCACTGCAATTCACAAACGTGCAGAGTTATAAATGAGAACTCTCGTCCACAAATATATTGAAGGAAGGGAACGAAGAGGATTTGAAAGCAAGGCAGATTTGCAGGAAACAGATTTCAGGAGGTAGATACGACTCGCCTTTAAAGCACATGAAAAGCGGCAAAACGTTGACAATGATGCCCTTGGCCAAAAAGGGCGTATGCGTTTTTTCCTGAATATATTCAGGAAAAAACGCATACGCCCTTTTTGGCCAACCAAGCAAGCCGGAAGGGCAAATCAGCGCTACAAAGAAGTCTCGCTTGCCCTCGGTCAAAAGGGCCATGCTGAACAAAGTGTAAAAACCAGAAAAGCAGGACAGGCCATGGAGACATGGGAGCCTTGCTACGCTGATGGGCGGGATGTAAATTGCCAACAGGCACTCTGGAGATGAGTACGGTGTGTCCTGAAACAAGTAATAAACACAGCGTTGAGAGCATAGGGCACTTCCACTCATGGGCGTATAAATTGGGAAAACTAAAAATCAACAAGACACAGGCACCCCAAACTTTACGGCTGCTCTGTTTCCAAGAACCTCCGCTTCGGTACACCTTCAATATCCCAGGAAAGAGAAAAATGGATAAAGAAATGGTGGTACTTGGCACAATGCAATATCACTCAGCCATGAAATCAATGTCATAAGGCTAGTTAGCAGCATGATGAGTGGATTTAGGTCCGATGATTCTAAGTGAAATAAGTCACACAGAAAAAGACACTTATCCTAAGATATCGCTTATAGAGGGAATGTCAAAATCGCTACACTTGAACTGAATTACAAAACAGAACAGAGTCACACCTTTAGAAGACACACTATGGCTGCTTAACGGGAAAGGTGAGGTGGGGTGATGCATAAAACAAGGGTTTCAAATTAGCTCAGAGACCGCTCCATAAGCCAAATATGTAATAGACAAGGCCTACTCCCTGCTCAGTGAACTGGACTCAACACACCCTAGTCACCACACAAGAATATATCTGACTAGTAAGAATCTGAAAACCTATGTATCGATATCTCTCTGCAAGTGAATCAAGAGGGTGTAAAGCGGCATCAACACAGCAGGGAAAAGCAGCCAAGCCCGATTCTAAACATACATTACTTTAAAAAACCCACAAAACAAAGACAGTGAAAGAGAGAGAAATTCTTACAAAATCCGTTCAGGGTCTATGATGCAACCTGGATTGACCATATCTAGACCCACAGCTGGATGAGACAGAAGGCTGGACACTCTTGGGGCTGAGAGGATTGGTGAGGTTGGGTGAGCAAACGCAGATAGTTTAAGGTAACACTGCGGGGAACACACCCCATGGGTCTCAAATCTCCAGGTACAAGGGCATCTTCCTACATCAAAACATGCATGGGAAACCCAGAAGATGGTATGCCATGAGATCGGGAAAGGTTTCTAAAATGCACCTCATTTCTCCTCTCCTTGTGCTCGGGTTCACCATTCCAGCTGCTTGACTAACCATCTCCCTACTTGGAGAATCAGCACCTTTAACCTCCTGATTGTACAGGTTGCAATTTGTCCTGAGGATGAACGTGAAGACGGGGAACCAACGAGAGACGAGCCCTAGGTGTTGGGACAGGCATAGGTCACTCCATTTTCCCATCAGGAAGAAGAATGAACCACAGGCTCAGCCTGCCCCCCAGAACCAAAATAGGGCCTGAAGCAATCCTGCGCTTTTGCGGCCAGCTCCCAAAAAAGCGAGGAGACAAATGGAGCTCAGGGGCACTGCAATTCACAAACGTGCAGAGTTATAAATGAGAACTCTCGTCCACAAATATATTGAGGGAAGGCAACGAAGAGGATTTGAAAGCAAGGCAGATTTGCAGGAAACAGATTTCAGGAGGTAGATTCGACTCGCCTTTAAAGCACATGAAAAGCGGCAAAACGTTGACAATGATGCCCTTGGCCAAAAGGGGCGTATGCGTTTTTTCCTGAATACATTCAGGAAAAAACGCATACGCCCCTTCTGGCCAACCAAGCAAGCCGGAAGGGCAAATCAGCGCTACAAAGAAGTCTCGCTTGCCCTCGGTCAAATGGGCCATGCTGAACAAAGTGTAAAAACCAGAAAAGCAGGACAGGCCATGGAGACATGGGAGCCTTGCTACGCTGATGGGCGGGATGTAAATTGCCAACAGGCACTCTGGAGATGAGTACGGTGTGTCCTGAAACAAGTAATAAACACAGCGTTGAGAGCATAGGGCACTTCCACTCATGGGCGTATAAATTGGGAAAACTAAAAATCAACAAGACACAGGCACCCTAAACTTTACGGCTGCTCTGTTTCCAAGAACCTCCGCTTCGGTACACCTTCAATATCCCAGGAAAGAGAAAAATGGATAAAGAAATGGTGGTACTTGGCACAATGGAATATCACTCAGCCATGAAATCAATGTCATAAGGCTAGTTAGCAGCATGATGAGTGGATTTAGGTCCGATAATTCTAAGTGAAATAAGTCACACAGAAAAAGACACTTATCCTAAGATATCGCTTATAGAGGGAATGTCAAAATCGCTACACTTGAACTGAATTACAAAACAGAACAGAGTCACACCTTTAGAAGACACACTATGGCTGCTTAACGGGAAAGGTGAGGTGGGGTGATGCATAAAACAAGGGTTTCAAATTAGCTCAGAGACCGCTCCATAAGCCAAATATGTAATAGACAAGGCCTACTCCCTGCTCAGTGAACTGGACTCAACACACCCTAGTCACCACACAAGAATATATCTGACTAGTAAGAATCTGAAAACCTATGTATCGATATCTCTCTGCAAGTGAATCAAGAGGGTGTAAAGCGGCATCAACACAGCAGGGAAAAGCAGCCAAGCCCGATTCTAAACATACATTACTTTAAAAAACCCACAAAACAAAGACAGTGAAAGAGAGAGAAATTCTTACAAAATCCGTTCAGGGTCTATGATGCAACCTGGATTGACCATATCTAGACCCACAGCTGGATGAGACAGAAGGCTGGACACTCTTGGGGCTGAGAGGATTGGTGAGGTTGGGTGAGCAAACGCAGATAGTTTAAGGTAACACTGCGGGGAACACACCCCATGGGTCTCAAATCTCCAGGTACAAGGGCATCTTCCTACATCAAAACATGCATGGGAAACCCAGAAGATGGTATGCCATGAGATCGGGAAAGGTTTCTAAAATGCACCTCATTTCTCCTCTCCTTGTGCTCGGGTTCACCATTCCAGCTGCTTGACTAACCATCTCCCTACTTGGAGAATCAGCACCTTTAACCTCCTGATTGTACAGGTTGCAATTTGTCCTGAGGATGA
Organism: Eubalaena glacialis; assembly: GCF_028564815.1. Taxonomy (NCBI): domain Eukaryota; kingdom Metazoa; phylum Chordata; class Mammalia; order Artiodactyla; family Balaenidae; genus Eubalaena; species Eubalaena glacialis. Next base: position 114,412 of record NW_026871659.1, on the reverse strand, counting down.
ACGTGAAGACGGGGAACCAACGAGAGACGAGCCCTAGGTGTTGGGACAGGCATAGGTCACTCCATTTTCCCATCAGGAAGAAGAATGAACCACAGGCTCAGCCTGCCCCCCAGAACCAAAATAGGGCCTGAAGCAATCCTGCGCTTTTGCGGCCAGCTCCCAAAAAAGCGAGGAGCCAAATGGAGCTCAGGGGCACTGCAATTCACAAACGTGCAGAGTTATAAATGAGAACTCTCGTCCACAAATATATTGAGGGAAGGCAACGAAGAGGATTTGAAAGCAAGGCAGATTTGCAGGAAACAGATTTCAGGAGGTAGATTCGACTCGCCTTTAAAGCACATGAAAAGCGGCAAAACGTTGACAATGATGCCCTTGGCCAAAAGGGGCGTATGCGTTTTTTCCTGAATACATTCAGGAAAAAACGCATACGCCCCTTCTGGACAACCAAGCAAGCCGGAAGGGCAAATCAGCGCTACAAAGAAGTCTCGCTTGCCCTCGGTCAAATGGGCCATGCTGAACAAAGTGTAAAAACCAGAAAAGCAGGACAGGCCATGGAGACATGGGAGCCTTGCTACGCTGATGGGCGGGATGTAAATTGCCAACAGGCACTCTGGAGATGAGTACGGTGTGTCCTGAAACAAGTAATAAACACAGCGTTGAGAGCATAGGGCACTTCCACTCATGGGCGTATAAATTGGGAAAACTAAAAATCAACAAGACACAGGCACCCTAAACTTTACGGCTGCTCTGTTTCCAAGAACCTCCGCTTCGGTACACCTTCAATATCCCAGGAAAGAGAAAAATGGATAAAGAAATGGTGGTACTTGGCACAATGGAATATCACTCAGCCATGAAATCAATGTCATAAGGCTAGTTAGCAGCATGATGAGTGGATTTAGGTCCGATAATTCTAAGTGAAATAAGTCACACAGAAAAAGACACTTATCCTAAGATATCGCTTATAGAGGGAATGTCAAAATCGCTACACTTGAACTGAATTACAAAACAGAACAGAGTCACACCTTTAGAAGACACACTATGGCTGCTTAACGGGAAAGGTGAGGTGGGGTGATGCATAAAACAAGGGTTTGAAATTAGCTCAGACACCGCTCCATAAGCCAAATATGTAATAGACAAGGCCTACTCCCTGCTCAGTGAACTGGACTCAACACACCCTAGTCACCACACAAGAATATATCTGACTAGTAAGAATCTGAAAACCTATGTATCGATATCTCTCTGCAAGTGAATCAAGAGGGTGTAAAGCGGCATCAACACAGCAGGGAAAAGCAGCCAAGCCCGATTCTAAACATACATTACTTTAAAAAACCCACAAAACAAAGACAGTGAAAGAGAGAGAAATTCTTACAAAATCCGTTCAGGGTCTATGATGCAACCTGGATTGACCATATCTAGACCCACAGCTGGATGAGACAGAAGGCTGGACACTCTTGGGGCTGAGAGGATTGGTGAGGTTGGGTGAGCAAACGCAGATAGTTTAAGGTAACACTGCGGGGAACACACCCCATGGGTCTCAAATCTCCAGGTACAAGGGCATCTTCCTACATCAAAACATGCATGGGAAACCCAGAAGATGGTATGCCATGAGATCGGGAAAGGTTTCTAAAATGCACCTCATTTCTCCTCTCCTTGTGCTCGGGTTCACCATTCCAGCTGCTTGACTAACCATCTCCCTACTTGGAGAATCAGCACCTTTAACCTCCTGATTGTACAGGTTGCAATTTGTCCTGAGGATGAACGTGAAGACGGGGAACCAACGAGAGACGAGCCCTAGGTGTTGGGACAGGCATAGGTCACTCCATTTTCCCATCAGGAAGAAGAATGAACCACAGGCTCAGCCTGCCCCCCAGAACCAAAATAGGGCCTGAAGCAATCCTGCGCTTTTGCGGCCAGCTCCCAAAAAAGCGAGGAGCCAAATGGAGCTCAGGGGCACTGCAATTCACAAACGTGCAGAGTTATAAATGAGAACTCTCGTCCACAAATATATTGAGGGAAGGCAACGAAGAGGATTTGAAAGCAAGGCAGATTTGCAGGAAACAGATTTCAGGAGGTAGATTCGACTCGCCTTTAAAGCACATGAAAAGCGGCAAAACGTTGACAATGATGCCCTTGGCCAAAAGGGGCGTATGCGTTTTTTCCTGAATACATTCAGGAAAAAACGCATACGCCCCTTCTGGCCAACCAAGCAAGCCGGAAGGGCAAATCAGCGCTACAAAGAAGTCTCGCTTGCCCTCGGTCAAATGGGCCATGCTGAACAAAGTGTAAAAACCAGAAAAGCAGGACAGGCCATGGAGACATGGGAGCCTTGCTACGCTGATGGGCGGGATGTAAATTGCCAACAGGCACTCTGGAGATGAGTACGGTGTGTCCTGAAACAAGTAATAAACACAGCGTTGAGAGCATAGGGCACTTCCACTCATGGGCGTATAAATTGGGAAAACTAAAAATCAACAAGACACAGGCACCCTAAACTTTACGGCTGCTCTGTTTCCAAGAACCTCCGCTTCGGTACACCTTCAATATCCCAGGAAAGAGAAAAATGGATAAAGAAATGGTGGTACTTGGCACAATGGAATATCACTCAGCCATGAAATCAATGTCATAAGGCTAGTTAGCAGCATGATGAGTGGATTTAGGTCCGATAATTCTAAGTGAAATAAGTCACACAGAAAAAGACACTTATCCTAAGATATCGCTTATAGAGGGAATGTCAAAATCGCTACACTTGAACTGAATTACAAAACAGAACAGAGTCACACCTTTAGAAGACACACTATGGCTGCTTAACGGGAAAGGTGAGGTGGGGTGATGCATAAAACAAGGGTTTGAAATTAGCTCAGACACCGCTCCATAAGCCAAATATGTAATAGACAAGGCCTACTCCCTGCTCAGTGAACTGGACTCAACACACCCTAGTCACCACACAAGAATATATCTGACTAGTAAGAATCTGAAAACCTATGTATCGATATCTCTCTGCAAGTGAATCAAGAGGGTGTAAAGCGGCATCAACACAGCAGGGAAAAGCAGCCAAGCCCGATTCTAAACATACATTACTTTAAAAAACCCACAAAACAAAGACAGTGAAAGAGAGAGAAATTCTTACAAAATCCGTTCAGGGTCTATGATGCAACCTGGATTGACCATATCTAGACCCACAGCTGGATGAGACAGAAGGCTGGACACTCTTGGGGCTGAGAGGATTGGTGAGGTTGGGTGAGCAAACGCAGATAGTTTAAGGTAACACTGCGGGGAACACACCCCATGGGTCTCAAATCTCCAGGTACAAGGGCATCTTCCTACATCAAAACATGCATGGGAAACCCAGAAGATGGTATGCCATGAGATCGGGAAAGGTTTCTAAAATGCACCTCATTTCTCCTCTCCTTGTGCTCGGGTTCACCATTCCAGCTGCTTGACTAACCATCTCCCTACTTGGAGAATCAGCACCTTTAACCTCCTGATTGTACAGGTTGCAATTTGTCCTGAGGATGAACGTGAAGACGGGGAACCAACGAGAGACGAGCCCTAGGTGTTGGGACAGGCATAGGTCACTCCATTTTCCCATCAGGAAGAAGAATGAACCACAGGCTCAGCCTGCCCCCCAGAACCAAAATAGGGCCTGAAGCAATCCTGCGCTTTTGCGGCCAGCTCCCAAAAAAGCGAGGAGCCAAATGGAGCTCAGGGGCACTGCAATTCACAAACGTGCAGAGTTATAAATGAGAACTCTCGTCCACAAATATATTGAGGGAAGGCAACGAAGAGGATTTGAAAGCAAGGCAGATTTGCAGGAAACAGATTTCAGGAGGTAGATTCGACTCGCCTTTAAAGCACATGAAAAGCGGCAAAACGTTGACAATGATGCCCTTGGCCAAAAGGGGCGTATGCGTTTTTTCCTGAATACATTCAGGAAAAAACGCATACGCCCCTTCTGGCCAACCAAGCAAGCCGGAAGGGCAAATCAGCGCTACAAAGAAGTCTCGCTTGCCCTCGGTCAAATGGGCCATGCTGAACAAAGTGTAAAAACCAGAAAAGCAGGACAGGCCATGGAGACATGGGAGCCTTGCTACGCTGATGGGCGGGATGTAAATTGCCAACAGGCACTCTGGAGATGAGTACGGTGTGTCCTGAAACAAGTAATAAACACAGCGTTGAGAGCATAGGGCACTTCCACTCATGGGCGTATAAATTGGGAAAACTAAAAATCAACAAGACACAGGCACCCTAAACTTTACGGCTGCTCTGTTTCCAAGAACCTCCGCTTCGGTACACCTTCAATATCCCAGGAAAGAGAAAAATGGATAAAGAAATGGTGGTACTTGGCACAATGGAATATCACTCAGCCATGAAATCAATGTCATAAGGCTAGTTAGCAGCATGATGAGTGGATTTAGGTACGATGATTCTAAGTGAAATAAGTCACACAGAAAAAGGCACTTATCCTAAGATATCGCTTATAGAGGGAATGTCAAAATCGCTACACTTAAACTGAATTACAAAACAGAACAGAGGCACACCTTTAGAAGACACACTATGGCTGCTTAACGGGAAAGGTGAGGTGGGGTGATGCATAAAACAAGGGTTTGAAATTAGCTCAGACACCGCTCCATAAGCCAAATATGTAATAGACAAGGCCTACTCCCTGCTCAGTGAACTGGACTCAACACACCCTAGTCAACACACAAGAATATATCTGACTAGTAAGAATCTGAAAACCTATGTATCGATATCTCTCTGCAAGTGAATCAAGAGGGTGTAAAGCGGCATCAACACAGCAGGGAAAAGCAGCCAAGCCCGATTCTAAACATAAATTACTTTAAAAAACCCACAAAACAAAGACAGTGAAAGAGAGAGAAATTCTTACAAAATCCGTTCAGTGTCTATGATGCAACCTGGATTGACCATATCTAGACCCACAGCTGGATGAGACAGAAGGCTGGACACTCTTGGGGCTGAGAGGATTGGTGAGGTTGGGTGAGCAAACGCAGATAGTTTAAAGTAACACTGCGGGGAACACACCCCATGGGTCTCAAATCTCCAGGTACAAGGGCATCTTCCTACATCAAAACATGCATGGGAAACCCAGAAGATGGTATGCCATGAGATCGGGAAAGGTTTCTAAAACGCACCTCATTTCTCCTCTCCTTGTGCTCGGGGTCACCATTCCAGCTGCTTGACTAACCATCTCCCTACTTGGAGAATCAGCACCTTTAACCTCCTGAATGTACAGGTTGCAATTTGTCCTGAGGATGAACGGGAAGACGGGGAACCAACGAGAGACGAGCCCTAGGTGTTGGGACAGGCATAGGTCACTCCATTTTCCCATCAGGAAGAAGAATGAACCACAGGCTCAGCCTGCCCCCCAGAACCAAAATAGGGCCTGAAGCAATCCTGCGCTTTTGCGGCCAGCTCCCAAAAAAGCGAGGAGCCAAATGGAGCTCAGGGGCACTGCAATTCACAAACGTGCAGAGTTATAAATGAGAACTCTCGTCCACAAATATATTGAGGGAAGGCAACGAAGAGGATTTGAAAGCAAGGCAGATTTGCAGGAAACAGATTTCAGGAGGTAGATTCGACTCGCCTTTAAAGCACATGAAAAGCAGCAAAACGTTGACAATGATGCCCTTGGCCAAAAGGGGCGTATGCGTTTTTTCCTGAATACATTCAGGAAAAAACGCATACGCCCCTTTTGGCCAGCCAAGCAAGCCGGAAGGGCAAATCAGCGCTACAAAGAAGTCTCGCTTGCCCTCGGTCAAATGGGCCATGCTGAACAAAGTGTAAAAACCAGAAAAGCAGGACAGACAATGGAGACATGGGAGCCTTGCTACGCTGATGGGCGGGATGTAAATTGCCAACAGGCACTCTGGAGATGAGTACGGTGTGTCCTGAAACAAGTAATAAACACAGCGTTGAGAGCATAGGGCACTTCCACTCATGGGCGTATAAATTGGGAAAACTAAAAATCAACAAGACACAGGCACCCTAAACTTTACGGCTGCTCTGTTTCCAAGAACCTCCGCTTCGGTACACCTTCAATATCCCAGGAAAGAGAAAAATGGATAAAGAAATGGTGGTACTTGGCACAATGCAATATCACTCAGCCATGAAATCAATGTCATAAGGCTAGTTAGCAGCATGATGAGTGGATTTAGGTACGATGATTCTAAGTGAAATAAGTCACACAGAAAAAGGCACTTATCCTAAGATATCGCTTATAGAGGGAATGTCAAAATCGCTACACTTAAACTGAATTACAAAACAGAACAGAAGCACACCTTTAGAAGACACACTATGGCTGCTTAACGGGAAAGGTGAGGTGGGGTGATGCATAAAACAAGGGTTTGAAATTAGCTCAGAGACCGCTCCATAAGCCAAATATGTAATAGACAAGGCCTACTCCCTGCTCAGTGAACTGGACTCAACACACCCTAGTCACCACACAAGAATATATCTGACTAGTAAGAATCTGAAAACCTATGTATCGATATCTCTCTGCAAGTGAATCAAGAGGGTGTAAAGCGGCATCAACACAGCAGGGAAAAGCAGCCAAGCCCGATTCTAAACATACATTACTTTAAAAAACCCACAAAACAAAGACAGTGAAAGAGAGAGAAATTCTTACAAAATCCGTTCAGGGTCTATGATGCAACCTGGATTGACCATATCTAGACCCACAGCTGGATGAGACAGAAGGCTGGACACTCTTGGGGCTGAGAGGATTGGTGAGGTTGGGTGAGCAAACGCAGATACTTTAAAGTAACACTGCGGGGAACACACCCCATGGGTCTCAAATCTCCAGGTACAAGGGCATCTTCCTACATCAAAACATGCATGGGAAACCCAGAAGATGGTATGCCATGAGATCGGGAAAGGTTTCTAAAATGCACCTCATTTCTCCTCTCCTTGTGCTCGGGTTCACCATTCCAGCTGCTTGACTAACCATCTCCCTACTTGGAGAATCAGCACCTTTAACCTCCTGATTGTACAGGTTGCAATTTGTCCTGAGGATGAACGTGAAGACGGGGAACCAACGAGAGACGAGCCCTAGGTGTTGGGACAGGCATAGGTCACTCCATTTTCCCATCAGGAAGAAGAATGAACCACAGGCTCAGCCTGCCCCCCAGAACCAAAATAGGGCCTGAAGCAATCCTGCGCTTTTGCGGCCAGCTCCCAAAAAAGCGAGGAGACAAATGGAGCTCAGGGGCACTGCAATTCACAAACATGCAGAGTTATAAATGAGAACTCTCGTCCACAAATATATTGAAGGAAGGCAACGAAGAGGATTTGAAAGCAAGGCAGATTTGCAGGAAACAGATTTCAGGAGGTAGATTCGACTCGCCTTTAAAGCACATGAAAAGCGGCAAAACGTTGACAATGATGCCCTTGGCCAAAAAGGGCGTATGCGTTTTTTCCTGAATATATTCAGGAAAAAACGCATACGCCCTTTTTGGCCAACCAAGCAAGCCGGAAGGGCAAATCAGAGCTACAAAGAAGTCTCGCTTGCCCTCGGTCAAAAGGGCCATGCTGAACAAAGTGTAAAAACCAGAAAAGCAGGACAGGCCATGGAGACATGGGAGCCTTGCTACACTGATGGGCGGGATGTAAATTGCCAACAGGCACTCTGGAGATGAGTACGGTGTGTCCTGAAACAAGTAATAAACACAGCGTTGAGAGCATAGGGCACTTCCACTCATGGGCGTATAAATTGGGAAAACTAAAAATCAACAAGACACAGGCACCCTAAACTTTACGGCTGCTCTGTTTCCAAGAACCTCCGCTTCGGTACACCTTCAATATCCCAGGAAAGAAAAAAATGGATAAAGAAATGGTGGTACTTGGCACAATGGAATATCACTCACCCATGAAATCAATGTCATAAGGCTAGTTAGCAGCATGATGAGTGGATTTAGGTACGATGATTCTAAGTGAAATAAGTCACACAGAAAAAGGCACTTATCCTAAGATATCGCTTATAGAGGGAATGTCAAAATCGCTACACTTGAACTGAATTACAAAACAGAACAGAGGCACACCTTTAGAAGACACACTATGGCTGCTTAACCGGAAAGGTGAGGTGGGGTGATGCATAAAACAAGGGTTTGAAATTAGCTCAGACACCGCTCCATAAGCCAAATATGTAATAGACAAGGCCTACTCCCTGCTCAGTGAATTGGACTCAACACCCCCTAGTCACCGCACAAGAATATATCTGACTAGTATGAATCTGAAAACCTATGTATTGATATCTCTCTGCAAGTGAATCAAGAGGGTGTAAAGCGGCATAAACACAGCAGGGAATAGCAGCAAAACCCCATTCTAAACATACATTACTTTAAAAAACCCACAAAGCAAAGACAGTGAAAGAGAGAGAAATTCTTACAAAATCCGTTCAGGGTCTCTGATGCAACCTGGATTGACCATATCTAGACCCACAGCTGGATGAGACATAAGGCTGGACACTCTTGGGGCTGAGAGGATTGGTGAGGTTGGGTGAGCAAATGCAGATACTTTAAAGTAATACCGCGGGGTACCCACCCCATTGGTCTCAAATCTCCAGGTACAAGGGAATCTTCCTACATCAAAACATGCATGGGAAACCCAGAAGATGGTATGCCATGAGATCGGGAAAGGTTTCTAAAACGCACCTCATTTCTCCTCTCCTTGTGCTCGGGTTCGCCATTCCAGCTGCTTGACTAACCATCTCCCTACTTGGAGAATCAGCACCTTTAACCTCTTGTTTCGTCCAGGTTGCAATTTGTCCTGAGGATGAACATGAAGATGGGGAACCAACGAAAGACTAGCCCTAGGTGTTGGGACAGGCACAGGTCACTCCATTTTCCCATCAGGAAGAAGAATGAACCACAGGCTCAGCCTGCACCCCAGAACCAAAATAGGGCCTGAAGCAATCCTGCGCTTTTGCGGCCAGCTCCCAAAAAGGCGAGGAGACAAATGAAGCTCAGGGGCACTGCAATTCACAAACGTGCAGAGTTATAAATGAGAACTCTCGTCCACAAATATATTGAGGGAAGGCAACAAAGAGGATTTGAAAGCAAGGCAGATTTGCAGGAAACAGATTTCAGGAGGTAGATTCGACTCGCCTTTAAAGCACATGAAAAGCGGCAAAACGTTGACAATGATGCCCTTGGCCAAAATGGGCGTATGCGTTTTTTCCTGAATATATTCAGGAAAAAACGCATACGCCCTTTTTGGCCAACCAAGCAAGCCGGAAGTGCAAATCAACGCTACAAAGAAGTCTCGCTTGCCCTCGGTCAAAAGGGCCATGCTGAACAAAGTGTAAAAACCAGAAAAGCAGGACAGGCCATGGAGACATGGGAGCCTTGCTACGCTGATGGGCGGGATGTAAATTGCCAACAGGCACTCTGGAGAAGAGTACGGTGTGTCCTGAAACAAGTAATAAACACAGCGTAGAGAGCATAGGGCACTTCCACTCATGGGCGTATAAATTGGGAAAACTAAAAATCAACAAGACACAGGCACCCTAAAGTTTACGGCTGCTCTGTTTCGAAGAACCTCCGCTTCGGTACACCTTCAATATCCCAGGAAAGAGAAAAATGGATAAAGAAATGGTGGTACTTGGCACAATGGAATATCACTCAGCCATGAAATCAATGTCATAAGGCTAGTTAGCAGCATGATGAGTGGATTTAGGTACGATGATTCTAAGTGAAATAAGTCACACAGAAAAAGACACTTATCCTAAGATATCGCTTAGAGAGGGAATGTCAAAATCGCTACACTTGAACTGAATTACAAAACAGAACAGAGTCACACCTTTAGAAGACACACTATGGCTGCTTAACGGGAAAGGTGAGGTGGGGTGATGCATAAAACAAGGGTTTCAAATTAGCTCAGAGACCGCTCCATAAGCCAAATATGTAATAGACAAGGCCTACTCCCTGCTCAGTGAACTGGACTCAACACACCCTAGTCAGCACACAAGAATATATCTGACTAGTAAGAATGTGAAAACCTATGTATCGATATCTCTCTGAAAGTGAATCAAGAGGGTGTAAAGCGGCATCAACACAGCAGGGAAAAGCAGCCAAGCCCGATTCTAAACATAAATTACTTTAAAAAACCCACAAAACAAAGACAGTGAAAGAGAGAGAAATTCTTACAAAATCCGTTCAGGGTCTATGATGCAACCTGGATTGACCATATCTAGACCCACAGCTGGATGAGACAGAAGGTTGGACACTCTTGGGGCTGAGAGGATTGGTGAGGTTGGGTGAGCAAACGCAGATACTTTAAAGTAACACTGCGGGGAACACACCCCATGGGTCTCAAATCTCCAGGTACAAGGGCATCTTCCTACATCAAAACATGTATGGGAAACCCAGAAGATGGTATGCCATGAGATCGGGAAAGGTTTCTAAAACGCACCTCATTTCTCCTCTCCTTGTGCTCGGGTTCACCATTCCAGCTGCTTGACTAACCATCTGCCTACTTGGAGAATCAGCACCTTTAACCTCCTGATTGTACAGGTTGCAATTTGTCCTGAGGATGAACGTGAAGACGGGGAACCAACGAGAGACGAGCCCTAGGTGTTGGGACAGGCATAGGTCACTCCATTTTCCCATCAGGAAGAAGAATGAACCACAGGCTCAGCCTGCCCCCCAGAACCAAAATAGGGCCTGAAGCAATCCTGCGCTTTTGCGGCCAGCTCCCAAAAAAGCGAGGAGACAAATGGAGCTCAGGGGCACTGCAATTCACAAACATGCAGAGTTATAAATGAGAACTCACGTCCACAAATATATTGAAGGAAGGCAACGAAGAGGATTTGAAAGCAAGGCAGATTTGCAGGAAACAGATTTCAGGAGGTAGATTCGACTCGCCTTTAAAGCACATGAAAAGCAGCAAAACGTTGACAATGATGCCCTTGGCCAAAAAGGGCGTATGCGTTTTTTCCTGAATATATTCAGGAAAAAACGCATACGCCCTTTTTGGCCAACCAAGCAAGCCGGAAGGGCAAATCAGCGCTACAAAGAAGTCTCGCTTGCCCTCGGTCAAAAGGGCCATGCTGAACAAAGTGTAAAAACCAGAAAAGCAGGACAGGCCATGGAGACATGGGAGCCTTGCTACGCTGATGGGCGGGATGTAAATTGCCAACAGGCACTCTGGAGATGAGTACGGTGTGTCCTGAAACAAGTAATAAACACAGCGTTTAGAGCATAGGGCACTTCCACTCATGGGCGTATAAATTGGGAAAACTAAAAATCAACAAGACACAGGCACCCCAAACTTTACGGCTGCTCTGTTTCCAAGAACCTCCGCTTCGGTACACCTTCAATATCCCAGGAAAGAGAAAAATGGATAAAGGAATGTTGGTACTTGGCACAATGCAATATCACTCAGCCATGAAATCAATGTCATAAGGCTAGTTAGCAGCATGATGAGTGGATTTAGGTACGATGACTCTAAGTGAAATAAGTCACACAGAAAAAGACACTTATCCTAAGATATCGCTTATAGAGGGAATGTCAAAATCGCTACACTTGAACTGAATTACAAAACAGAACAGAGGCACACCTTTAGAAGACACACTATGGCTGCTTAACGGGAAAGGTGAGGTGGGGTGATGCATAAAACAAGGGTTTCAAATTAGCTCAGAGACCGCTCCATAAGCCAAATATGTAATAGACAAGGCCTACTCCCTGCTCAGTGAACTGGACTCAACACACCCTAGTCACCACACAAGAATATATCTGACTAGTAAGAATCTGAAAACCTATGTATCGATATCTCTCTGCAAGTGAATCAAGAGGGTGTAAAGCGGCATCAACACAGCAGGGAAAAGCAGCCAAGCCCGATTCTAAACATACATTACTTTAAAAAACCCACAAAACAAAGACAGTGAAAGAGAGAGAAATTCTTACAAAATCCGTTCAGGGTCTATGATGCAACCTGGATTGACCATATCTAGACCCACAGCTGGATGAGACAGAAGGCTGGACACTCTTGGGGCTGAGAGGATTGGTGAGGTTGGGTGAGCAAACGCAGATAGTTTAAGGTAACACTGCGGGGAACACACCCCATGGGTCTCAAATCTCCAGGTACAAGGGCATCTTCCTACATCAAAACATGCATGGGAAACCCAGAAGATGGTATGCCATGAGATCGGGAAAGGTTTCTAAAATGCACCTCATTTCTCCTCTCCTTGTGCTCGGGTTCACCATTCCAGCTGCTTGACTAACCATCTCCCTACTTGGAGAATCAGCACCTTTAACCTCCTGATTGTACAGGTTGCAATTTGTCCTGAGGATGAACGTGAAGACGGGGAACCAACGAGAGACGAGCCCTAGGTGTTGGGACAGGCATAGGTCACTCCATTTTCCCATCAGGAAGAAGAATGAACCACAGGCTCAGCCTGCCCCCCAGAACCAAAATAGGGCCTGAAGCAATCCTGCGCTTTTGCGGCCAGCTCCCAAAAAAGCGAGGAGCCAAATGGAGCTCAGGGGCACTGCAATTCACAAACGTGCAGAGTTATAAATGAGAACTCTCGTCCACAAATATATTGAGGGAAGGCAACGAAGAGGATTTGAAAGCAAGGCAGATTTGCAGGAAACAGATTTCAGGAGGTAGATTCGACTCGCCTTTAAAGCACATGAAAAGCGGCAAAACGTTGACAATGATGCCCTTGGCCAAAAGGGGCGTATGCGTTTTTTCCTGAATACATTCAGGAAAAAACGCATACGCCCCTTCTGGCCAACCAAGCAAGCCGGAAGGGCAAATCAGCGCTACAAAGAAGTCTCGCTTGCCCTCGGTCAAATGGGCCATGCTGAACAAAGTGTAAAAACCAGAAAAGCAGGACAGGCCATGGAGACATGGGAGCCTTGCTACGCTGATGGGCGGGATGTAAATTGCCAACAGGCACTCTGGAGATGAGTACGGTGTGTCCTGAAACAAGTAATAAACACAGCGTTGAGAGCATAGGGCACTTCCACTCATGGGCGTATAAATTGGGAAAACTAAAAATCAACAAGACACAGGCACCCTAAACTTTACGGCTGCTCTGTTTCCAAGAACCTCCGCTTCGGTACACCTTCAATATCCCAGGAAAGAGAAAAATGGATAAAGAAATGGTGGTACTTGGCACAATGGAATATCACTCAGCCATGAAATCAATGTCATAAGGCTAGTTAGCAGCATGATGAGTGGATTTAGGTCCGATGATTCTAAGTGAAATAAGTCACACAGAAAAAGACACTTATCCTAAGATATCGCTTATAGAGGGAATGTCAAAATCGCTACACTTGAACTGAATTACAAAACAGAACAGAGTCACACCTTTAGAAGACACACTATGGCTGCTTAACGGGAAAGGTGAGGTGGGGTGATGCATAAAACAAGGGTTTCAAATTAGCTCAGAGACCGCTCCATAAGCCAAATATGTAATAGACAAGGCCTACTCCCTGCTCAGTGAACTGGACTCAACACACCCTAGTCACCACACAAGAATATATCTGACTAGTAAGAATCTGAAAACCTATGTATCGATATCTCTCTGCAAGTGAATCAAGAGGGTGTAAAGCGGCATCAACACAGCAGGGAAAAGCAGCCAAGCCCGATTCTAAACATACATTACTTTAAAAAACCCACAAAACAAAGACAGTGAAAGAGAGAGAAATTCTTACAAAATCCGTTCAGGGTCTATGATGCAACCTGGATTGACCATATCTAGACCCACAGCTGGATGAGACAGAAGGCTGGACACTCTTGGGGCTGAGAGGATTGGTGAGGTTGGGTGAGCAAACGCAGATAGTTTAAGGTAACACTGCGGGGAACACACCCCATGGGTCTCAAATCTCCAGGTACAAGGGCATCTTCCTACATCAAAACATGCATGGGAAACCCAGAAGATGGTATGCCATGAGATCGGGAAAGGTTTCTAAAATGCACCTCATTTCTCCTCTCCTTGTGCTCGGGTTCACCATTCCAGCTGCTTGACTAACCATCTCCCTACTTGGAGAATCAGCACCTTTAACCTCCTGATTGTACAGGTTGCAATTTGTCCTGAGGATGAACGTGAAGACGGGGAACCAACGAGAGACGAGCCCTAGGTGTTGGGACAGGCATAGGTCACTCCATTTTCCCATCAGGAAGAAGAATGAACCACAGGCTCAGCCTGCCCCCCAGAACCAAAATAGGGCCTGAAGCAATCCTGCGCTTTTGCGGCCAGCTCCCAAAAAAGCGAGGAGCCAAATGGAGCTCAGGGGCACTGCAATTCACAAACGTGCAGAGTTATAAATGAGAACTCTCGTCCACAAATATATTGAGGGAAGGCAACGAAGAGGATTTGAAAGCAAGGCAGATTTGCAGGAAACAGATTTCAGGAGGTAGATTCGACTCGCCTTTAAAGCACATGAAAAGCGGCAAAACGTTGACAATGATGCCCTTGGCCAAAAGGGGCGTATGCGTTTTTTCCTGAATACATTCAGGAAAAAACGCATACGCCCCTTCTGGCCAACCAAGCAAGCCGGAAGGGCAAATCAGCGCTACAAAGAAGTCTCGCTTGCCCTCGGTCAAATGGGCCATGCTGAACAAAGTGTAAAAACCAGAAAAGCAGGACAGGCCATGGAGACATGGGAGCCTTGCTACGCTGATGGGCGGGATGTAAATTGCCAACAGGCACTCTGGAGATGAGTACGGTGTGTCCTGAAACAAGTAATAAACACAGCGTTGAGAGCATAGGGCACTTCCACTCATGGGCGTATAAATTGGGAAAACTAAAAATCAACAAGACACAGGCACCCTAAACTTTACGGCTGCTCTGTTTCCAAGAACCTCCGCTTCGGTACACCTTCAATATCCCAGGAAAGAGAAAAATGGATAAAGAAATGGTGGTACTTGGCACAATGGAATATCACTCAGCCATGAAATCAATGTCATAAGGCTAGTTAGCAGCATGATGAGTGGATTTAGGTACGATGATTCTAAGTGAAATAAGTCACACAGAAAAAGGCACTTATCCTAAGATATCGCTTATAGAGGGAATGTCAAAATCGCTACACTTAAACTGAATTACAAAACAGAACAGAGGCACACCTTTAGAAGACACACTATGGCTGCTTAACGGGAAAGGTGAGGTGGGGTGATGCATAAAACAAGGGTTTGAAATTAGCTCAGACACCGCTCCATAAGCCAAATATGTAATAGACAAGGCCTACTCCCTGCTCAGTGAACTGGACTCAACACACCCTAGTCAACACACAAGAATATATCTGACTAGTAAGAATCTGAAAACCTATGTATCGATATCTCTCTGCAAGTGAATCAAGAGGGTGTAAAGCGGCATCAACACAGCAGGGAAAAGCAGCCAAGCCCGATTCTAAACATACATTACTTTAAAAAACCCACAAAACAAAGACAGTGAAAGAGAGAGAAATTCTTACAAAATCCGTTCAGGGTCTATGATGCAACCTGGATTGACCATATCTAGACCCACAGCTGGATGAGACAGAAGGCTGGACACTCTTGGGGCTGAGAGGATTGGTGAGGTTGGGTGAGCAAACGCAGATAGTTTAAGGTAACACTGCGGGGAACACACCCCATGGGTCTCAAATCTCCAGGTACAAGGGCATCTTCCTACATCAAAACATGCATGGGAAACCCAGAAGATGGTATGCCATGAGATCGGGAAAGGTTTCTAAAATGCACCTCATTTCTCCTCTCCTTGTGCTCGGGTTCACCATTCCAGCTGCTTGACTAACCATCTCCCTACTTGGAGAATCAGCACCTTTAACCTCCTGATTGTACAGGTTGCAATTTGTCCTGAGGATGAACGTGAAGACGGGGAACCAACGAGAGACGAGCCCTAGGTGTTGGGACAGGCATAGGTCACTCCATTTTCCCATCAGGAAGAAGAATGAACCACAGGCTCAGCCTGCCCCCCAGAACCAAAATAGGGCCTGAAGCAATCCTGCGCTTTTGCGGCCAGCTCCCAAAAAAGCGAGGAGCCAAATGGAGCTCAGGGGCACTGCAATTCACAAACGTGCAGAGTTATAAATGAGAACTCTCGTCCACAAATATATTGAGGGAAGGCAACGAAGAGGATTTGAAAGCAAGGCAGATTTGCAGGAAACAGATTTCAGGAGGTAGATTCGACTCGCCTTTAAAGCACATGAAAAGCGGCAAAACGTTGACAATGATGCCCTTGGCCAAAAGGGGCGTATGCGTTTTTTCCTGAATACATTCAGGAAAAAACGCATACGCCCCTTCTGGCCAACCAAGCAAGCCGGAAGGGCAAATCAGCGCTACAAAGAAGTCTCGCTTGCCCTCGGTCAAATGGGCCATGCTGAACAAAGTGTAAAAACCAGAAAAGCAGGACAGGCCATGGAGACATGGGAGCCTTGCTACGCTGATGGGCGGGATGTAAATTGCCAACAGGCACTCTGGAGATGAGTACGGTGTGTCCTGAAACAAGTAATAAACACAGCGTTGAGAGCATAGGGCACTTCCACTCATGGGCGTATAAATTGGGAAAACTAAAAATCAACAAGACACAGGCACCCTAAACTTTACGGCTGCTCTGTTTCCAAGAACCTCCGCTTCGGTACACCTTCAATATCCCAGGAAAGAGAAAAATGGATAAAGAAATGGTGGTACTTGGCACAATGGAATATCACTCAGCCATGAAATCAATGTCATAAGGCTAGTTAGCAGCATGATGAGTGGATTTAGGTACGATGATTCTAAGTGAAATAAGTCACACAGAAAAAGGCACTTATCCTAAGATATCGCTTATAGAGGGAATGTCAAAATCGCTACACTTAAACTGAATTACAAAACAGAACAGAGGCACACCTTTAGAAGACACACTATGGCTGCTTAACGGGAAAGGTGAGGTGGGGTGATGCATAAAACAAGGGTTTGAAATTAGCTCAGACACCGCTCCATAAGCCAAATATGTAATAGACAAGGCCTACTCCCTGCTCAGTGAACTGGACTCAACACACCCTAGTCAACACACAAGAATATATCTGACTAGTAAGAATCTGAAAACCTATGTATCGATATCTCTCTGCAAGTGAATCAAGAGGGTGTAAAGCGGCATCAACACAGCAGGGAAAAGCAGCCAAGCCCGATTCTAAACATAAATTACTTTAAAAAACCCACAAAACAAAGACAGTGAAAGAGAGAGAAATTCTTACAAAATCCGTTCAGTGTCTATGATGCAACCTGGATTGACCATATCTAGACCCACAGCTGGATGAGACAGAAGGCTGGACACTCTTGGGGCTGAGAGGATTGGTGAGGTTGGGTGAGCAAACGCAGATAGTTTAAAGTAACACTGCGGGGAACACACCCCATGGGTCTCAAATCTCCAGGTACAAGGGCATCTTCCTACATCAAAACATGCATGGGAAACCCAGAAGATGGTATGCCATGAGATCGGGAAAGGTTTCTAAAACGCACCTCATTTCTCCTCTCCTTGTGCTCGGGGTCACCATTCCAGCTGCTTGACTAACCATCTCCCTACTTGGAGAATCAGCACCTTTAACCTCCTGAATGTACAGGTTGCAATTTGTCCTGAGGATGAACGGGAAGACGGGGAACCAACGAGAGACGAGCCCTAGGTGTTGGGACAGGCATAGGTCACTCCATTTTCCCATCAGGAAGAAGAATGAACCACAGGCTCAGCCTGCCCCCCAGAACCAAAATAGGGCCTGAAGCAATCCTGCGCTTTTGCGGCCAGCTCCCAAAAAAGCGAGGAGCCAAATGGAGCTCAGGGGCACTGCAATTCACAAACGTGCAGAGTTATAAATGAGAACTCTCGTCCACAAATATATTGAGGGAAGGCAACGAAGAGGATTTGAAAGCAAGGCAGATTTGCAGGAAACAGATTTCAGGAGGTAGATTCGACTCGCCTTTAAAGCACATGAAAAGCAGCAAAACGTTGACAATGATGCCCTTGGCCAAAAGGGGCGTATGCGTTTTTTCCTGAATACATTCAGGAAAAAACGCATACGCCCCTTTTGGCCAGCCAAGCAAGCCGGAAGGGCAAATCAGCGCTACAAAGAAGTCTCGCTTGCCCTCGGTCAAATGGGCCATGCTGAACAAAGTGTAAAAACCAGAAAAGCAGGACAGACAATGGAGACATGGGAGCCTTGCTACGCTGATGGGCGGGATGTAAATTGCCAACAGGCACTCTGGAGATGAGTACGGTGTGTCCTGAAACAAGTAATAAACACAGCGTTGAGAGCATAGGGCACTTCCACTCATGGGCGTATAAA
The DNA here is from genome assembly GCF_028564815.1 of Eubalaena glacialis. Lineage (NCBI taxonomy): Eukaryota > Metazoa > Chordata > Mammalia > Artiodactyla > Balaenidae > Eubalaena > Eubalaena glacialis. The sequence goes on along the minus strand of NW_026871659.1, from coordinate 96,137 downwards.
TTGGGAAAACTAAAAATCAACAAGACACAGGCACCCTAAACTTTACGGCTGCTCTGTTTCCAAGAACCTCCGCTTCGGTACACCTTCAATATCCCAGGAAAGAGAAAAATGGATAAAGAAATGGTGGTACTTGGCACAATGCAATATCACTCAGCCATGAAATCAATGTCATAAGGCTAGTTAGCAGCATGATGAGTGGATTTAGGTACGATGATTCTAAGTGAAATAAGTCACACAGAAAAAGGCACTTATCCTAAGATATCGCTTATAGAGGGAATGTCAAAATCGCTACACTTAAACTGAATTACAAAACAGAACAGAAGCACACCTTTAGAAGACACACTATGGCTGCTTAACGGGAAAGGTGAGGTGGGGTGATGCATAAAACAAGGGTTTGAAATTAGCTCAGACACCGCTCCATAAGCCAAATATGTAATAGACAAGGCCTACTCCCTGCTCAGTGAACTGGACTCAACACACCCTAGTCACCACACAAGAATATATCTGACTAGTAAGAATCTGAAAACCTATGTATCGATATCTCTCTGCAAGTGAATCAAGAGGGTGTAAAGCGGCATCAACACAGCAGGGAAAAGCAGCCAAGCCCGATTCTAAACATAAATTACTTTAAAAAACCCACAAAACAAAGACAGTGAAAGAGAGAGAAATTCTTACAAAATCCGTTCAGGGTCTATGATGCAACCTGGATTGACCATATCTAGACCCACAGCTGGATGAGACAGAAGGCTGGACACTCTTGGGGCTGAGAGGATTGGTGAGGTTGGGTGAGCAAACGCAGATACTTTAAAGTAACACTGCGGGGAACACACCCCATGGGTCTCAAATCTCCAGGTACAAGGGCATCTTCCTACATCAAAACATGCATGGGAAACCCAGAAGATGGTATGCCATGAGATCGGGAAAGGTTTCTAAAATGCACCTCATTTCTCCTCTCCTTGTGCTCGGGTTCACCATTCCAGCTGCTTGACTAACCATCTCCCTACTTGGAGAATCAGCACCTTTAACCTCCTGATTGTACAGGTTGCAATTTGTCCTGAGGATGAACGTGAAGACGGGGAACCAACGAGAGACGAGCCCTAGGTGTTGGGACAGGCATAGGTCACTCCATTTTCCCATCAGGAAGAAGAATGAACCACAGGCTCAGCCTGCCCCCCAGAACCAAAATAGGGCCTGAAGCAATCCTGCGCTTTTGCGGCCAGCTCCCAAAAAAGCGAGGAGACAAATGGAGCTCAGGGGCACTGCAATTCACAAACATGCAGAGTTATAAATGAGAACTCTCGTCCACAAATATATTGAAGGAAGGCAACGAAGAGGATTTGAAAGCAAGGCAGATTTGCAGGAAACAGATTTCAGGAGGTAGATTCGACTCGCCTTTAAAGCACATGAAAAGCGGCAAAACGTTGACAATGATGCCCTTGGCCAAAAAGGGCGTATGCGTTTTTTCCTGAATATATTCAGGAAAAAACGCATACGCCCTTTTTGGCCAACCAAGCAAGCCGGAAGGGCAAATCAGAGCTACAAAGAAGTCTCGCTTGCCCTCGGTCAAAAGGGCCATGCTGAACAAAGTGTAAAAACCAGAAAAGCAGGACAGGCCATGGAGACATGGGAGCCTTGCTACACTGATGGGCGGGATGTAAATTGCCAACAGGCACTCTGGAGATGAGTACGGTGTGTCCTGAAACAAGTAATAAACACAGCGTTGAGAGCATAGGGCACTTCCACTCATGGGCGTATAAATTGGGAAAACTAAAAATCAACAAGACACAGGCACCCTAAACTTTACGGCTGCTCTGTTTCCAAGAACCTCCGCTTCGGTACACCTTCAATATCCCAGGAAAGAAAAAAATGGATAAAGAAATGGTGGTACTTGGCACAATGGAATATCACTCACCCATGAAATCAATGTCATAAGGCTAGTTAGCAGCATGATGAGTGGATTTAGGTACGATGATTCTAAGTGAAATAAGTCACACAGAAAAAGGCACTTATCCTAAGATATCGCTTATAGAGGGAATGTCAAAATCGCTACACTTGAACTGAATTACAAAACAGAACAGAGGCACACCTTTAGAAGACACACTATGGCTGCTTAACCGGAAAGGTGAGGTGGGGTGATGCATAAAACAAGGGTTTGAAATTAGCTCAGACACCGCTCCATAAGCCAAATATGTAATAGACAAGGCCTACTCCCTGCTCAGTGAATTGGACTCAACACCCCCTAGTCACCGCACAAGAATATATCTGACTAGTATGAATCTGAAAACCTATGTATTGATATCTCTCTGCAAGTGAATCAAGAGGGTGTAAAGCGGCATAAACACAGCAGGGAATAGCAGCAAAACCCCATTCTAAACATACATTACTTTAAAAAACCCACAAAGCAAAGACAGTGAAAGAGAGAGAAATTCTTACAAAATCCGTTCAGGGTCTCTGATGCAACCTGGATTGACCATATCTAGACCCACAGCTGGATGAGACATAAGGCTGGACACTCTTGGGGCTGAGAGGATTGGTGAGGTTGGGTGAGCAAATGCAGATACTTTAAAGTAATACCGCGGGGTACCCACCCCATTGGTCTCAAATCTCCAGGTACAAGGGAATCTTCCTACATCAAAACATGCATGGGAAACCCAGAAGATGGTATGCCATGAGATCGGGAAAGGTTTCTAAAACGCACCTCATTTCTCCTCTCCTTGTGCTCGGGTTCGCCATTCCAGCTGCTTGACTAACCATCTCCCTACTTGGAGAATCAGCACCTTTAACCTCTTGTTTCGTCCAGGTTGCAATTTGTCCTGAGGATGAACATGAAGATGGGGAACCAACGAAAGACTAGCCCTAGGTGTTGGGACAGGCACAGGTCACTCCATTTTCCCATCAGGAAGAAGAATGAACCACAGGCTCAGCCTGCACCCCAGAACCAAAATAGGGCCTGAAGCAATCCTGCGCTTTTGCGGCCAGCTCCCAAAAAGGCGAGGAGACAAATGAAGCTCAGGGGCACTGCAATTCACAAACGTGCAGAGTTATAAATGAGAACTCTCGTCCACAAATATATTGAGGGAAGGCAACAAAGAGGATTTGAAAGCAAGGCAGATTTGCAGGAAACAGATTTCAGGAGGTAGATTCGACTCGCCTTTAAAGCACATGAAAAGCGGCAAAACGTTGACAATGATGCCCTTGGCCAAAATGGGCGTATGCGTTTTTTCCTGAATATATTCAGGAAAAAACGCATACGCCCTTTTTGGCCAACCAAGCAAGCCGGAAGTGCAAATCAACGCTACAAAGAAGTCTCGCTTGCCCTCGGTCAAAAGGGCCATGCTGAACAAAGTGTAAAAACCAGAAAAGCAGGACAGGCCATGGAGACATGGGAGACTTACTACGCTGATGGGCGGGATGTAAATTGCCAACAGGCACTCTGGAGAAGAGTACGGTGTGTCCTGAAACAAGTAATAAACACAGCGTAGAGAGCATAGGGCACTTCCACTCATGGGCGTATAAATTGGGAAAACTAAAAATCAACAAGACACAGGCACCCTAAAGTTTACGGCTGCTCTGTTTCGAAGAACCTCCGCTTCGGTACACCTTCAATATCCCAGGAAAGAGAAAAATGGATAAAGAAATGGTGGTACTTGGCACAATGGAATATCACTCAGCCATGAAATCAATGTCATAAGGCTAGTTAGCAGCATGATGAGTGGATTTAGGTACGATGATTCTAAGTGAAATAAGTCACACAGAAAAAGACACTTATCCTAAGATATCGCTTAGAGAGGGAATGTCAAAATCGCTACACTTGAACTGAATTACAAAACAGAACAGAGTCACACCTTTAGAAGACACACTATGGCTGCTTAACGGGAAAGGTGAGGTGGGGTGATGCATAAAACAAGGGTTTCAAATTAGCTCAGAGACCGCTCCATAAGCCAAATATGTAATAGACAAGGCCTACTCCCTGCTCAGTGAACTGGACTCAACACACCCTAGTCAGCACACAAGAATATATCTGACTAGTAAGAATGTGAAAACCTATGTATCGATATCTCTCTGAAAGTGAATCAAGAGGGTGTAAAGCGGCATCAACACAGCAGGGAAAAGCAGCCAAGCCCGATTCTAAACATAAATTACTTTAAAAAACCCACAAAACAAAGACAGTGAAAGAGAGAGAAATTCTTACAAAATCCGTTCAGGGTCTATGATGCAACCTGGATTGACCATATCTAGACCCACAGCTGGATGAGACAGAAGGTTGGACACTCTTGGGGCTGAGAGGATTGGTGAGGTTGGGTGAGCAAACGCAGATACTTTAAAGTAACACTGCGGGGAACACACCCCATGGGTCTCAAATCTCCAGGTACAAGGGCATCTTCCTACATCAAAACATGTATGGGAAACCCAGAAGATGGTATGCCATGAGATCGGGAAAGGTTTCTAAAACGCACCTCATTTCTCCTCTCCTTGTGCTCGGGTTCACCATTCCAGCTGCTTGACTAACCATCTGCCTACTTGGAGAATCAGCACCTTTAACCTCCTGATTGTACAGGTTGCAATTTGTCCTGAGGATGAACGTGAAGACGGGGAACCAACGAGAGACGAGCCCTAGGTGTTGGGACAGGCATAGGTCACTCCATTTTCCCATCAGGAAGAAGAATGAACCACAGGCTCAGCCTGCCCCCCAGAACCAAAATAGGGCCTGAAGCAATCCTGCGCTTTTGCGGCCAGCTCCCAAAAAAGCGAGGAGACAAATGGAGCTCAGGGGCACTGCAATTCACAAACATGCAGAGTTATAAATGAGAACTCACGTCCACAAATATATTGAAGGAAGGCAACGAAGAGGATTTGAAAGCAAGGCAGATTTGCAGGAAACAGATTTCAGGAGGTAGATTCGACTCGCCTTTAAAGCACATGAAAAGCAGCAAAACGTTGACAATGATGCCCTTGGCCAAAAAGGGCGTATGCGTTTTTTCCTGAATATATTCAGGAAAAAACGCATACGCCCTTTTTGGCCAACCAAGCAAGCCGGAAGGGCAAATCAGCGCTACAAAGAAGTCTCGCTTGCCCTCGGTCAAAAGGGCCATGCTGAACAAAGTGTAAAAACCAGAAAAGCAGGACAGGCCATGGAGACATGGGAGCCTTGCTACGCTGATGGGCGGGATGTAAATTGCCAACAGGCACTCTGGAGATGAGTACGGTGTGTCCTGAAACAAGTAATAAACACAGCGTTTAGAGCATAGGGCACTTCCACTCATGGGCGTATAAATTGGGAAAACTAAAAATCAACAAGACACAGGCACCCCAAACTTTACGGCTGCTCTGTTTCCAAGAACCTCCGCTTCGGTACACCTTCAATATCCCAGGAAAGAGAAAAATGGATAAAGGAATGTTGGTACTTGGCACAATGCAATATCACTCAGCCATGAAATCAATGTCATAAGGCTAGTTAGCAGCATGATGAGTGGATTTAGGTACGATGACTCTAAGTGAAATAAGTCACACAGAAAAAGACACTTATCCTAAGATATCGCTTATAGAGGGAATGTCAAAATCGCTACACTTGAACTGAATTACAAAACAGAACAGAGGCACACCTTTAGAAGACACACTATGGCTGCTTAACGGGAAAGGTGAGGTGGGGTGATGCATAAAACAAGGGTTTGAAATTAGCTCAGAGACCGCTCCATAAGCCAAATATGTAATAGACAAGGCCTACTCCCTGCTCAGTGAACTGGACTCAACACACCCTAGTCACCACACAAGAATATATCTGACTAGTAAGAATCTGAAAACCTATGTATCGATATCTCTCTGCAAGTTAATCAAGAGGGTGTAAAGCGGCATCAACACAGCAGGGAAAAGCAGCCAAGCCCGATTCTAAACATAAATTACTTTAAAAAACCCACAAAACAAAGACAGTGAAAGAGAGAGAAATTCTTACAAAATCCGTTCACGGTCTCTGATGCAACCTGGATTGACCATATCTAGACCCACAGCTGGATGAGACATAAGGCTGGACACTCTTGGGGCTGAGAGGATTGGTGAGGTTGGGTGAGCAAACGCAGATACTTTAAAGTAACACTGCGGGGAACACACCCCATGGGTCTCAAATCTCCAGGTACAAGGGCATCTTCCTACATCAAAACATGCATGGGAAACCCAGAAGATGGTATGCCATGAGATCGGGAAAGGTTTCTAAAATGCACCTCATTTCTCCTCTCCTTGTGCTCGGGTTCACCATTCCAGCTGCTTGACTAACCATCTCCCTACTTGGAGAATCAGCACCTTTAACCTCCTGATTGTACAGGTTGCAATTTGTCCTGAGGATGAACGGGAAGACGGGGAACCAACGAGAGACGAGCCCTAGGTGTTGGGACAGGCATAGGTCACTCCATTTTCCCATCAGGAAGAAGAATGAACCACAGGCTCAGCCTGCGCCCCAGAACCAAAATAGGGCCTGAAGCAATCCTGCGCTTTTGCGGCCAGCTCCCAAAAAAGCGAGGAGACAAATGGAGCTCAGGGGCACTGCAATTCACAAACGTGCAGAGTTATAAATGAGAACTCTCGTCCACAAATATATTGAGGGAAGGCAACGAAGAGGATTTGAAAGCAAGGCAGATTTGCAGGAAACAGATTTCAGGAGGTAGATTCGACTCGCCTTTAAAGCACATGAAAAGCGGCAAAACGTTGACAATGATGCCCTTGGCCAAAAAGGGCGTATGCGTTTTTTCCTGAATATATTCAGGAAAAAACGCATACGCCCTTTTTGGCCAACCAAGCAAGCCGGAAGGGCAAATCAGCGCTACAAAGAAGTCTCGCTTGCCCTCGGTCAAAAGGGCCATGCTGAACAAAGTGTAAAAACCAGAAAAGCAGGACAGGCCATGGAGACATGGGAGCCTTGCTACGCTGATGGGCGGGATGTAAATTGCCAACAGGCACTCTGGAGATGAGTACGGTGTGTCCTGAAACAAGTAATAAACACAGCGTTGAGAGCATAGGGCACTTCCACTCATGGGCGTATAAATTGGGAAAACTAAAAATCAACAAGACACAGGCACCCCAAACTTTACGGCTGCTCTGTTTCCAAGAACCTCCGCTTCGGTACACCTTCAATATCCCAGGAAAGAGAAAAATGGATAAAGAAATGGTGGTACTTGGCACAATGCAATATCACTCAGCCATGAAATCAATGTCATAAGGCTAGTTAGCAGCATGATGAGTGGATTTAGGTCCGATGATTCTAAGTGAAATAAGTCACACAGAAAAAGACACTTATCCTAAGATATCGCTTATAGAGGGAATGTCAAAATCGCTACACTTGAACTGAATTACAAAACAGAACAGAGTCACACCTTTAGAAGACACACTATGGCTGCTTAACGGGAAAGGTGAGGTGGGGTGATGCATAAAACAAGGGTTTCAAATTAGCTCAGAGACCGCTCCATAAGCCAAATATGTAATAGACAAGGCCTACTCCCTGCTCAGTGAACTGGACTCAACACACCCTAGTCACCACACAAGAATATATCTGACTAGTAAGAATCTGAAAACCTATGTATCGATATCTCTCTGCAAGTGAATCAAGAGGGTGTAAAGCGGCATCAACACAGCAGGGAAAAGCAGCCAAGCCCGATTCTAAACATACATTACTTTAAAAAACCCACAAAACAAAGACAGTGAAAGAGAGAGAAATTCTTACAAAATCCGTTCAGGGTCTATGATGCAACCTGGATTGACCATATCTAGACCCACAGCTGGATGAGACAGAAGGCTGGACACTCTTGGGGCTGAGAGGATTGGTGAGGTTGGGTGAGCAAACGCAGATAGTTTAAGGTAACACTGCGGGGAACACACCCCATGGGTCTCAAATCTCCAGGTACAAGGGCATCTTCCTACATCAAAACATGCATGGGAAACCCAGAAGATGGTATGCCATGAGATCGGGAAAGGTTTCTAAAATGCACCTCATTTCTCCTCTCCTTGTGCTCGGGTTCACCATTCCAGCTGCTTGACTAACCATCTCCCTACTTGGAGAATCAGCACCTTTAACCTCCTGATTGTACAGGTTGCAATTTGTCCTGAGGATGAACGTGAAGACGGGGAACCAACGAGAGACGAGCCCTAGGTGTTGGGACAGGCATAGGTCACTCCATTTTCCCATCAGGAAGAAGAATGAACCACAGGCTCAGCCTGCCCCCCAGAACCAAAATAGGGCCTGAAGCAATCCTGCGCTTTTGCGGCCAGCTCCCAAAAAAGCGAGGAGCCAAATGGAGCTCAGGGGCACTGCAATTCACAAACGTGCAGAGTTATAAATGAGAACTCTCGTCCACAAATATATTGAGGGAAGGCAACGAAGAGGATTTGAAAGCAAGGCAGATTTGCAGGAAACAGATTTCAGGAGGTAGATTCGACTCGCCTTTAAAGCACATGAAAAGCGGCAAAACGTTGACAATGATGCCCTTGGCCAAAAGGGGCGTATGCGTTTTTTCCTGAATACATTCAGGAAAAAACGCATACGCCCCTTCTGGCCAACCAAGCAAGCCGGAAGGGCAAATCAGCGCTACAAAGAAGTCTCGCTTGCCCTCGGTCAAATGGGCCATGCTGAACAAAGTGTAAAAACCAGAAAAGCAGGACAGGCCATGGAGACATGGGAGCCTTGCTACGCTGATGGGCGGGATGTAAATTGCCAACAGGCACTCTGGAGATGAGTACGGTGTGTCCTGAAACAAGTAATAAACACAGCGTTGAGAGCATAGGGCACTTCCACTCATGGGCGTATAAATTGGGAAAACTAAAAATCAACAAGACACAGGCACCCTAAACTTTACGGCTGCTCTGTTTCCAAGAACCTCCGCTTCGGTACACCTTCAATATCCCAGGAAAGAGAAAAATGGATAAAGAAATGGTGGTACTTGGCACAATGGAATATCACTCAGCCATGAAATCAATGTCATAAGGCTAGTTAGCAGCATGATGAGTGGATTTAGGTCCGATGATTCTAAGTGAAATAAGTCACACAGAAAAAGACACTTATCCTAAGATATCGCTTATAGAGGGAATGTCAAAATCGCTACACTTGAACTGAATTACAAAACAGAACAGAGTCACACCTTTAGAAGACACACTATGGCTGCTTAACGGGAAAGGTGAGGTGGGGTGATGCATAAAACAAGGGTTTCAAATTAGCTCAGAGACCGCTCCATAAGCCAAATATGTAATAGACAAGGCCTACTCCCTGCTCAGTGAACTGGACTCAACACACCCTAGTCACCACACAAGAATATATCTGACTAGTAAGAATCTGAAAACCTATGTATCGATATCTCTCTGCAAGTGAATCAAGAGGGTGTAAAGCGGCATCAACACAGCAGGGAAAAGCAGCCAAGCCCGATTCTAAACATACATTACTTTAAAAAACCCACAAAACAAAGACAGTGAAAGAGAGAGAAATTCTTACAAAATCCGTTCAGGGTCTATGATGCAACCTGGATTGACCATATCTAGACCCACAGCTGGATGAGACAGAAGGCTGGACACTCTTGGGGCTGAGAGGATTGGTGAGGTTGGGTGAGCAAACGCAGATAGTTTAAGGTAACACTGCGGGGAACACACCCCATGGGTCTCAAATCTCCAGGTACAAGGGCATCTTCCTACATCAAAACATGCATGGGAAACCCAGAAGATGGTATGCCATGAGATCGGGAAAGGTTTCTAAAATGCACCTCATTTCTCCTCTCCTTGTGCTCGGGTTCACCATTCCAGCTGCTTGACTAACCATCTCCCTACTTGGAGAATCAGCACCTTTAACCTCCTGATTGTACAGGTTGCAATTTGTCCTGAGGATGAACGTGAAGACGGGGAACCAACGAGAGACGAGCCCTAGGTGTTGGGACAGGCATAGGTCACTCCATTTTCCCATCAGGAAGAAGAATGAACCACAGGCTCAGCCTGCCCCCCAGAACCAAAATAGGGCCTGAAGCAATCCTGCGCTTTTGCGGCCAGCTCCCAAAAAAGCGAGGAGCCAAATGGAGCTCAGGGGCACTGCAATTCACAAACGTGCAGAGTTATAAATGAGAACTCTCGTCCACAAATATATTGAGGGAAGGCAACGAAGAGGATTTGAAAGCAAGGCAGATTTGCAGGAAACAGATTTCAGGAGGTAGATTCGACTCGCCTTTAAAGCACATGAAAAGCGGCAAAACGTTGACAATGATGCCCTTGGCCAAAAGGGGCGTATGCGTTTTTTCCTGAATACATTCAGGAAAAAACGCATACGCCCCTTCTGGCCAACCAAGCAAGCCGGAAGGGCAAATCAGCGCTACAAAGAAGTCTCGCTTGCCCTCGGTCAAATGGGCCATGCTGAACAAAGTGTAAAAACCAGAAAAGCAGGACAGGCCATGGAGACATGGGAGCCTTGCTACGCTGATGGGCGGGATGTAAATTGCCAACAGGCACTCTGGAGATGAGTACGGTGTGTCCTGAAACAAGTAATAAACACAGCGTTGAGAGCATAGGGCACTTCCACTCATGGGCGTATAAATTGGGAAAACTAAAAATCAACAAGACACAGGCACCCTAAACTTTACGGCTGCTCTGTTTCCAAGAACCTCCGCTTCGGTACACCTTCAATATCCCAGGAAAGAGAAAAATGGATAAAGAAATGGTGGTACTTGGCACAATGGAATATCACTCAGCCATGAAATCAATGTCATAAGGCTAGTTAGCAGCATGATGAGTGGATTTAGGTACGATGATTCTAAGTGAAATAAGTCACACAGAAAAAGGCACTTATCCTAAGATATCGCTTATAGAGGGAATGTCAAAATCGCTACACTTAAACTGAATTACAAAACAGAACAGAGGCACACCTTTAGAAGACACACTATGGCTGCTTAACGGGAAAGGTGAGGTGGGGTGATGCATAAAACAAGGGTTTGAAATTAGCTCAGACACCGCTCCATAAGCTAAATATGTAATAGACAAGGCCTACTCCCTGCTCAGTGAACTGGACTCAACACACCCTAGTCAACACACAAGAATATATCTGACTAGTAAGAATCTGAAAACCTATGTATCGATATCTCTCTGCAAGTGAATCAAGAGGGTGTAAAGCGGCATCAACACAGCAGGGAAAAGCAGCCAAGCCCGATTCTAAACATAAATTACTTTAAAAAACCCACAAAACAAAGACAGTGAAAGAGAGAGAAATTCTTACAAAATCCGTTCAGTGTCTATGATGCAACCTGGATTGACCATATCTAGACCCACAGCTGGATGAGACAGAAGGCTGGACACTCTTGGGGCTGAGAGGATTGGTGAGGTTGGGTGAGCAAACGCAGATAGTTTAAAGTAACACTGCGGGGAACACACCCCATGGGTCTCAAATCTCCAGGTACAAGGGCATCTTCCTACATCAAAACATGCATGGGAAACCCAGAAGATGGTATGCCATGAGATCGGGAAAGGTTTCTAAAACGCACCTCATTTCTCCTCTCCTTGTGCTCGGGGTCACCATTCCAGCTGCTTGACTAACCATCTCCCTACTTGGAGAATCAGCACCTTTAACCTCCTGAATGTACAGGTTGCAATTTGTCCTGAGGATGAACGGGAAGACGGGGAACCAACGAGAGACGAGCCCTAGGTGTTGGGACAGGCATAGGTCACTCCATTTTCCCATCAGGAAGAAGAATGAACCACAGGCTCAGCCTGCCCCCCAGAACCAAAATAGGGCCTGAAGCAATCCTGCGCTTTTGCGGCCAGCTCCCAAAAAAGCGAGGAGCCAAATGGAGCTCAGGGGCACTGCAATTCACAAACGTGCAGAGTTATAAATGAGAACTCTCGTCCACAAATATATTGAGGGAAGGCAACGAAGAGGATTTGAAAGCAAGGCAGATTTGCAGGAAACAGATTTCAGGAGGTAGATTCGACTCGCCTTTAAAGCACATGAAAAGCAGCAAAACGTTGACAATGATGCCCTTGGCCAAAAGGGGCGTATGCGTTTTTTCCTGAATACATTCAGGAAAAAACGCATACGCCCCTTTTGGCCAGCCAAGCAAGCCGGAAGGGCAAATCAGCGCTACAAAGAAGTCTCGCTTGCCCTCGGTCAAATGGGCCATGCTGAACAAAGTGTAAAAACCAGAAAAGCAGGACAGACAATGGAGACATGGGAGCCTTGCTACGCTGATGGGCGGGATGTAAATTGCCAACAGGCACTCTGGAGATGAGTACGGTGTGTCCTGAAACAAGTAATAAACACAGCGTTGAGAGCATAGGGCACTTCCACTCATGGGCGTATAAATTGGGAAAACTAAAAATCAACAAGACACAGGCACCCTAAACTTTACGGCTGCTCTGTTTCCAAGAACCTCCGCTTCGGTAAACCTTCAATATCCCAGGAAAGAGAAAAATGGATAAAGAAATGGTGGTACTTGGCACAATGCAATATCACTCAGCCATGAAATCAATGTCATAAGGCTAGTTAGCAGCATGATGAGTGGATTTAGGTACGATGATTCTAAGTGAAATAAGTCACACAGAAAAAGGCACTTATCCTAAGATATCGCTTATAGAGGGAATGTCAAAATCGCTACACTTAAACTGAATTACAAAACAGAACAGAAGCACACCTTTAGAAGACACACTATGGCTGCTTAACGGGAAAGGTGAGGTGGGGTGATGCATAAAACAAGGGTTTGAAATTAGCTCAGACACCGCTCCATAAGCCAAATATGTAATAGACAAGGCCTACTCCCTGCTCAGTGAACTGGACTCAACACACCCTAGTCACCACACAAGAATATATCTGACTAGTAAGAATCTGAAAACCTATGTATCGATATCTCTCTGCAAGTGAATCAAGAGGGTGTAAAGCGGCATCAACACAGCAGGGAAAAGCAGCCAAGCCCGATTCTAAACATAAATTACTTTAAAAAACCCACAAAACAAAGACAGTGAAAGAGAGAGAAATTCTTACAAAATCCGTTCAGGGTCTATGATGCAACCTGGATTGACCATATCTAGACCCACAGCTGGATGAGACAGAAGGCTGGACACTCTTGGGGCTGAGAGGATTGGTGAGGTTGGGTGAGCAAACGCAGATACTTTAAAGTAACACTGCGGGGAACACACCCCATGGGTCTCAAATCTCCAGGTACAAGGGCATCTTCCTACATCAAAACATGCATGGGAAACCCAGAAGATGGTATGCCATGAGATCGGGAAAGGTTTCTAAAATGCACCTCATTTCTCCTCTCCTTGTGCTCGGGTTCACCATTCCAGCTGCTTGACTAACCATCTCCCTACTTGGAGAATCAGCACCTTTAACCTCCTGATTGTACAGGTTGCAATTTGTCCTGAGGATGAACGTGAAGACGGGGAACCAACGAGAGACGAGCCCTAGGTGTTGGGACAGGCATAGGTCACTCCATTTTCCCATCAGGAAGAAGAATGAACCACAGGCTCAGCCTGCCCCCCAGAACCAAAATAGGGCCTGAAGCAATCCTGCGCTTTTGCGGCCAGCTCCCAAAAAAGCGAGGAGACAAATGGAGCTCAGGGGCACTGCAATTCACAAACGTGCAGAGTTATAAATGAGAACTCTCGTCCACAAATATATTGAGGGAAGGCAACGAAGAGGATTTGAAAGCAAGGCAGATTTGCAGGAAACAGATTTCAGGAGGTAGATTCGACTCGCCTTTAAAGCACATGAAAAGCGGCAAAACGTTGACAATGATGCCCTTGGCCAAAAGGGGCGTATGCGTTTTTTCCTGAATACATTCAGGAAAAAACGCATACGCCCCTTCTGGCCAACCAAGCAAGCCGGAAGGGCAAATCAGCGCTACAAAGAAGTCTCGCTTGCCCTCGGTCAAATGGGCCATGCTGAACAAAGTGTAAAAACCAGAAAAGCAGGACAGGCCATGGAGACATGGGAGCCTTGCTACGCTGATGGGCGGGATGTAAATTGCCAACAGGCACTCTGGAGATGAGTACGGTGTGTCCTGAAACAAGTAATAAACACAGCGTTGAGAGCATAGGGCACTTCCACTCATGGGCGTATAAATTGGGAAAACTAAAAATCAACAAGACACAGGCACCCTAAACTTTACGGCTGCTCTGTTTCCAAGAACCTCCGCTTCGGTACACCTTCAATATCCCAGGAAAGAGAAAAATGGATAAAGAAATGGTGGTACTTGGCACAATGGAATATCACTCAGCCATGAAATCAATGTCATAAGGCTAGTTAGCAGCATGATGAGTGGATTTAGGTACGATGATTCTAAGTGAAATAAGTCACACAGAAAAAGGCACTTATCCTAAGATATCGCTTATAGAGGGAATGTCAAAATCGCTACACTTAAACTGAATTACAAAACAGAACAGAGGCACACCTTTAGAAGACACACTATGGCTGCTTAACGGGAAAGGTGAGGTGGGGTGATGCATAAAACAAGGGTTTGAAATTAGCTCAGACACCGCTCCATAAGCTAAATATGTAATAGACAAGGCCTACTCCCTGCTCAGTGAACTGGACTCAACACACCCTAGTCAACACACAAGAATATATCTGACTAGTAAGAATCTGAAAACCTATGTATCGATATCTCTCTGCAAGTGAATCAAGAGGGTGTAAAGCGGCATCAACACAGCAGGGAAAAGCAGCCAAGCCCGATTCTAAACATAAATTACTTTAAAAAACCCACAAAACAAAGACAGTGAAAGAGAGAGAAATTCTTACAAAATCCGTTCAGTGTCTATGATGCAACCTGGATTGACCATATCTAGACCCACAGCTGGATGAGACAGAAGGCTGGACACTCTTGGGGCTGAGAGGATTGGTGAGGTTGGGTGAGCAAACGCAGATAGTTTAAAGTAACACTGCGGGGAACACACCCCATGGGTCTCAAATCTCCAGGTACAAGGGCATCTTCCTACATCAAAACATGCATGGGAAACCCAGAAGATGGTATGCCATGAGATCGGGAAAGGTTTCTAAAACGCACCTCATTTCTCCTCTCCTTGTGCTCGGGGTCACCATTCCAGCTGCTTGACTAACCATCTCCCTACTTGGAGAATCAGCACCTTTAACCTCCTGAATGTACAGGTTGCAATTTGTCCTGAGGATGAACGGGAAGACGGGGAACCAACGAGAGACGAGCCCTAGGTGTTGGGACAGGCATAGGTCACTCCATTTTCCCATCAGGAAGAAGAATGAACCACAGGCTCAGCCTGCCCCCCAGAACCAAAATAGGGCCTGAAGCAATCCTGCGCTTTTGCGGCCAGCTCCCAAAAAAGCGAGGAGCCAAATGGAGCTCAGGGGCACTGCAATTCACAAACGTGCAGAGTTATAAATGAGAACTCTCGTCCACAAATATATTGAGGGAAGGCAACGAAGAGGATTTGAAAGCAAGGCAGATTTGCAGGAAACAGATTTCAGGAGGTAGATTCGACTCGCCTTTAAAGCACATGAAAAGCAGCAAAACGTTGACAATGATGCCCTTGGCCAAAAGGGGCGTATGCGTTTTTTCCTGAATACATTCAGGAAAAAACGCATACGCCCCTTTTGGCCAGCCAAGCAAGCCGGAAGGGCAAATCAGCGCTACAAAGAAGTCTCGCTTGCCCTCGGTCAAATGGGCCATGCTGAACAAAGTGTAAAAACCAGAAAAGCAGGACAGACAATGGAGACATGGGAGCCTTGCTACGCTGATGGGCGGGATGTAAATTGCCAACAGGCACTCTGGAGATGAGTACGGTGTGTCCTGAAACAAGTAATAAACACAGCGTTGAGAGCATAGGGCACTTCCACTCATGGGCGTATAAATTGGGAAAACTAAAAATCAACAAGACACAGGCACCCTAAACTTTACGGCTGCTCTGTTTCCAAGAACCTCCGCTTCGGTAAACCTTCAATATCCCAGGAAAGAGAAAAATGGATAAAGAAATGGTGGTACTTGGCACAATGCAATATCACTCAGCCATGAAATCAATGTCATAAGGCTAGTTAGCAGCATGATGAGTGGATTTAGGTACGATGATTCTAAGTGAAATAAGTCACACAGAAAAAGGCACTTATCCTAAGATATCGCTTATAGAGGGAATGTCAAAATCGCTACACTTAAACTGAATTACAAAACAGAACAGAAGCACACCTTTAGAAGACACACTATGGCTGCTTAACGGGAAAGGTGAGGTGGGGTGATGCATAAAACAAGGGTTTGAAATTAGCTCAGACACCGCTCCATAAGCCAAATATGTAATAGACAAGGCCTACTCCCTGCTCAGTGAACTGGACTCAACACACCCTAGTCACCACACAAGAATATATCTGACTAGTAAGAATCTGAAAACCTATGTATCGATATCTCTCTGCAAGTGAATCAAGAGGGTGTAAAGCGGCATCAACACAGCAGGGAAAAGCAGCCAAGCCCGATTCTAAACATAAATTACTTTAAAAAACCCACAAAACAAAGACAGTGAAAGAGAGAGAAATTCTTACAAAATCCGTTCAGGGTCTATGATGCAACCTGGATTGACCATATCTAGACCCACAGCTGGATGAGACAGAAGGCTGGACACTCTTGGGGCTGAGAGGATTGGTGAGGTTGGGTGAGCAAACGCAGATACTTTAAAGTAACACTGCGGGGAACACACCCCATGGGTCTCAAATCTCCAGGTACAAGGGCATCTTCCTACATCAAAACATGCATGGGAAACCCAGAAGATGGTATGCCATGAGATCGGGAAAGGTTTCTAAAATGCACCTCATTTCTCCTCTCCTTGTGCTCGGGTTCACCATTCCAGCTGCTTGACTAACCATCTCCCTACTTGGAGAATCAGCACCTTTAACCTCCTGATTGTACAGGTTGCAATTTGTCCTGAGGATGAACGTGAAGACGGGGAACCAACGAGAGACGAGCCCTAGGTGTTGGGACAGGCATAGGTCACTCCATTTTCCCATCAGGAAGAAGAATGAACCACAGGCTCAGCCTGCCCCCCAGAACCAAAATAGGGCCTGAAGCAATCCTGCGCTTTTGCGGCCAGCTCCCAAAAAAGCGAGGAGACAAATGGAGCTCAGGGGCACTGCAATTCACAAACATGCAGAGTTATAAATGAGAACTCTCGTCCACAAATATATTGAAGGAAGGCAACGAAGAGGATTTGAAAGCAAGGCAGATTTGCAGGAAACAGATTTCAGGAGGTAGATTCGACTCGCCTTTAAAGCACATGAAAAGCGGCAAAACGTTGACAATGATGCCCTTGGCCAAAAAGGGCGTATGCGTTTTTTCCTGAATATATTCAGGAAAAAACGCATACGCCCTTTTTGGCCAACCAAGCAAGCCGGAAGGGCAAATCAGAGCTACAAAGAAGTCTCGCTTGCCCTCGGTCAAAAGGGCCATGCTGAACAAAGTGTAAAAACCAGAAAAGCAGGACAGGCCATGGAGACATGGGAGCCTTGCTACACTGATGGGCGGGATGTAAATTGCCAACAGGCACTCTGGAGATGAGTACGGTGTGTCCTGAAACAAGTAATAAACACAGCGTTGAGAGCATAGGGCACTTCCACTCATGGGCGTATAAATTGGGAAAACTAAAAATCAACAAGACACAGGCACCCTAAACTTTACGGCTGCTCTGTTTCCAAGAACCTCCGCTTCGGTACACCTTCAATATCCCAGGAAAGAAAAAAATGGATAAAGAAATGGTGGTACTTGGCACAATGGAATATCACTCACCCATGAAATCAATGTCATAAGGCTAGTTAGCAGCATGATGAGTGGATTTAGGTACGATGATTCTAAGTGAAATAAGTCACACAGAAAAAGGCACTTATCCTAAGATATCGCTTATAGAGGGAATGTCAAAATCGCTACACTTGAACTGAATTACAAAACAGAACAGAGGCACACCTTTAGAAGACACACTATGGCTGCTTAACCGGAAAGGTGAGGTGGGGTGATGCATAAAACAAGGGTTTGAAATTAGCTCAGACACCGCTCCATAAGCCAAATATGTAATAGACAAGGCCTACTCCCTGCTCAGTGATTTGGACTCAACACCCCCTAGTCACCGCACAAGAATATATCTGACTAGTATGAATCTGAAAACCTATGTATTGATATCTCTCTGCAAGTGAATCAAGAGGGTGTAAAGCGGCATAAACACAGCAGGGAATAGCAGCAAAACCCCATTCTAAACATACATTACTTTAAAAAACCCACAAAGCAAAGACAGTGAAAGAGAGAGAAATTCTTACAAAATCCGTTCAGGGTCTCTGATGCAACCTGGATTGACCATATCTAGACCCACAGCTGGATGAGACATAAGGCTGGACACTCTTGGGGCTGAGAGGATTGGTGAGGTTGGGTGAGCAAATGCAGATACTTTAAAGTAATACCGCGGGGTACCCACCCCATTGGTCTCAAATCTCCAGGTACAAGGGAATCTTCCTACATCAAAACATGCATGGGAAACCCAGAAGATGGTATGCCATGAGATCGGGAAAGGTTTCTAAAACGCACCTCATTTCTCCTCTCCTTGTGCTCGGGTTCGCCATTCCAGCTGCTTGACTAACCATCTCCCTACTTGGAGAATCAGCACCTTTAACCTCTTGTTTCGTCCAGGTTGCAATTTGTCCTGAGGATGAACATGAAGATGGGGAACCAACGAAAGACTAGCCCTAGGTGTTGGGACAGGCACAGGTCACTCCATTTTCCCATCAGGAAGAAGAATGAACCACAGGCTCAGCCTGCACCCCAGAACCAAAATAGGGCCTGAAGCAATCCTGCGCTTTTGCGGCCAGCTCCCAAAAAGGCGAGGAGACAAATGAAGCTCAGGGGCACTGCAATTCACAAACGTGCAGAGTTATAAATGAGAACTCTCGTCCACAAATATATTGAGGGAAGGCAACAAAGAGGATTTGAAAGCAAGGCAGATTTGCAGGAAACAGATTTCAGGAGGTAGATTCGACTCGCCTTTAAAGCACATGAAAAGCGGCAAAACGTTGACAATGATGCCCTTGGCCAAAATGGGCGTATGCGTTTTTTCCTGAATATATTCAGGAAAAAACGCATACGCCCTTTTTGGCCAACCAAGCAAGCCGGAAGTGCAAATCAACGCTACAAAGAAGTCTTGCTTGCCCTCGGTCAAAAGGGCCATGCTGAACAAAGTGTAAAAACCAGAAAAGCAGGACAGGCCATGGAGACATGGGAGACTTACTACGCTGATGGGCGGGATGTAAATTGCCAACAGGCACTCTGGAGAAGAGTACGGTGTGTCCTGAAACAAGTAATAAACACAGCGTAGAGAGCATAGGGCACTTCCACTCATGGGCGTATAAATTGGGAAAACTAAAAATCAACAAGACACAGGCACCCTAAAGTTTACGGCTGCTCTGTTTCGAAGAACCTCCGCTTCGGTACACCTTCAATATCCCAGGAAAGAGAAAAATGGATAAAGAAATGGTGGTACTTGGCACAATGGAATATCACTCAGCCATGAAATCAATGTCATAAGGCTAGTTAGCAGCATGATGAGTGGATTTAGGTACGATGATTCTAAGTGAAATAAGTCACACAGAAAAAGACACTTATCCTAAGATATCGCTTAGAGAGGGAATGTCAAAATCGCTACACTTGAACTGAATTACAAAACAGAACAGAGTCACACCTTTAGAAGACACACTATGGCTGCTTAACGGGAAAGGTGAGGTGGGGTGATGCATAAAACAAGGGTTTCAAATTAGCTCAGAGACCGCTCCATAAGCCAAATATGTAATAGACAAGGCCTACTCCCTGCTCAGTGAACTGGACTCAACACACCCTAGTCAGCACACAAGAATATATCTGACTAGTAAGAATGTGAAAACCTATGTATCGATATCTCTCTGAAAGTGAATCAAGAGGGTGTAAAGCGGCATCAACACAGCAGGGAAAAGCAGCCAAGCCCGATTCTAAACATAAATTACTTTAAAAAACCCACAAAACAAAGACAGTGAAAGAGAGAGAAATTCTTACAAAATCCGTTCAGGGTCTATGATGCAACCTGGATTGACCATATCTAGACCCACAGCTGGATGAGACAGAAGGTTGGACACTCTTGGGGCTGAGAGGATTGGTGAGGTTGGGTGAGCAAACGCAGATACTTTAAAGTAACACTGCGGGGAACACACCCCATGGGTCTCAAATCTCCAGGTACAAGGGCATCTTCCTACATCAAAACATGTATGGGAAACCCAGAAGATGGTATGCCATGAGATCGGGAAAGGTTTCTAAAACGCACCTCATTTCTCCTCTCCTTGTGCTCGGGTTCACCATTCCAGCTGCTTGACTAACCATCTGCCTACTTGGAGAATCAGCACCTTTAACCTCCTGATTGTACAGGTTGCAATTTGTCCTGAGGATGAACGTGAAGACGGGGAACCAACGAGAGACGAGCCCTAGGTGTTGGGACAGGCATAGGTCACTCCATTTTCCCATCAGGAAGAAGAATGAACCACAGGCTCAGCCTGCCCCCCAGAACCAAAATAGGGCCTGAAGCAATCCTGCGCTTTTGCGGCCAGCTCCCAAAAAAGCGAGGAGACAAATGGAGCTCAGGGGCACTGCAATTCACAAACATGCAGAGTTATAAATGAGAACTCACGTCCACAAATATATTGAAGGAAGGCAACGAAGAGGATTTGAAAGCAAGGCAGATTTGCAGGAAACAGATTTCAGGAGGTAGATTCGACTCGCCTTTAAAGCACATGAAAAGCAGCAAAACGTTGACAATGATGCCCTTGGCCAAAAAGGGCGTATGCGTTTTTTCCTGAATATATTCAGGAAAAAACGCATACGCCCTTTTTGGCCAACCAAGCAAGCCGGAAGGGCAAATCAGCGCTACAAAGAAGTCTCGCTTGCCCTCGGTCAAAAGGGCCATGCTGAACAAAGTGTAAAAACCAGAAAAGCAGGACAGGCCATGGAGACATGGGAGCCTTGCTACGCTGATGGGCGGGATGTAAATTGCCAACAGGCACTCTGGAGATGAGTACGGTGTGTCCTGAAACAAGTAATAAACACAGCGTTTAGAGCATAGGGCACTTCCACTCATGGGCGTATAAATTGGGAAAACTAAAAATCAACAAGACACAGGCACCCCAAACTTTACGGCTGCTCTGTTTCCAAGAACCTCCGCTTCGGTACACCTTCAATATCCCAGGAAAGAGAAAAATGGATAAAGGAATGTTGGTACTTGGCACAATGCAATATCACTCAGCCATGAAATCAATGTCATAAGGCTAGTTAGCAGCATGATGAGTGGATTTAGGTACGATGACTCTAAGTGAAATAAGTCACACAGAAAAAGACACTTATCCTAAGATATCGCTTATAGAGGGAATGTCAAAATCGCTACACTTGAACTGAATTACAAAACAGAACAGAGGCACACCTTTAGAAGACACACTATGGCTGCTTAACGGGAAAGGTGAGGTGGGGTGATGCATAAAACAAGGGTTTGAAATTAGCTCAGAGACCGCTCCATAAGCCAAATATGTAATAGACAAGGCCTACTCCCTGCTCAGTGAACTGGACTCAACACACCCTAGTCACCACACAAGAATATATCTGACTAGTAAGAATCTGAAAACCTATGTATCGATATCTCTCTGCAAGTTAATCAAGAGGGTGTAAAGCGGCATCAACACAGCAGGGAAAAGCAGCCAAGCCCGATTCTAAACATAAATTACTTTAAAAAACCCACAAAACAAAGACAGTGAAAGAGAGAGAAATTCTTACAAAATCCGTTCACGGTCTCTGATGCAACCTGGATTGACCATATCTAGACCCACAGCTGGATGAGACATAAGGCTGGACACTCTTGGGGCTGAGAGGATTGGTGAGGTTGGGTGAGCAAACGCAGATACTTTAAAGTAACACTGCGGGGAACACACCCCATGGGTCTCAAATCTCCAGGTACAAGGGCATCTTCCTACATCAAAACATGCATGGGAAACCCAGAAGATGGTATGCCATGAGATCGGGAAAGGTTTCTAAAATGCACCTCATTTCTCCTCTCCTTGTGCTCGGGTTCACCATTCCAGCTGCTTGACTAACCATCTCCCTACTTGGAGAATCAGCACCTTTAACCTCCTGATTGTACAGGTTGCAATTTGTCCTGAGGATGAACGGGAAGACGGGGAACCAACGAGAGACGAGCCCTAGGTGTTGGGACAGGCATAGGTCACTCCATTTTCCCATCAGGAAGAAGAATGAACCACAGGCTCAGCCTGCGCCCCAGAACCAAAATAGGGCCTGAAGCAATCCTGCGCTTTTGCGGCCAGCTCCCAAAAAAGCGAGGAGACAAATGGAGCTCAGGGGCACTGCAATTCACAAACGTGCAGAGTTATAAATGAGAACTCTCGTCCACAAATATATTGAGGGAAGGCAACGAAGAGGATTTGAAAGCAAGGCAGATTTGCAGGAAACAGATTTCAGGAGGTAGATTCGACTCGCCTTTAAAGCACATGAAAAGCGGCAAAACGTTGACAATGATGCCCTTGGTCAAAAGGGGCCTATGCGTTTTTTCCTGAATACATTCAGGAAAAAACGCATAGGCCCCTTTTGGCCAACCAAGCAAGCCGGAAGGGCAAATCAGCGCTACAAAGAAGTCTCGCTTGCCCTCGGTCAAAAGGGCCATGCTGAACAAAGTGTAAAAACCAGAAAAGCAGGACAGGCCATGGAGACATGGGAGCCTTGCTACGCTGATGGGCGGGATGTAAATTGCCAACAGGCACTCTGGAGATGAGTACGGTGTGTCCTGAAACAAGTAATAAACACAGCGTTGAGAGCATAGGGCACTTCCACTCATGGGCGTATAAATTGGGAAAACTAAAAATCAACAAGACACAGGCACCCCAAACTTTACGGCTGCTCTGTTTCCAAGAACCTCCGCTTCGGTACACCTTCAATATCCCAGGAAAGAGAAAAATGGATAAAGAAATGGTGGTACTTGGCACAATGCAATATCACTCAGCCATGAAATCAATGTCATAAGGCTAGTTAGCAGCATGATGAGTGGATTTAGGTCCGATGATTCTAAGTGAAATAAGTCACACAGAAAAAGGCACTTATCCTAAGATATCGCTTATAGAGGGAATGTCAAAATCGCTACACTTGAACTGAATTACAAAACAGAACAGAGGCACACCTTTAGAAGACACACTATGGCTGCTTAACCGGAAAGGTGAGGTGGGGTGATGCATAAAACAAGGGTTTGAAATTAGCTCAGACACCGCTCCATAAGCCAAATATGTAATAGACAAGGCCTACTCCCTGCTCAGTGAACTGGACTCAACACCCCCTAGTCACCGCACAAGAATATGTCTGACTAGTATGAATCTGAAAACCTATGTATTGATATCTCTCTGCAAGTGAATCAAGAGGGTGTAAACCGGCATAAACACAGCAGGGAATAGCAGCCAAACCCCATTCTAAACATACATTACTTTAAAAAACCCACAAAGCAAAGACAGTGAAAGAGAGAGAAATTCTTACAAAATCCGTTCAGGGTCTCTGATGCAACCTGGATTGACCATATCTAGACCCACAGCTGGATGAGACATAAGGCTGGACACTCTTGGGGCTGAGAGGATTGGTGAGGTTGGGTGAGCAAATGCAGATACTTTAAAGTAATACCGCGGGGTACCCACCCCATGGGTCTCAAATCTCCAGGTACAAGGGAATCTTCCTACATCAAAACATGCATGGGAAACCCAGAAGATGGTATGCCATGAGATCGGGAAAGGTTTCTAAAACGAACCTCATTTCTCCTCTCCTTGTGCTCGGGTTCGCCATTCCAGCTGCTTGACTAACCATCTCCCTAATTGGAGAATCAGCACCTTTAACCTCCTGTTTCGTCCAGGTTGCAATTTGTCCTGAGGATGAACGGGAAGACGGGGAACCAACGAAAGACTAGCCCTAGGTGTTGGGACAGGCACAGGTCACTCCATTTTCCCATCAGGAAGAAGAATGAACCACAGGCTCAGCCTACACCCCAGAACCAAAATAGGGCCTGAAGCAATCCTGCGCTTTTGCGGCCAGCTCCCAAAAAAGCGAGGAGACAAATGGAGCTCAGGGGCACTGCAATTCACAAACGTGCAGAGTTATAAATGAGAACTCTCGTCCACAAATATATTGAGGGAAGGCAACGAAGAGGATTTGAAAGCAAGGCAGATTTGCAGGAAACAGATTTCAGGAGGTAGATTCGACTCGCCTTTAAAGCACATGAAAAGCGGCAAAAGGTTGACAATGATGCCCTTGGCCAAAAAGGGCGTATGCGTTTTCTCCAGAATATATTCAGGAAAAAACGCATACGCCCTTTTTGGCCAACCAAGCAAGCCGGAAGTGCAAATCAACGCTACAAAGAAGTCTCGCTTGCCCTCGGTCAAAAGGGCCATGCTGAAAAAAGTGTAAAAACCAGAAAAGCAGGACAGGCCATGGAGACATGGGAGCCTTACTACGCTGATGGGCGGGATGTAAATTGCCAACAGGCACTCTGGAGAAGAGTACGGTGTGTCCTGAAACAAGTAATAAACACAGCGTAGAGAGCATAGGGCACTTCCACTCATGGGCGTATAAATTGGGAAAACTAAAAATCAACAAGACACAGGCACCCTAAAGTTTACGGCTGCTCTGTTTCCAAGAACCTCCGCTTCGGTACACCTTCAATATCCCAGGAAAGAGAAAAATGGATAAAGAAATGGTGGTACTTGGCACAATGGAATATCACTCAGCCATGAAATCAATGTCATAAGGCTAGTTAGCAGCATGATGAGTGGATTTAGGTACGATGATTCTAAGTGAAATAAGTCACACAGAAAAAGACACTTATCCTAAGATATCGCATATAGAGGGAATGTCAAAATCGCTACACTTGAACTGAATTACAAAACAGAACAGAGGCACACCTTTAGAAGACACACTATGGCTGCTTAACGGGAAAGGTGAGGTGGGGTGATGCATAAAACAAGGGTTTCAAATTAGCTCAGAGACCGCTCCATAAGCCAAATATGTAATAGACAAGGCCTACTCCCTGCTCAGTGAACTGGACTCAACACACCCTAGTCACCACACAAGAATATATCTGACTAGTAAGAATCTGAAAACCTATGTATCGATATCTCTCTGCAAGTGAATCAAGAGGTTGTAAAGCGGCATCAACACAGCAGGGAAAAGCAGCCAAGCCCGATTCTAAACATACATTACTTTAAAAAACCCACAAAACAAAGACAGTGAAAGAGAGAGAAATTCTTACAAAATCCGTTCAGGGTCTATGATGCAACCTGGATTGACCATATCTACACCCACAGCTGAATGAGACATAAGGCGGGACACTCTTGGGGCTGAGAGGATTGGTGAGGTTGGGTGAGCAAACGCAGATAGTTTAAGGTAACACTGCGGGGAACACACCCCATGGGTCTCAAATCTCCAGGTACAAGGGCATCTTCCTACATCAAAACATGCATGGGAAACCCAGAAGATGGTATGCCATGAGATCGGGAAAGGTTTCTAAAATGCACCTCATTTCTCCTCTCCTTGTGCTCGGGTTCACCATTCCAGCTGCTTGACTAACCATCTCCCTACTTGGAGAATCAGCACCTTTAACCTCCTGATTGTACAGGTTGCAATTTGTCCTGAGGATGAACGTGAAGACGGGGAACCAACGAGAGACGAGCCCTAGGTGTTGGGACAGGCATAGGTCACTCCATTTTCCCATCAGTAAGAAGAATGAACCACAGGCTCAGCCTGCCCCCAGAACCAAAATAGGGCCTGAAGCAATCCTGCGCTTTTGCGGCCAGCTCCCAAAAAAGCGAGGAGACAAATGGAGCTCAGGGGCACTGCAATTCACAAACGTGCAGAGTTATAAATGAGAACTCTCGTCCACAAATATATTGAGGGAAGGCAACGAAGAGGATTTGAAAGCAAGGCAGATTTGCAGGAAACAGATTTCAGGAGGTAGATTCGACTCGCCTTTAAAGCACATGAAAAGCGGCAAAACGTTGACAATGATGCCCTTGGCCAAAAGGGGCGTATGCGTTTTTTCCTGAATACATTCAGGAAAAAACGCATACGCCCCTTTTGGCCAACCAAGCAAGCCGGAAGGGCAAATCAGCGCTACAAAGAAGTCTCGCTTGCCCTCGGTCAAAAGGGCCATGCTGAACAAAGTGTAAAAACCAGAAAAGCAGGACAGGCCATGGAGACATGGGAGCCTTGCTACGCTGATGGGCGGGATGTAAATTGCCAACAGGCACTCTGGAGATGAGTACGGTGTGTCCTGAAACAAGTAATAAACACAGCGTTGAGAGCATAGGGCACTTCCACTCATGGGCGTATAAATTGGGAAAACTAAAAATCAACAAGACACAGGCACCCTAAACTTTACGGCTGCTCTGTTTCCAAGAACCTCCGCTTCGGTACACCTTCAATATCCCAGGAAAGAGAAAAATGGATAAAGAAATGGTGGTACTTGGCACAATGGAATATCACTCAGCCATGAAATCAATGTCATAAGGCTAGTTAGCAGCATGATGAGTGGATTTAGGTACGATGATTCTAAGTGAAATAAGTCACACAGAAAAAGGCACTTATCCTAAGATATCGCTTATAGAGGGAATGTCAAAATCGCTACACTTGAACTGAATTACAAAACAGAACAGAGGCACACCTTTAGAAGACACACTATGGCTGCTTAACCGGAAAGGTGAGGTGGGGTGATGCATAAAACAAGGGTTTGAAATTAGCTCAGACACCGCTCCATAAGCCAAATATGTAATAGACAAGGCTTACTCCCTGCTCAGTGAACTGGACTCAACACCCCCTAGTCACCGCACAAGAATATATCTGACTAGTATGAATCTGTAAACCTATGTATTGATATCTCTCTGCAAGTGAATCAAGAGGGTGTAAAGCGGCATAAACACAGCAGGGAATAGCAGCCAAACCCCATTCTAAACATACATTACTTTAAAAAACCCACAAAGCAAAGACAGTGAAAGAGAGAGAAATTCTTACAAAATCCGTTCAGGGTCTCTGATGCAACCTGGATTGACCATATCTAGACCCACAGCTGGATGAGACATAAGGCTGGACACTCTTGGGGCTGAGAGGATTGGTGAGGTTGGGTGAGCAAATGCAGATACTTTAAAGTAATACCGCGGGGTACCCACCCCATGGGTCTCAAATCTCCAGGTACAAGGGCATCTTCCTACATCAAAACATGCATGGGAAACCCAGAAGATGGTATGCCATGAGATCGGGAAAGGTTTCTAAAACGCAACTCATTTCTCCTCTCCTTGTGCTCGGGTTCGCCATTCCAGCTGATTGACTAACCATCTCCCTACTTGGAGAATCAGCTCCTTTAACCTCCTGTTTCGTCCAGGTTGCAATTTGCCCTGAGGATGAACGGGAAGACGGGGAACCAACGAAAGACTAGCCCTAGGTGTTGGGACAGGCACAGGTCACTCCAGTTTCCCATCAGGAAGAAGAATGAACCACAGGCTCAGCCTGCACCCCAGAACCAAAATAGGGCCTGAAGCAATCCTGCGCTTTTGCGGCCAGCTCCCAAAAAAGCGAGGAGACAAATGGAGCTCAGGGGCACTGCAATTCACAAACGTGCAGAGTTATAAATGAGAACTCTCGTCCACAAATATATTGAGGGAAGGCAATGAAGAGGATTTGAAAGCAAGGCAGATTTGCAGGAAACAGATTTCAGGAGGTAGATTCGACTCGCCTTGAAAGCACATGAAAAGCGGCAAAACGTTGACAATGATGCCCTTGGCCAAAAAGGGCGTATGCGTTTTTTCCTGAATATATTCAGGAAAAAACGCATACGCCCTTTTTGGCCAACCAAGCAAGCCGGAAGTGCAAATCAACGCTACAAAGAAGTCTCGCTTGCCCTCGGTCAAAAGGGCCATGCTGAACAAAGTGTAAAAACCAGAAAAGCAGGACAGGCCATGGAGACATGGGAGCCTTACTACGCTGATGGGCGGGATGTAAATTGCCAACAGGCACTCTGGAGAAGAGTACGGTGTGTCCTGACACAAGTAATAAACACAGCGTTGAGAGCATAGGGCACTTCCACTCATGGGCGTATAAATTGGGAAAACTAAAAATCAACAAGACACAGGCACCCCAAACTTTACGGCTGCTCTGTTTCCAAGAACCTCCGCTTCGGTACACCTTCAATATCCCAGGAAAGAGAAAAATGGATAAAGAAATGGTGGTACTTGGCACAATGCAATATCACTCAGCCATGAAATCAATGTCATAAGGCTAGTTAGCAGCATGATGAGTGGATTTAGGTACGATGATTCTAAGTGAAATAAGTCACACAGAAAAAGACACTTATCCTAAGATATCGCTTATAGAGGGAATGTCAAAATCGCTACACTTGAACTGAATTACAAAACAGAACAGAGGCAAACCTTTAGAAGACACACTATGGCTGCTTAACCGGAAAGGTGAGGTGGGGTGATGCATAAAACAAGGGTTTGAAATTAGCTCAGACACCGCTCCATAAGCCAAATATGTAATAGACAAGGCCTACTCCCTGCTCAGTGAACTGGACTCAACACCCCCTAGTCACCGCACAAGAATATATCTGACTAGTATGAATCTGAAAACCTATGTATTGATATCTCTCTGCAAGTGAATCAAGAGGGTGTAAACCGGCATAAACACAGCAGGGAATAGCAGCCAAACCCCATTCTAAACATACATTACTTTAAAAAACCCACAAAGCAAAGACAGTGAAAGAGAGAGAAATTCTTACAAAATCCGTTCAGGGTCTCTGATGCAACCTGGATTGACCATATCTAGACCCACAGCTGGATGAGACATAAGGCTGGACACTCTTGGGGCTGAGAGGATTGGTGAGGTTGGGTGAGCAAATGCAGATACTTTAAAGTAATACCGCGGGGTACCCACCCCATGGGTCTCAAATCTCCAGGTACAAGGGAATCTTCCTACATCAAAACATGCATGGGAAACCCAGAAGATGGTATGCCATGAGATCGGGAAAGGTTTCTAAAACGCACCTCATTTCTCCTCTCCTTGTGCTCGGGTTCGCCATTCCAGCTGCTTGACTAACCATCTCCCTACTTGGAGAATCAGCACCTTTAACCTCCTGTTTCGTCCAGGTTGCAATTTGTCCTGAGGATGAACGGGAAGACGGGGAACCAACGAAAGACTAGCCCTAGGTGTTGGGACAGGCACAGGTCACTCCATTTTCCCATCAGGAAGAAGAATGAACCACAGGCTCAGCCTGCACCCCAGAACCAAAATAGGGCCTGAAGCAATCCTGCGCTTTTGCGGCCAGCTCCCAAAAAAGCGAGGAGACAAATGGAGCTCAGGGGCACTGCAATTCACAAACGTGCAGAGTTATAAATGAGAACTCTCGTCCACAAATATATTGAGGGAAGGCAACGAAGAGGATTTGAAAGCAAGGCAGATTTGCAGGAAACAGATTTCAGGAGGTAGATTCGACTCGCCTTTAAAGCACATGAAAAGCGGCAAAAGGTTGACAATGATGCCCTTGGCCAAAAAGGGCGTATGCGTTTTTTCCTGAATATATTCAGGAAAAAACGCATACGCCCTTTTTGGCCAACCAAGCAAGCCGGAAGTGCAAATCAACGCTACAAAGAAGTCTCGCTTGCCCTCGGTCAAAAGGGCCATGCTGAACAAAGTGTAAAAACCAGAAAAGCAGGACAGGCCATGGAGACATGGGAGCCTTACTACGCTGATGGGCGGGATGTAAATTGCCAACAGGCGCTCTGGAGAAGAGTACGGTGTGTCCTGAAACAAGTAATAAACACAGCGTAGAGAGCATAGGGCACTTCCACTCATGGGCGTATAAATTGGGAAAACTAAAAATCAACAAGACACAGGCACCCTAAACTTTACGGCTGCTCTGTTTCCAAGAACCTCCGCTTCGGTACACCTTCAATATCCCAGGAAAGAGAAAAATGGATAAAGAAATGGTGGTACTTGGCACAATGGAATATCACTCAGCCATGAAATCAATGTCATAAGGCTAGTTAGCAGCATGATGAGTGGATTTAGGTACGATGATTCTAAGTGAAATAAGTCACACAGAAAAAGGCACTTATCCTAAGATATCGCTTATAGAGGGAATGTCAAAATCGCTACACTTGAACTGAATTACAAAACAGAACAGAGGCACACCTTTAGAAGACACACTATGGCTGCTTAACCGGAAAGGTGAGGTGGGGTGATGCATAAAACAAGGGTTTGAAATTAGCTCAGACACCGCTCCATAAGCCAAATATGTAATAGACAAGGCTTACTCCCTGCTCAGTGAACTGGACTCAACACCCCCTAGTCACCGCACAAGAATATATCTGACTAGTATGAATCTGTAAACCTATGTATTGATATCTCTCTGCAAGTGAATCAAGAGGGTGTAAAGCGGCATAAACACAGCAGGGAATAGCAGCCAAACCCCATTCTAAACATACATTACTTTAAAAAACCCACAAAGCAAAGACAGTGAAAGAGAGAGAAATTCTTACAAAATCCGTTCAGGGTCTCTGATGCAACCTGGATTGACCATATCTAGACCCACAGCTGGATGAGACATAAGGCTGGACACTCTTGGGGCTGAGAGGATTGGTGAGGTTGGGTGAGCAAATGCAGATACTTTAAAGTAATACCGCGGGGTACCCACCCCATGGGTCTCAAATCTCCAGGTACAAGGGCATCTTCCTACATCAAAACATGCATGGGAAACCCAGAAGATGGTATGCCATGAGATCGGGAAAGGTTTCTAAAACGCAACTCATTTCTCCTCTCCTTGTGCTCGGGTTCGCCATTCCAGCTGATTGACTAACCATCTCCCTACTTGGAGAATCAGCTCCTTTAACCTCCTGTTTCGTCCAGGTTGCAATTTGTCCTGAGGATGAACGGGAAGACGGGGAACCAACGAAAGACTAGCCCTAGGTGTTGGGACAGGCACAGGTCACTCCATTTTCCCATCA
Organism: Eubalaena glacialis; assembly: GCF_028564815.1. Classification (NCBI taxonomy): domain Eukaryota; kingdom Metazoa; phylum Chordata; class Mammalia; order Artiodactyla; family Balaenidae; genus Eubalaena; species Eubalaena glacialis. The sequence goes on along the minus strand of NW_026871659.1, from coordinate 65,107 downwards.
GGAAGAAGAATGAACCACAGGCTCAGCCTGCACCCCAGAACCAAAATAGGGCCTGAAGCAATCCTGCGCTTTTGCGGCCAGCTCCCAAAAAAGCGAGGAGACAAATGGAGCTCAGGGGCACTGCAATTCACAAACGTGCAGAGTTATAAATGAGAACTCTCGTCCACAAATATATTGAGGGAAGGCAATGAAGAGGATTTGAAAGCAAGGCAGATTTGCAGGAAACAGATTTCAGGAGGTAGATTCGACTCGCCTTGAAAGCACATGAAAAGCGGCAAAACGTTGACAATGATGCCCTTGGCCAAAAAGGGCGTATGCGTTTTTTCCTGAATATATTCAGGAAAAAACGCATACGCCCTTTTTGGCCAACCAAGCAAGCCGGAAGTGCAAATCAACGCTACAAAGAAGTCTCGCTTGCCCTCGGTCAAAAGGGCCATGCTGAACAAAGTGTAAAAACCAGAAAAGCAGGACAGGCCATGGAGACATGGGAGCCTTACTACGCTGATGGGCGGGATGTAAATTGCCAACAGGCACTCTGGAGAAGAGTACGGTGTGTCCTGACACAAGTAATAAACACAGCGTTGAGAGCATAGGGCACTTCCACTCATGGGCGTATAAATTGGGAAAACTAAAAATCAACAAGACACAGGCACCCCAAACTTTACGGCTGCTCTGTTTCCAAGAACCTCCGCTTCGGTACACCTTCAATATCCCAGGAAAGAGAAAAATGGATAAAGAAATGGTGGTACTTGGCACAATGCAATATCACTCAGCCATGAAATCAATGTCATAAGGCTAGTTAGCAGCATGATGAGTGGATTTAGGTACGATGATTCTAAGTGAAATAAGTCACACAGAAAAAGACACTTATCCTAAGATATCGCTTATAGAGGGAATGTCAAAATCGCTACACTTGAACTGAATTACAAAACAGAACAGAGGCAAACCTTTAGAAGACACACTATGGCTGCTTAACCGGAAAGGTGAGGTGGGGTGATGCATAAAACAAGGGTTTGAAATTAGCTCAGACACCGCTCCATAAGCCAAATATGTAATAGACAAGGCCTACTCCCTGCTCAGTGAACTGGACTCAACACCCCCTAGTCACCGCACAAGAATATATCTGACTAGTATGAATCTGAAAACCTATGTATTGATATCTCTCTGCAAGTGAATCAAGAGGGTGTAAACCGGCATAAACACAGCAGGGAATAGCAGCCAAACCCCATTCTAAACATACATTACTTTAAAAAACCCACAAAGCAAAGACAGTGAAAGAGAGAGAAATTCTTACAAAATCCGTTCAGGGTCTCTGATGCAACCTGGATTGACCATATCTAGACCCACAGCTGGATGAGACATAAGGCTGGACACTCTTGGGGCTGAGAGGATTGGTGAGGTTGGGTGAGCAAATGCAGATACTTTAAAGTAATACCGCGGGGTACCCACCCCATGGGTCTCAAATCTCCAGGTACAAGGGAATCTTCCTACATCAAAACATGCATGGGAAACCCAGAAGATGGTATGCCATGAGATCGGGAAAGGTTTCTAAAACGCACCTCATTTCTCCTCTCCTTGTGCTCGGGTTCGCCATTCCAGCTGCTTGACTAACCATCTCCCTACTTGGAGAATCAGCACCTTTAACCTCCTGTTTCGTCCAGGTTGCAATTTGTCCTGAGGATGAACGGGAAGACGGGGAACCAACGAAAGACTAGCCCTAGGTGTTGGGACAGGCACAGGTCACTCCATTTTCCCATCAGGAAGAAGAATGAACCACAGGCTCAGCCTGCACCCCAGAACCAAAATAGGGCCTGAAGCAATCCTGCGCTTTTGCGGCCAGCTCCCAAAAAAGCGAGGAGACAAATGGAGCTCAGGGGCACTGCAATTCACAAACGTGCAGAGTTATAAATGAGAACTCTCGTCCACAAATATATTGAGGGAAGGCAACGAAGAGGATTTGAAAGCAAGGCAGATTTGCAGGAAACAGATTTCAGGAGGTAGATTCGACTCGCCTTTAAAGCACATGAAAAGCGGCAAAAGGTTGACAATGATGCCCTTGGCCAAAAAGGGCGTATGCGTTTTTTCCTGAATATATTCAGGAAAAAACGCATACGCCCTTTTTGGCCAACCAAGCAAGCCGGAAGTGCAAATCAACGCTACAAAGAAGTCTCGCTTGCCCTCGGTCAAAAGGGCCATGCTGAACAAAGTGTAAAAACCAGAAAAGCAGGACAGGCCATGGAGACATGGGAGCCTTACTACGCTGATGGGCGGGATGTAAATTGCCAACAGGCGCTCTGGAGAAGAGTACGGTGTGTCCTGAAACAAGTAATAAACACAGCGTAGAGAGCATAGGGCACTTCCACTCATGGGCGTATAAATTGGGAAAACTAAAAATCAACAAGACACAGGCACCCTAAAGTTTACGGCTGCTCTGTTTCCAAGAACCTCCGCTTCGGTACACCTTCAATATCCCAGGAAAGAGAAAAATGGATAAAGAAATGGTGGTACTTGGCACAATGGAATATCACTCAGCCATGAAATCAATGTCATAAGGCTAGTTAGCAGCATGATGAGTGGATTTAGGTACGATGATTCTAAGTGAAATAAGTCACACAGAAAAAGACACTTATCCTAAGATATCGCTTATAGAGGGAATGTCAAAATCGCTACACTTGAACTGAATTACAAAACAGAACAGAGGCACACCTTTAGAAGACACACTATGGCTGCTTAACGGGAAAGGTGAGGTGGGGTGATGCATAAAACAAGGGTTTCAAATTAGCTCAGAGACCGCTCCATAAGCCAAATATGTAATAGACAAGGCCTACTCCCTGCTCAGTGAACTGGACTCAACACACCCTAGTCACCACACAAGAATATATCTGACTAGTAAGAATCTGAAAACCTATGTATCGATATCTCTCTGCAAGTGAATCAAGAGGTTGTAAAGCGGCATCAACACAGCAGGGAAAAGCAGCCAAGCCCGATTCTAAACATACATTACTTTAAAAAACCCACAAAACAAAGACAGTGAAAGAGAGAGAAATTCTTACAAAATCCGTTCAGGGTCTATGATGCAACCTGGATTGACCATATCTACACCCACAGCTGAATGAGACATAAGGCGGGACACTCTTGGGGCTGAGAGGATTGGTGAGGTTGGGTGAGCAAACGCAGATACTTTAAGGTAACACTGCGGGGAACACACCCCATGGGTCTCAAATCTCCAGGTACAAGGGCATCTTCCTACATCAAAACATGCATGGGAAACCCAGAAGATGGTATGCCATGAGATCGGGAAAGGTTTCTAAAATGCACCTCATTTCTCCTCTCCTTGTGCTCGGGTTCACCATTCCAGCTGCTTGACTAACCATCTCCCTACTTGGAGAATCAGCACCTTTAACCTCCTGATTGTACAGGTTGCAATTTGTCCTGAGGATGAACGTGAAGACGGGGAACCAACGAGAGACGAGCCCTAGGTGTTGGGACAGGCATAGGTCACTCCATTTTCCCATCAGGAAGAAGAATGAACCACAGGCTCAGCCTGCCCCCCAGAACCAAAATAGGGCCTGAAGCAATCCTGCGCTTTTGCGGCCAGCTCCCAAAAAAGCGAGGAGCCAAATGGAGCTCAGGGGCACTGCAATTCACAAACGTGCAGAGTTATAAATGAGAACTCTCGTCCACAAATATATTGAGGGAAGGCAACGAAGAGGATTTGAAAGCAAGGCAGATTTGCAGGAAACAGATTTCAGGAGGTAGATTCGACTCGCCTTTAAAGCACATGAAAAGCGGCAAAACGTTGACAATGATGCCCTTGGCCAAAAAGGGCGTATGCGTTTTTTCCTGAATATATTCAGGAAAAAACGCATACGCCCTTTTTGGCCAACCAAGCAAGCCGGAAGGGCAAATCAGCGCTACAAAGAAGTCTCGCTTGCCCTCGGTCAAAAGGGCCATGCTGAACAAAGTGTAAAAACCAGAAAAGCAGGACAGGCCATGGAGACATGGGAGCCTTGCTACGCTGATGGGCGGGATGTAAATTGCCAACAGGCACTCTGGAGATGAGTACGGTGTGTCCTGAAACAAGTAATAAACACAGCGTTGAGAGCATAGGGCACTTCCACTCATGGGCGTATAAATTGGGAAAACTAAAAATCAACAAGACACAGGCACCCTAAACTTTACGGCTGCTCTGTTTCCAAGAACCTCCGCTTCGGTACACCTTCAATATCCCAGGAAAGAGAAAAATGGATAAAGAAATGGTGGTACTTGGCACAATGGAATATCACTCAGCCATGAAATCAATGTCATAAGGCTAGTTAGCAGCATGATGAGTGGATTTAGGTACGATGATTCTAAGTGAAATAAGTCACACAGAAAAAGGCACTTATCCTAAGATATCGCTTATAGAGGGAATGTCAAAATCGCTACACTTGAACTGAATTACAAAACAGAACAGAGGCACACCTTTAGAAGACACACTATGGCTGCTTAACCGGAAAGGTGAGGTGGGGTGATGCATAAAACAAGGGTTTGAAATTAGCTCAGACACCGCTCCATAAGCCAAATATGTAATAGACAAGGCTTACTCCCTGCTCAGTGAACTGGACTCAACACCCCCTAGTCACCGCACAAGAATATATCTGACTAGTATGAATCTGTAAACCTATGTATTGATATCTCTCTGCAAGTGAATCAAGAGGGTGTAAAGCGGCATAAACACAGCAGGGAATAGCAGCCAAACCCCATTCTAAACATACATTACTTTAAAAAACCCACAAAGCAAAGACAGTGAAAGAGAGAGAAATTCTTACAAAATCCGTTCAGGGTCTCTGATGCAACCTGGATTGACCATATCTAGACCCACAGCTGGATGAGACATAAGGCTGGACACTCTTGGGGCTGAGAGGATTGGTGAGGTTGGGTGAGCAAATGCAGATACTTTAAAGTAATACCGCGGGGTACCCACCCCATGGGTCTCAAATCTCCAGGTACAAGGGCATCTTCCTACATCAAAACATGCATGGGAAACCCAGAAGATGGTATGCCATGAGATCGGGAAAGGTTTCTAAAACGCAACTCATTTCTCCTCTCCTTGTGCTCGGGTTCGCCATTCCAGCTGATTGACTAACCATCTCCCTACTTGGAGAATCAGCTCCTTTAACCTCCTGTTTCGTCCAGGTTGCAATTTGTCCTGAGGATGAACGGGAAGACGGGGAACCAACGAAAGACTAGCCCTAGGTGTTGGGACAGGCACAGGTCACTCCATTTTCCCATCAGGAAGAAGAATGAACCACAGGCTCAGCCTGCACCCCAGAACCAAAATAGGGCCTGAAGCAATCCTGCGCTTTTGCGGCCAGCTCCCAAAAAAGCGAGGAGACAAATGGAGCTCAGGGGCACTGCAATTCACAAACGTGCAGAGTTATAAATGAGAACTCTCGTCCACAAATATATTGAGGGAAGGCAATGAAGAGGATTTGAAAGCAAGGCAGATTTGCAGGAAACAGATTTCAGGAGGTAGATTCGACTCGCCTTGAAAGCACATGAAAAGCGGCAAAACGTTGACAATGATGCCCTTGGCCAAAAAGGGCGTATGCGTTTTTTCCTGAATATATTCAGGAAAAAACGCATACGCCCTTTTTGGCCAACCAAGCAAGCCGGAAGTGCAAATCAACGCTACAAAGAAGTCTCGCTTGCCCTCGGTCAAAAGGGCCATGCTGAACAAAGTGTAAAAACCAGAAAAGCAGGACAGGCCATGGAGACATGGGAGCCTTACTACGCTGATGGGCGGGATGTAAATTGCCAACAGGCACTCTGGAGAAGAGTACGGTGTGTCCTGACACAAGTAATAAACACAGCGTTGAGAGCATAGGGCACTTCCACTCATGGGCGTATAAATTGGGAAAACTAAAAATCAACAAGACACAGGCACCCCAAACTTTACGGCTGCTCTGTTTCCAAGAACCTCCGCTTCGGTACACCTTCAATATCCCAGGAAAGAGAAAAATGGATAAAGAAATGGTGGTACTTGGCACAATGCAATATCACTCAGCCATGAAATCAATGTCATAAGGCTAGTTAGCAGCATGATGAGTGGATTTAGGTACGATGATTCTAAGTGAAATAAGTCACACAGAAAAAGACACTTATCCTAAGATATCGCTTATAGAGGGAATGTCAAAATCGCTACACTTGAACTGAATTACAAAACAGAACAGAGGCAAACCTTTAGAAGACACACTATGGCTGCTTAACCGGAAAGGTGAGGTGGGGTGATGCATAAAACAAGGGTTTGAAATTAGCTCAGACACCGCTCCATAAGCCAAATATGTAATAGACAAGGCCTACTCCCTGCTCAGTGAACTGGACTCAACACCCCCTAGTCACCGCACAAGAATATATCTGACTAGTATGAATCTGAAAACCTATGTATTGATATCTCTCTGCAAGTGAATCAAGAGGGTGTAAACCGGCATAAACACAGCAGGGAATAGCAGCCAAACCCCATTCTAAACATACATTACTTTAAAAAACCCACAAAGCAAAGACAGTGAAAGAGAGAGAAATTCTTACAAAATCCGTTCAGGGTCTCTGATGCAACCTGGATTGACCATATCTAGACCCACAGCTGGATGAGACATAAGGCTGGACACTCTTGGGGCTGAGAGGATTGGTGAGGTTGGGTGAGCAAATGCAGATACTTTAAAGTAATACCGCGGGGTACCCACCCCATGGGTCTCAAATCTCCAGGTACAAGGGAATCTTCCTACATCAAAACATGCATGGGAAACCCAGAAGATGGTATGCCATGAGATCGGGAAAGGTTTCTAAAACGCACCTCATTTCTCCTCTCCTTGTGCTCGGGTTCGCCATTCCAGCTGCTTGACTAACCATCTCCCTACTTGGAGAATCAGCACCTTTAACCTCCTGTTTCGTCCAGGTTGCAATTTGTCCTGAGGATGAACGGGAAGACGGGGAACCAACGAAAGACTAGCCCTAGGTGTTGGGACAGGCACAGGTCACTCCATTTTCCCATCAGGAAGAAGAATGAACCACAGGCTCAGCCTGCACCCCAGAACCAAAATAGGGCCTGAAGCAATCCTGCGCTTTTGCGGCCAGCTCCCAAAAAAGCGAGGAGACAAATGGAGCTCAGGGGCACTGCAATTCACAAACGTGCAGAGTTATAAATGAGAACTCTCGTCCACAAATATATTGAGGGAAGGCAACGAAGAGGATTTGAAAGCAAGGCAGATTTGCAGGAAACAGATTTCAGGAGGTAGATTCGACTCGCCTTTAAAGCACATGAAAAGCGGCAAAAGGTTGACAATGATGCCCTTGGCCAAAAAGGGCGTATGCGTTTTTTCCTGAATATATTCAGGAAAAAACGCATACGCCCTTTTTGGCCAACCAAGCAAGCCGGAAGTGCAAATCAACGCTACAAAGAAGTCTCGCTTGCCCTCGGTCAAAAGGGCCATGCTGAACAAAGTGTAAAAACCAGAAAAGCAGGACAGGCCATGGAGACATGGGAGCCTTACTACGCTGATGGGCGGGATGTAAATTGCCAACAGGCGCTCTGGAGAAGAGTACGGTGTGTCCTGAAACAAGTAATAAACACAGCGTAGAGAGCATAGGGCACTTCCACTCATGGGCGTATAAATTGGGAAAACTAAAAATCAACAAGACACAGGCACCCTAAAGTTTACGGCTGCTCTGTTTCCAAGAACCTCCGCTTCGGTACACCTTCAATATCCCAGGAAAGAGAAAAATGGATAAAGAAATGGTGGTACTTGGCACAATGGAATATCACTCAGCCATGAAATCAATGTCATAAGGCTAGTTAGCAGCATGATGAGTGGATTTAGGTACGATGATTCTAAGTGAAATAAGTCACACAGAAAAAGACACTTATCCTAAGATATCGCTTATAGAGGGAATGTCAAAATCGCTACACTTGAACTGAATTACAAAACAGAACAGAGGCACACCTTTAGAAGACACACTATGGCTGCTTAACGGGAAAGGTGAGGTGGGGTGATGCATAAAACAAGGGTTTCAAATTAGCTCAGAGACCGCTCCATAAGCCAAATATGTAATAGACAAGGCCTACTCCCTGCTCAGTGAACTGGACTCAACACACCCTAGTCACCACACAAGAATATATCTGACTAGTAAGAATCTGAAAACCTATGTATTGATATCTCTCTGCAAGTGAATCAAGAGGTTGTAAAGCGGCATCAACACAGCAGGGAAAAGCAGCCAAGCCCGATTCTAAACATACATTACTTTAAAAAACCCACAAAACAAAGACAGTGAAAGAGAGAGAAATTCTTACAAAATCCGTTCAGGGTCTATGATGCAACCTGGATTGACCATATCTACACCCACAGCTGAATGAGACATAAGGCGGGACACTCTTGGGGCTGAGAGGATTGGTGAGGTTGGGTGAGCAAACGCAGATACTTTAAGGTAACACTGCGGGGAACACACCCCATGGGTCTCAAATCTCCAGGTACAAGGGCATCTTCCTACATCAAAACATGCATGGGAAACCCAGAAGATGGTATGCCATGAGATCGGGAAAGGTTTCTAAAATGCACCTCATTTCTCCTCTCCTTGTGCTCGGGTTCACCATTCCAGCTGCTTGACTAACCATCTCCCTACTTGGAGAATCAGCACCTTTAACCTCCTGATTGTACAGGTTGCAATTTGTCCTGAGGATGAACGTGAAGACGGGGAACCAACGAGAGACGAGCCCTAGGTGTTGGGACAGGCATAGGTCACTCCATTTTCCCATCAGGAAGAAGAATGAACCACAGGCTCAGCCTGCCCCCCAGAACCAAAATAGGGCCTGAAGCAATCCTGCGCTTTTGCGGCCAGCTCCCAAAAAAGCGAGGAGCCAAATGGAGCTCAGGGGCACTGCAATTCACAAACGTGCAGAGTTATAAATGAGAACTCTCGTCCACAAATATATTGAGGGAAGGCAACGAAGAGGATTTGAAAGCAAGGCAGATTTGCAGGAAACAGATTTCAGGAGGTAGATTCGACTCGCCATTAAAGCACATGAAAAGCGGCAAAACGTTGACAATGATGCCCTTGGCCAAAAGGGGCGTATGCGTTTTTTCCTGAATACATTGAGGAAAAAACGCATACGCCCCTTTTGGCCAACCAAGCAAGCCGGAAGGGCAAATCAGCGCTACAAAGAAGTCTCGCTTGCCCTCGGTCAAAAGGGCCATGCTGAACAAAGTGTAAAAACCAGAAAAGCAGGACAGGCCATGGAGACATGGGAGCCTTGCTACGCTGATGGGTGGGATGTAAATTGCCAACAGGCACTCTGGAGATGAGTACGGTGTGTCCTGAAACAAGTAATAAACACAGCGTTGAGAGCATAGGGCACTTCCACTCATGGGCGTATAAATTGGGAAAACTAAAAATCAACAAGACACAGGCACCCCAAACTTTACGGCTGCTCTGTTTCCAAGAACCTCCGCTTCGGTACACCTTCAATATCCCAGGAAAGAGAAAAATGGATAAAGAAATGGTGGTACTTGGCACAATGCAATATCACTCAGCCATGAAATCAATGTCATAAGGCTAGTTAGCAGCATGATGAGTGGATTTAGGTACGATGATTCTAAGTGAAATAAGTCACACAGAAAAAGGCACTTATCCTAAGATATCGCTTATAGAGGGAATGTCAAAATCGCTACACTTGAACTGAATTACAAAACAGAACAGAGGCACACCTTTAGAAGACACACTATGGCTGCTTAACCGGAAAGGTGAGGTGGGGTGATGCATAAAACAAGGGTTTGAAATTAGCTCAGACACCGCTCCATAAGCCAAATATGTAATAGACAAGGCCTACTCCCTGCTCAGTGAACTGGACTCAACACCCCCTAGTCACCACACAAGAATATATCTGACTAGTATGAATCTGAAAACCTATGTATTGATATCTCTCTGCAAGTGAATCAAGAGGGTGTAAACCGGCATAAACACAGCAGGGAATAGCAGCCAAACCCCATTCTAAACATACATTACTTTAAAAAACCCACAAAGCAAAGACAGTGAAAGAGAGAGAAATTCTTACAAAATCCGTTCAGGGTCTCTGATGCAACCTGGATTGACCATATCTAGACCCACAGCTGGATGAGACATAAGGCTGGACACTCTTGGGGCTGAGAGGATTGGTGAGGTTGGGTGAGCAAATGCAGATACTTTAAAGTAATACCGCGGGGTACCCACCCCATGGGTCTCAAATCTCCAGGTACAAGGGAATCTTCCTACATCAAAACATGCATGGGAAACCCAGAAGATGGTATGCCATGAGATCGGGAAAGATTTCTAAAACGCACCTCATTTCTCCTCTCCTTGTGCTCGGGTTCGCCATTCCAGCTGCTTGACTAACCATCTCCCTACTTGGAGAATCAGCACCTTTAACCTCCTGTTTCGTCCAGGTTGCAATTTGTCCTGAGGATGAACGGGAAGACGGGGAACCAACGAAAGACTAGCCCTAGGTGTTGGGACAGGCACAGGTCACTCCATTTTCCCATCAGGAAGAAGAATGAACCACAGGCTCAGCCTGCACCCCAGAACCAAAATAGGGCCTGAAGCAATCCTGCGCTTTTGCGGCCAGCTCCCAAAAAAGCGAGGAGACAAATGGAGCTCAGGGGCACTGCAATTCACAAACGTGCAGAGTTATAAATGAGAACTCTCGTCCACAAATATATTGAGGGAAGGCAACGAAGAGGATTTGAAAGCAAGGCAGATTTGCAGGAAACAGATTTCAGGAGGTAGATTCGACTCGCCTTTAAAGCACATGAAAAGCGGCAAAAGGTTGACAATGATGCCCTTGGCCAAAAAGGGCGTATGCGTTTTTTCCTGAATATATTCAGGAAAAAACGCATACGCCCTTTTTGGCCAACCAAGCAAGCCGGAAGTGCAAATCAACGCTACAAAGAGGTCTCGCTTGCCCTCGGTCAAAAGGGCCATGCTGAAAAAAGTGTAAAAACCAGAAAAGCAGGACAGGCCATGGAGACATGGGAGCCTTACTACGCTGATGGGCGGGATGTAAATTGCCAACAGGCACTCTGGAGAAGAGTACGGTGTGTCCTGAAACAAGTAATAAACACAGCGTAGAGAGCATAGGGCACTTCCACTCATGGGCGTATAAATTGGGAAAACTAAAAATCAACAAGACACAGGCACCCTAAAGTTTACGGCTGCTCTGTTTCCAAGAACCTCCGCTTCGGTACACCTTCAATATCCCAGGAAAGAGAAAAATGGATAAAGAAATGGTGGTACTTGGCACAATGGAATATCACTCAGCCATGAAATCAATGTCATAAGGCTAGTTAGCAGCATGATGAGTGGATTTAGGTACGATGATTCTAAGTGAAATAAGTCACACAGAAAAAGACACTTATCCTAAGATATCGCTTATAGAGGGAATGTCAAAATCGCTACACTTGAACTGAATTACAAAACAGAACAGAGTCACACCTTTAGAAGACACACTATGGCTGCTTAACGGGAAAGGTGAGGTGGGGTGATGCATAAAACAAGGGTTTGAAATTAGCTCAAAGACCGCTCAATAAGCCAAATATGTAATAGACAAGGCCTACTCCCTGCTCAGTGAACTGGACTCAACACACCCTAGTCACCACACTAGTAAGAATCTGAAAACCTATGTATCGATATCTCTCTGCAAGTGAATCAAGAGGGTGTAAAGCGGCATCAACACAGCAGGGAAAAGCAGCCAAGACCGATTCTAAACGTAAATTACTTTAAAAAACCCGCAAAACAAAGACAGTGAAAGAGAGAGAAATTCTTACAAAATCCGTTCAGGGTCTATGATGCAACCTGGATTGACCATATCTACACCCACAGCTGAATGAGACATAAGGCGGGACACTCTTGGGGCTGAGAGGATTGGTGAGGTTGGGTGAGCAAACGCAGATACTTTAAGGTAACACTGCGGGGAACACACCCCATGGGTCTCAAATCTCCAGGTACAAGGGCATCTTCCTACATCAAAACATGCATGGGAAACCCAGAAGATGGTATGCCATGAGATCGGGAAAGGTTTCTAAAACGCACCTCATTTCTCCTCTCCTTGTGCTCGGGTTCACCATTCCAGCCGCTTGACTAACCATCTCCCTACTTGGAGAATCAGCACCTTTAACCTCCTGATTGTACAGGTTGCAATTTGTCCTGAGGATGAATGGGAAGACGCGGAACCAACGAGAGACGAGCCCTAGGTGTTGGGACAGGCATAGGTCACTCCATTTTCCCATCAGGAAGAAGAATGAACCACAGGCTCAGCCTGCCCCCCAGAACCAAAATAGGGCCTGAAGCAATCCTGCGCTTTTGCGGCCAGCTCCCAAAAAAGCGAGGAGACAAATGGAGCTCAGGGGCACTGCAATTCACAAACGTGCAGAGTTATAAATGAGAACTCTCGTCCACAAATATATTGAGGGAAGGCAACGAAGAGGATTTGAAAGCAAGGCAGATTTGCAGGAAACAGATTTCAGGAGGTAGATTCGACTCGCCTTTAAAGCACATGAAAAGCAGCAAAACGTTGACAATGATGCCCTTGGCCAAAAAGGGCGTATGCGTTTTTTCCTGAATATATTCAGGAAAAAACGCATACGCCCTTTTTGGCCAACCAAGCAAGCCGGAAGGGCAAATCAGCGCTACAAAGAAGTCTCGCTTGCCCTCGGTCAAAAGGGCCATGCTGAACAAAGTGTAAAAACCAGAAAAGCAGGACAGGCCATGGAGACATGGGAGCCTTGCTACGCTGATGGGCGGGATGTAAATTGCCAACAGGCACTCTGGAGAAGAGTACGGTGTGTCCTGAAACAAGTAATAAACACAGCGTAGAGAGCATAGGGCACTTCCACTCATGGGCGTATAAATTGGGAAAACTAAAAATCAACAAGACACAGGCACCCTAAAGTTTACGGCTGCTCTGTTTCCAAGAACCTCCGCTTCGGTACACCTTCAATATCCCAGGAAAGAGAAAAATGGATAAAGAAATGGTGGTACTTGGCACAATGGAATATCACTCAGCCATGAAATCAATGTCATAAGGCTAGTTAGCAGCATGATGAGTGGATTTAGGTACGATGATTCTAAGTGAAATAAGTCTCACAGAAAAAGACACTTATCCTAAGATATCGCTTATAGAGGGAATGTCAAAATCGCTACACTTGAACTGAATTACAAAACAGAACAGAGTCACACCTTTAGAAGACACACTATGGCTGCTTAACGGGAAAGGTGAGGTGGGGTGATGCATAAAACAAGGGTTTGAAATTAGCTCAGAGACCGCTCCATAAGCCAAATATGTAATAGACAAGGCCTACTCCCTGCTCAGTGAACTGGACTCAACACACCCTAGTCACCACACTAGTAAGAATCTGAAAACCTATGTATCGATATCTCTCTGCAAGTGAATCAAGAGGGTGTAAAGCGGCATCAACACAGCAGGGAAAAGCAGCCAAGACCGATTCTAAACGTAAATTACTTTAAAAAACCCACAAAACAAAGACCGTGAAAGAGAGAGAAATTCTTACAAAATCCGTTCAGGGTCTATGATGCAACCTGGATTGACCATATCTAGACCCACAGCTGGATGAGACATAAGGCTGGACACTCTTGGGGCTGAGAGGATTGGTGAGGTTGGGTGAGCAAACGCAGATACTTTAAAGTAAAACTGCGGGGAACACACCCCATGGGTCTCAAATCTCCAGGTACAAGGGCATCTTCCTACATCAAAACATGCATGGGAAACCCAGAAGATGGTATGCCATGAGATCGGGAAAGGTTTCTAAAACGCACCTCATTTCTCCTCTCCTTGTGCTCGGGTTCGCCATTCCAGCCCCTTGACTAACCATCTCCCTACTTGGAGAATCAGCACCTTTAACCTCCTGATTGTACAGGTTGCAATTTGTCCTGAGGATGAATGGGAAGACGCAGAACCAACGAGAGACTAGCCCTAGGTGTTGGGACAGGCACAGGTCACTCCATTTTCCCATCAGGAAGAAGAATGAACCACAGGCTCAGCCTGCCCCCCAGAACCAAAATAGGGCCTGAAGCAATCCTGCGCTTTTGCGGCCAGCTCCCAAAAAAGCGAGGAGACAAATGGAGCTCAGGGGCACTGCAATTCACAAACGTGCAGAATTATAAATGAGAACTCTCGTCCACAAATATATTGAGGGAAGGCAACAAAGAGGATTTGAAAGCAAGGCAGATTTGCAGGAAACAGATTTCAGGAGGTAGATTCGACTCGCCTTTAAAGCACATGAAAAGCGGCAAAACGTTGACAATGATGCCCTTGGCCAAAAAGGGCGTATGCGTTTTTTCCTGAATATATTCAGGAAAAAACGCATACGCCCTTTTTGGCCAACCAAGCAAGCCGGAAGGGCAAATCAGCGCTACAAAGAAGTCTCGCTTGCCCTCGGTCAAAAGGGCCATGCTGAACAAAGTGTAAAAACCAGAAAAGCAGGACAGGCCATGGAGACATGGGAGCCTTGCTACGCTGATGAGCGGGATGTAAATTGCCAACAGGCACTCTGGAGAAGAGTACGGTGTGTCCTGAAACAAGTAATAAACACAGCGTAGAGAGCATAGGGCACTTCCACTCATGGGCGTATAAATTGGGAAAACTAAAAATCAACAAGACACAGGCACCCTAAAGTTTACGGCTGCTCTGTTTCCAAGAACCTCCGCTTCAGTACACCTTCAATATCCCAGGAAAGAGAAAAATGGATAAAGAAATGGTGGTACTTGGCACAATGGAATATCACTCAGCCATGAAATCAATGTCATAAGGCTAGTTAGCAGCATGATGAGTGGATTTAGGTACGATGAATCTAAGTGAAATAAGTCACACAGAAAAAGGCACTTGTCCTAAGATATCGCTTATAGAGGGAATGTCAAAATCGCTACACTTGAACTGAATTACAAACAGAACAGAGTCATACCTTTAGAAGACACACTATGGCTGCTTAACGGGAAAGGTGAGGTGGGGTGATGCATAAAACAAGGGTTTGAAATTAGCTCAAAGACCGCTCAATAAGCCAAATATGTAATAGACAAGGCCTACTCCCTGCTCAGTGAACTGGACTCAACACACCCTAGTCACCACACTAGTAAGAATCTGAAAACCTATGTATCGATATCTCTCTGCAAGTGAATCAAGAGGGTGTAAAGCGGCATCAACACAGCAGGGAAAAGCAGCCAAGACCGATTCTAAACGTAAATTACTTTAAAAAACCCACAAAACAAAGACAGTGAAAGAGAGAGAAATTCTTACAAAATCCGTTCAGGGTCTATGATGCAACCTGGATTGACCATATCTAGACCCACAGCTGGATGAGACATAAGGCTGGACACTCTTGGGGCTGAGAGGATTGGTGAGGTTGGGTGAGCAAACGCAGATACTTTAAGGTAACACTGCGGGGAACACACCCCATGGGTCTCAAATCTCCAGGTACAAGGGCATCTTCCTACATCAAAACATGCATGGGAAACCCAGAAGATGGTATGCCATGAGATCGGGAAAGGTTTCTAAAACGCACCTCATTTCTCCTCTCCTTGTGCTCGGGTTCGCCATTCCAGCCGCTTGACTAACCATCTCCCTACTTGGAGAATCAGCACCTTTAACCTCCTGATTGTACAGGTTGCAATTTGTCCTGAGGATGAATGGTAAGACGCGGAACCAACGAGAGACGAGCCCTAGGTGTTGGGACAGGCATAGGTCACTCCATTTTCCCATCAGGAAGAAGAATGAACCACAGGCTCAGCCTGCCCCCCAGAACCAAAATAGGGCCTGAAGCAATCCTGCGCTTTTGCGGCCAGCTCCCAAAAAAGCGAGGAGACAAATGGAGCTCAGGGGCACTGCAATTCACAAACGTGCAGAGTTATAAATGAGAACTCTCGTCCACAAATATATTGAGGGAAGGCAACGAAGAGGATTTGAAAGCAAGGCAGATTTGCAGGAAACAGATTTCAGGAGGTAGATTCGACTCGCCTTTAAAGCACATGAAAAGCGGCAAAACGTTGACAATGATGCCCTTGGCCAAAAAGGGCGTATGCGTTTTTTCCTGAATATATTCAGGAAAAAACGCATACGCCCTTTTTGGCCAACCAAGCAAGCCGGAAGGGCAAATCAGCGCTACAAAGAAGTCTCGCTTGCCCTCGGTCAAAAGGGCCATGCTGAACAAAGTGTAAAAACCAGAAAAGCAGGACAGGCCATGGAGACATGGGAGCCTTGCTACGCTGATGGGCGGGATGTAAATTGCCAACAGGCACTCTGGAGAAGAGTACGGTGTGTCCTGAAACAAGTAATAAACACAGCGTAGAGAGCATAGGGCACTTCCACTCATGGGCGTATGAATTGGGAAAAGTAAAAATCAACAAGACACAGGCACCCTAAAGTTTACGGCTGCTCTGTTTCCAAGAACCTCTGCGTCGGTACACCTTCAATATCCCAGGAAAGAGAAAAATGGATAAAGAAATGGTGGTACTTGGCACAATGGAATATCACTCAGCCATGAAATCAATGTCATAAGGCTAGTTAGCAGCATGATGAGTGGATTTAGGTACGATGAATCTAAGTGAAATAAGTCACACAGAAAAAGGCACTTGTCCTAAGATATCGCTTATAGAGGGAATGTCAAAATCGCTACACTTGAACTGAATTACAAAACAGAACAGAGTCACACCTTTAGAAGACATACTATGGCTGCTTAACGGGAAAGGTGAGGTGGGGTGATGCATAAAACAAGGGTTTGAAATTAGCTCAGAGACCGCTCCATAAGCCAAATATGTAATAGACAAGGCCTACTCCCTGCTCAGTGAACTGGACTCAACACACCCTAGTCACCACACTAGTAAGAATCTGAAAACCTATGTATCGATATCTCTCTGCAAGTGAATCAAGAGGGTGTAAAGCGGCATCAACACAGCAGGGAAAAGCAGCCAAGACCGATTCTAAACGTAAATTACTTTAAAAAACCCACAAAACAAAGACCGTGAAAGAGAGAGAAATTCTTACAAAATCCGTTCAGGGTCTATGATGCAACCTGGATTGACCATATCTAGACCCACAGCTGGATGAGACATAAGGCTGGACACTCTTGGGGCTGAGAGGATTGGTGAGGTTGGGTGAGCAAACGCAGATACTTTAAAGTAAAACTGCGGGGAACACACCCCATGGGTCTCAAATCTCCAGGTACAAGGGCATCTTCCTACATCAAAACATGCATGGGAAACCCAGAAGATGGTATGCCATGAGATCGGGAAAGGTTTCTAAAACGCACCTCATTTCTCCTCTCCTTGTGCTCGGGTTCGCCATTCCAGCCCCTTGACTAACCATCTCCCTACTTGGAGAATCAGCACCTTTAACCTCCTGATTGTACAGGTTGCAATTTGTCCTGAGGATGAATGGGAAGACGCAGAACCAACGAGAGACTAGCCCTAGGTGTTGGGACAGGCACAGGTCACTCCATTTTCCCATCAGGAAGAAGAATGAACCACAGGCTCAGCCTGCCCCCCAGAACCAAAATAGGGCCTGAAGCAATCCTGCGCTTTTGCGGCCAGCTCCCAAAAAAGCGAGGAGACAAATGGAGCTCAGGGGCACTGCAATTCACAAACGTGCAGAGTTATAAATGAGAACTCTCGTCCACAAATATATTGAGGGAAGGCAACAAAGAGGATTTGAAAGCAAGGCAGATTTGCAGGAAACAGATTTCAGGAGGTAGATTCGACTCGCCTTTAAAGCACATGAAAAGCGGCAAAACGTTGACAATGATGCCCTTGGCCAAAAAGGGCGTATGCGTTTTTTCCTGAATATATTCAGGAAAAAACGCATACGCCCTTTTTGGCCAACCAAGCAAGCCGGAAGGGCAAATCAGCGCTACAAAGAAGTCTCGCTTGCCCTCGGTCAAAAGGGCCATGCTGAACAAAGTGTAAAAACCAGAAAAGCAGGACAGGCCATGGAGACATGGGAGCCTTGCTACGCTGATGGGCGGGATGTAAATTGCCAACAGGCACTCTGGAGAAGAGTACGGTGTGTCCTGAAACAAGTAATAAACACAGCGTAGAGAGCATAGGGCACTTCCACTCATGGGCGTATAAATTGGGAAAACTAAAAATCAACAAGACACAGGCACCCTAAAGTTTACGGCTGCTCTGTTTCCAAGAACCTCCGCTTCGGTACACCTTCAATATCCCAGGAAAGAGAAAAATGGATAAAGAAATGGTGGTACTTGGCACAATGGAATATCACTCAGCCATGAAATCAATGTCATAAGGCTAGTTAGCAGCATGATGAGTGGATTTAGGTACGATGATTCTAAGTGAAATAAGTCACACAGAAAAAGACACTTATCCTAAGATATCGCTTATAGAGGGAATGTCAAAATCGCTACACTTGAACTGAATTACAAAACAGAACAGAGTCACACCTTTAGAAGACACACTATGGCTGCTTAACGGGAAAGGTGAGGTGGGGTGATGCATAAAACAAGGGTTTGAAATTAGCTCAGAGACCGCTCAATAAGCCAAATATGTAATAGACAAGGCCTACTCCCTGCTCAGTGAACTGGACTCAACACACCCTAGTCACCACACTAGTAAGAATCTGAAAACCTATGTATCGATATCTCTCTGCAAGTGAATCAAGAGGGTGTAAAGCGGCATCAACACAGCAGGGAAAAGCAGCCAAGACCGATTCTAAACGTAAATTACTTTAAAAAACCCACAAAACAAAGACCGTGAAAGAGAGAGAAATTCTTACAAAATCCGTTCAGGGTCTATGATGCAACCTGGATTGACCATATCTAGACCCACAGCTGGATGAGACATAAGGCTGGACACTCTTGGGGCTGAGAGGATTGGTGAGGTTGGGTGAGCAAACGCAGATACTTTAAAGTAAAACTGCGGGGAACACACCCCATGGGTCTCAAATCTCCAGGTACAAGGGAATCTTCCTACATCAAAACATGCATGGGAAACCCAGAAGATGGTATGCCATGAGATCGGGAAAGGTTTCTAAAACGCACCTCATTTCTCCTCTCCTTGTGCTCGGGTTCGCCATTCCAGCCCCTTGACTAACCATCTCCCTACTTGGAGAATCAGCACCTTTAACCTCCTGATTGTACAGGTTGCAATTTGTCCTGAGGATGAATGGGAAGACGCAGAACCAACGAGAGACTAGCCCTAGGTGTCGGGACAGGCACAGGTCACTCCATTTTCCCATCAGGAAGAAGAATGAACCACAGGCTCAGCCTGCCCCCCAGAACCAAAATAGGGCCTGAAGCAATCCTGCGCTTTTGCGGCCAGCTCCCAAAAAAGCGAGGAGACAAATGGAGCTCAGGGGCACTGCAATTCACAAACGTGCAGAGTTATAAATGAGAACTCTCGTCCACAAATATATTGAGGGAAGGCAACAAAGAGGATTTGAAAGCAAGGCAGATTTGCAGGAAACAGATTTCAGGAGGTAGATTCGACTCGCCTTTAAAGCACATGAAAAGCGGCAAAACGTTGACAATGATGCCCTTGGCCAAAAAGGGCGTATGCGTTTTTTCCTGAATATATTCAGGAAAAAGCGCATACGCCCTTTTTGGCCAACCAAGCAAGCCGGAAGGGCAAATCAGCGCTACAAAGAAGTCTCGCTTGCCCTCGGTCAAAAGGGCCATGCTGAACAAAGTGTAAAAACCAGAAAAGCAGGACAGGCCATGGAGACATGGGAGCCTTGCTACGCTGATGGGCGGGATGTAAATTGCCAACAGGCACTCTGGAGAAGAGTACGGTGTGTCCTGAAACAAGTAATAAACACAGCGTAGAGAGCATAGGGCACTTCCACTCATGGGCGTATAAATTGGGAAAACTAAAAATCAACAAGACACAGGCACCCTAAAGTTTACGGCTGCTCTGTTTCCAAGAACCTCCGCTTCGGTACACCTTCAATATCCCAGGAAAGAGAAAAATGGATAAAGAAATGGTGGTACTTGGCACAATGGAATATCACTCAGCCATGAAATCAATGTCATAAGGCTAGTTAGCAGCATGATGAGTGGATTTAGGTACGATGAATCTAAGTGAAATAAGTGACACAGAAAAAGGCACTTGTCCTAAGATATCGCTTATAGAGGGAATGTCAAAATCGCTACACTTGAACTGAATTACAAACAGAACAGAGTCATACCTTTAGAAGACACACTATGGCTGCTTAACGGGAAAGGTGAGGTGGGGTGATGCATAAAACAAGGGTTTGAAATTAGCTCAAAGACCGCTCAATAAGCCAAATATGTAATAGACAAGGCCTACTCCCTGCTCAGTGAACTGGACTCAACACACCCTAGTCACCACACTAGTAAGAATCTGAAAACCTATGTATCGATATCTCTCTGCAAGTGAATCAAGAGGGTGTAAAGCGGCATCAACACAGCAGGGAAAAGCAGCCAAGCATGATTCTAAACATAAATTACTTTAAAAAACCCACAAAACAAAGACAGTGAAAGAGAGAGAATTTCTTACAAAATCCGTTCAGGGTCTATGATGCAACCTGGATTGACCATATCTAGACCCACAGCTGGATGAGACATAAGGCTGGACACTCTTGGGGCTGAGAGGATAGGTGAGGTTGGGTGAGCAAACGCAGATACTTTAAAGTAACACTGCGGGGAACACACCCCATGGGTCTCAAATCTCCAGGTACAAGGGCATCTTCCTACATCAAAACATGCATGGGAAACCCAGAAGATGGTATGCCATGAGATCGGGAAAGGTTTCTAAAACGCACCTCATTTCTCCTCTCCTTGTGCTCCGGTTCGCCATTCCAGCCGCTTGACTAACCATCTCCCTAATTGGAGAATCAGCACCTTTAACCTCCTGATTGTACAGGTTGCAATTTGTCCTGAGGATGAATGGGAAGACGCAGAACCAACGACAGACGAGCCCTAGGTGTTGGGACAGGCATAGGTCACTCCATTTTCCCATCAGGAAGAAGAATGAACCACAGGCTCAGCCTGCCCCCCAGAACCAAAATAGGGCCTGAAGCAATCCTGCGCTTTTGCGGCCAGCTCCCAAAAAAGCGAGGAGACAAATGGAGCTCAGGGGCACTGCAATTCACAAACGTGCAGAGTTATAAGTGAGAACTCTCGTCCACAAATATATTGAGGGAAGGCAACAAAGAGGATTTGAAAGCAAGGCAGATTTGCAGGAAACAGATTTCAGGAGGTAGATTCGACTCGCCTTTAAAGCACATGAAAAGCAGCAAAACGTTGACAATGATGCCCTTGGCCAAAAAGGGCGTATGCGTTTTTTCCTGAATATATTCAGGAAAAAACGCATACGCCCTTTTTGGCCAACCAAGCAAGCCGGAAGGGCAAATCAGCGCTACAAAGAAGTCTCGCTTGCCCTCGGTCAAAAGGGCCATGCTGAACAAAGTGTAAAAACCAGAAAAGCAGGACAGGCCATGGAGACATGGGAGCCTTGCTACGCTGATGGGCGGGATGTAAATTGCCAACAGGCACTCTGGAGAAGAGTACGGTGTGTCCTGAAACAAGTAATAAACACAGCGTAGAGAGCATAGGGCACTTCCACTCATGGGCGTATAAATTGGGAAAACTAAAAATCAACAAGACACAGGCACCCTAAAGTTTACGGCTGCTCTGTTTCCAAGAACCTCCGCTTCGGTACACCTTCAATATCCCAGGAAAGAGAAAAATGGATAAAGAAATGGTGGTACTTGGCACAATGGAATATCACTCAGCCATGAAATCAATGTCATAAGGCTAGTTAGCAGCATGATGAGTGGATTTAGGTACGATGATTCTAAGTGAAATAAGTCTCACAGAAAAAGACACTTATCCTAAGATATCGCTTATAGAGGGAATGTCAAAATCGCTACACTTGAACTGAATTACAAAACAGAACAGAGTCACACCTTTAGAAGACACACTATGGCTGCTTAACGGGAAAGGTGAGGTGGGGTGATGCATAAAACAAGGGTTTGAAATTAGCTCAGAGACCGCTCCATAAGCCAAATATGTAATAGACAAGGCCTACTCCCTGCTCAGTGAACTGGACTCAACACACCCTAGTCACCACACAAGAATATATCTGACTAGTAAGAATCTGAAAACCTATGTATCGATATCTCTCTGCAAGTGAATCAAGAGGGTGTAAAGCGGCATCAACACAGCAGGGAAAAGCAGCCAAGCATGATTCTAAACATAAATTACTTTAAAAAACCCACAAAACAAAGACAGTGAAAGAGAGAGAATTTCTTACAAAATCCGTTCAGGGTCTATGATGCAACCTGGATTGACCATATCTAGACCCACAGCTGGATGAGACATAAGGCTGGACACTCTTGGGGCTGAGAGGATTGGTGAGGTTGGGTGAGCAAACGCAGATAATTTAAAGTAACACTGCGGGGAACACACCCCATGGGTCTCAAATCTCCAGGTACAAGGGCATCTTCCTACATCAAAACATGCATGGGAAACCCAGAAGATGGTATGCCATGAGATCGGGAAAGGTTTCTAAAACGCACCTCATTTCTCCTCTCCTTGTGCTCGGGTTCGCCATTCCAGCCGCTTGACTAACCATCTCCCTACTTGGAGAATCAGCACCTTTAACCTCCTGATTGTACAGGTTGCAATTTGTCCTGAGGATGAATGGGAAGACGCAGAACCAACGAGATACGAGCCCTAGGTGTTGGGACAGGCATACGTCACTCCATTTTCCCATCAGGAAGAAGAATGAACCACAGGCTCAGCCTGCCCCCCAGAACCAAAATAGGGCCTGAAGCAATCCTGCGCTTTTGCGGCCAGCTCCCAAAAAAGCGAGGAGACAAATGGAGCTCAGGGGCACTGTAATTCACAAACGTGCAGAGTTATAAATGAGAACTCTCGTCCACAAATATATTGAGGGAAGGCAACGAAGAGGATTTGAAAGCAAGGCAGATTTGCAGGAAACAGATTTCAGGAGGTAGATTCGACTCGCCTTTAAAGCACATGAAAAGCGGCAAAACGTTGACAATGATGCCCTTGGCCAAAAAGGGCGTATGCGTTTTTTCCTGAATATATTCAGGAAAAAACGCATACGCCCTTTTTGGCCAACCAAGCAAGCCGGAAGGGCAAATCAGCGCTAAAAAGAAGTCTCGCTTGCCCTCGGTCAAAAGGGCCATGCTGAACAAAGTGTAAAAACCAGAAAAGCAGGACAGGCCATGGAGACATGGGAGCCTTGCTACGCTGATGGGCGGGATGTAAATTGCCAACAGGCACTCTGGAGAAGAGTACGGTGTGTCCTGAAACAAGTAATAAACACAGCGTAGAGAGCATAGGGCACTTCCACTCATGGGCGTATAAATTGGGAAAACTAAAAATCAACAAGACACAGGCACCCTAAAGTTTACGGCTGCTCTGTTACCAAGAACCTCCGCTTCGGTACACCTTCAATATCCCAGGAAAGAGAAAAATGGATAAAGAAATGGTGGTACTTGGCACAATGGAATATCACTCAGCCATGAAATCAATGTCATAAGGCTAGTTAGCAGCATGATGAGTGGATTTAGGTACGATGATTCTAAGTGAAATAAGTCACACAGAAAAAGACACTTATCCTAAGATATCGCTTATAGAGGGAATGTCAAAATCGCTACACTTGAACTGAATTACAAAACAGAACAGAGTCACACCTTTAGAAGACACACTATGGCTGCTTAACGGGAAAGGTGAGGTGGGGTGATGCATAAAACAAGGGTTTGAAATTAGCTCAGAGACCGCTCCATAAGCCAAATATGTAATAGACAAGGCCTACTCCCTGCTCAGTGAACTGGACTCAACACACCCTAGTCACCACACTAGTAAGAATCTGAAAACCTATGTATCGATATCTCTCTGCAAGTGAATCAAGAGGGTGTAAAGCGGCATCAACACAGCAGGGAAAAGCAGCCAAGACCGATTCTAAACGTAAATTACTTTAAAAAACCCACAAAACAAAGACCGTGAAAGAGAGAGAAATTCTTACAAAATCCGTTCAGGGTCTATGATGCAACCTGGATTGACCATATCTAGACCCACAGCTGGATGAGACATAAGGCTGGACACTCTTGGGGCTGAGAGGATTGGTGAGGTTGGGTGAGCAAACGCAGATACTTTAAAGTAAAACTGCGGGGAACACACCCCATGGGTCTCAAATCTCCAGGTACAAGGGCATCTTCCTACATCAAAACATGCATGGGAAACCCAGAAGATGGTATGCCATGAGATCGGGAAAGGTTTCTAAAACGCACCTCATTTCTCCTCTCCTTGTGCTCGGGTTCGCCATTCCAGCCCCTTGACTAACCATCTCCCTACTTGGAGAATCAGCACCTTTAACCTCCTGATTGTACAGGTTGCAATTTGTCCTGAGGATGAATGGGAAGACGCAGAACCAACGAGAGACTAGCCCTAGGTGTTGGGACAGGCACAGGTCACTCCATTTTCCCATCAGGAAGAAGAATGAACCACAGGCTCAGCCTGCCCCCCAGAACCAAAATAGGGCCTGAAGCAATCCTGCGCTTTTGCGGCCAGCTCCCAAAAAAGCGAGGAGACAAATGGAGCTCAGGGGCACTGCAATTCACAAACGTGCAGAGTTATAAATGAGAACTCTCGTCCACAAATATATTGAGGGAAGGCAACAAAGAGGATTTGAAAGCAAGGCAGATTTGCAGGAAACAGATTTCAGGAGGTAGATTCGACTCGCCTTTAAAGCACATGAAAAGCGGCAAAACGTTGACAATGATGCCCTTGGCCAAAAAGGGCGTATGCGTTTTTTCCTGAATATATTCAGGAAAAAACGCATACGCCCTTTTTGGCCAACCAAGCAAGCCGGAAGGGCAAATCAGCGCTACAAAGAAGTCTCGCTTGCCCTCGGTCAAAAGGGCCATGCTGAACAAAGTGTAAAAACCAGAAAAGCAGGACAGGCCATGGAGACATGGGAGCCTTGCTACGCTGATGGGCGGGATGTAAATTGCCAACAGGCACTCTGGAGAAGAGTACGGTGTGTCCTGAAACAAGTAATAAACACAGCGTAGAGAGCATAGGGCACTTCCACTCATGGGCGTATAAATTGGGAAAACTAAAAATCAACAAGACACAGGCACCCTAAAGTTTACGGCTGCTCTGTTTCCAAGAACCTCCGCTTCGGTACACCTTCAATATCCCAGGAAAGAGAAAAATGGATAAAGAAATGGTGGTACTTGGCACAATGGAATATCACTCAGCCATGAAATCAATGTCATAAGGCTAGTTAGCAGCATGATGAGTGGATTTAGGTACGATGATTCTAAGTGAAATAAGTCACACAGAAAAAGACACTTATCCTAAGATATCGCTTATAGAGGGAATGTCAAAATCGCTACACTTGAACTGAATTACAAAACAGAACAGAGTCACACCTTTAGAAGACACACTATGGCTGCTTAACGGGAAAGGTGAGGTGGGGTGATGCATAAAACAAGGGTTTGAAATTAGCTCAGAGACCGCTCCATAAGCCAAATATGTAATAGACAAGGCCTACTCCCTGCTCAGTGAACTGGACTCAACACACCCTAGTCACCACACAAGAATATATCTGACTAGTAAGAATCTGAAAACCTATGTATCGATATCTCTCTGCAAGTGAATCAAGAGGGTGTAAAGCGGCATCAACACAGCAGGGAAAAGCAGCCAAGCATGATTCTAAACATAAATTACTTTAAAAAACCCACAAAACAAAGACAGTGAAAGAGAGAGAATTTCTTACAAAATCCGTTCAGGGTCTATGATGCAACCTGGATTGACCATATCTAGACCCACAGCTGGATGAGACATAAGGCTGGACACTCTTGGGGCTGAGAGGATTGGTGAGGTTGGGTGAGCAAACGCAGATACTTTAAAGTAAAACTGCGGGGAACACACCCCATGGGTCTCAAATCTCCAGGTACAAGGGCATCTTCCTACATCAAAACATGCATGGGAAACCCAGAAGATGGTATGCCATGAGATCGGGAAAGGTTTCTAAAACGCACCTCATTTCTCCTCTCCTTGTGCTCGGGTTCGCCATTCCAGCCCCTTGACTAACCATCTCCCTACTTGGAGAATCAGCACCTTTAACCTCCTGATTGTACAGGTTGCAATTTGTCCTGAGGATGAATGGGAAGACGCAGAACCAACGAGATACGAGCCCTAGGTGTTGGGACAGGCATAGGTCACTCCATTTTCCCATCAGGAAGAAGAATGAACCACAGGCTCAGCCTGCCCCCCAGAACCAAAATAGGGCCTGAAGCAATCCTGCGCTTTTGCGGCCAGCTCCCAAAAAAGCGAGGAGACAAATGGAGCTCAGGGGCACTGCAATTCACAAACGTGCACAGTTATAAATGAGAACTCTCGTCCACAAATATATTGAGGGAAGGCAACAAAGAGGATTTGAAAGCAAGGCAGATTTGCAGGAAACAGATTTCAGGAGGTAGATTCGACTCGCCTTTAAAGCACATGAAAAGCGGCAAAACGTTGACAATGATGCCCTTGGCCAAAAAGGGCGTATGCGTTTTTTCCTGAATATATTCAGGAAAAAACGCATACGCCCTTTTTGGCCAACCAAGCAAGCCGGAAGGGCAAATCAGCGCTACAAAGAAGTCTCGCTTGCCCTCGGTCAAAAGGGCCATGCTGAACAAAGTGTAAAAACCAGAAAAGCAGGACAGGCCATGGAGACATGGGAGCCTTGCTACGCTGATGGGCGGGATGTAAATTGCCAACAGGCACTCTGGAGAAGAGTACGGTGTGTCCTGAAACAAGTAATAAACACAGCGTAGAGAGCATAGGGCACTTCCACTCATGGGCGTATAAATTGGGAAAACTAAAAATCAACAAGACACAGGCACCCTAAAGTTTACGGCTGCTCTGTTTCCAAGAACCTCCGCTTCGGTACACCTTCAATATCCCAGGAAAGAGAAAAATGGATAATGAAATGGTGGTACTTGGCACAATGGAATATCACTCAGCAATGAAATCAATGTCATAAGGCTAGTTAGCAGCATGATGAGTGGATTTAGGTACGATGATTCTAAGTGAAATAAGTCACACAGAAAAAGACACATATCCTAAGATATCGCTTATAGAGGGAATGTCAAAATCGCTACACTTGAACTGAATTACAAAAGAGAACAGAGTCACACCTTTAGAAGACACACTATGGCTGCTTAACGGGAAAGGTGAGGTGGGGTGATGCATAAAACAAGGGTTTGAAATTAGCTCAGAGACCGCTCCATAAGCCAAATATGTAATAGACAAGGCCTACTCCCTGCTCAGTGAACTGGACTCAACACACCCTAGTCACCACACAAGAATATATCTGACTAGTAAGAATCTGAAAACCTATGTATCGATATCTCTCTGCAAGTGAATCAAGAGGGTGTAAAACGGCATCAACACAGCAGGGAAAAGCAGCCAAAACCGATTCTAAACGTAAATTACTTTAAAAAACCCACAAAACAAAGACAGTGAAAGAGAGAGAAATTCTTACAAAATCCGTTCAGGGTCTATGATGCAACCTGGATTGACCATATCTAGACCCACAGCTGGATGAGACATAAGGCTGGACACTCTTGGGGCTGAGAGGATTGGTGAGGTTGGGTGAGCAAACGCAGATACTTTAAAGTAACACTGCGGGGAACACACCCCATGGGTCTCAAATCTCCAGGTACAAGGGCATCTTCCTACATCAAAACATGCATGGGAAACCCAGAAGATGGTATGCCATGAGATCGGGAAAGGTTTCTAAAACGCACCTCATTTCTCCTCTCGTTGTGCTCGGGTTCGCCATTCCAGCCGCTTGACTAACCATCTCCCTACTTGGAGAATCAGCACCTTTAACCTCCTGATTGTACAGGTTGCAATTTGTCCTGAGGATGAATGGGAAGACGCAGAACCAACGAGAGACGAGCCCTAGGTGTTGGGACAGGCATAGGTCACTCCATTTTCCCATCAGGAAGAAGAATGAACCACAGGCTCAGCCTGCCCCCCAGAACCAAAATAGGGCCTGAAGCAAACCAGCGCTTTTGCGGCCAGCTCCCAACAAAGCGAGGAGACAAGTGGAGCTCAGGGGCACTGCAATTCACAAACGTGCAGAGTTATAAATGAGAACTCTCGTCCACAAATATATTGAGGGAAGGCAACGAAGAGGATTTGAAAGCAAGGCAGATTTGCAGGAAACAGATTTCAGGAGGTAGATTCGACTCGCCTT
Organism: Eubalaena glacialis; assembly: GCF_028564815.1. Taxonomy (NCBI): domain Eukaryota; kingdom Metazoa; phylum Chordata; class Mammalia; order Artiodactyla; family Balaenidae; genus Eubalaena; species Eubalaena glacialis. The sequence goes on along the minus strand of NW_026871659.1, from coordinate 36,826 downwards.
TAAAGCACATGAAAAGCAGCAAAACGTTGACAATGATGCCCTTGGCCAAAAAGGGCGTATGCGTTTTTTCCTGAATATATTCAGGAAAAAACGCATACGCCCTTTTTGGCCAACCAAGCAAGCCGGAAGGGCAAATCAGCGCTACAAAGAAGTCTCGCTTGCCCTCGGTCAAATGGGCCATGCTGAACAAAGTGTAAAAACCAGAAAAGCAGGACAAGCCATGGAGACATGGGAGCCTTGCTACGCTGATGGGCGGGATGTAAATTGCCAACAGGCACTCTGGAGAAGAGTACGGTGTGTCCTGAAACAAGTAATAAACACAGCGTAGAGAGCATAGGGCACTTCCACTCATGGGCGTATAAATTGGGAAAACTAAAAATCAACAAGACACAGGCACCCTAAAGTTTACGGCTGCTCTGTTTCCAAGAACCTCCGCTTCGGTACACCTTCAATATCCCAGGAAAGAGAAAAATGGATAAAGAAATGGTGGTACTTGGCACAATGGAATATCACTCAGCCATGAAATCAATGTCATAAGGCTAGTTAGCAGCATGATGAGTGGATTTAGGTACGATGATTCTAAGTGAAATAAGTCACACAGAAAAAGACACTTATCCTAAGATATCGCTTATAGAGGGAATGTCAAAATCGCTACACTTGAACTGAATTACAAAACAGAACAGAGTCACACCTTTAGAAGACACACTATGGCTGCTTAACGGGAAAGGTGAGGTGGGGTGATGCATAAAACAAGGGTTTGAAATTAGCTCAGACACTGCTCCATAAGCCAAATATGTAATAGACAAGGCCTACTCCCTGCTCAGTGAACTGGACTCAACACACCCTAGTCACCACACTAGTAAGAATCTGAAAACCTATGTATCGATATCTCTCTGCAAGTGAATCAAGAGGGTGTAAAACGGCATCAACACAGCAGGGAAAAGCAGCCAAGACCGATTCTAAACGTAAATTACTTTAAAAAACCCACAAAACAAAGACCGTGAAAGAGAGAGAAATTCTTACAAAATCCGTTCAGGGTCTATGATGCAACCTGGATTGACCATATCTAGACCCACAGCTGGATGAGACATAAGGCTGGACACTCTTGGGGCTGAGAGGATTGGTGAGGTTGGGTGAGCAAACGCAGATACTTTAAAGTAACACTGCGGGGAACACACCCCATGGGTCTCAAATCTCCAGGTAAAAGGGCATCTTCCTACATCAAAACATGCATGGGAAACCCAGAAGATGGTATGCCATGAGATCGGGAAAGGTTTCTAAAACGCACCTCATTTCTCCTCTCCTTGTGCTCGGGTTCGCCATTCCAGCCGCTTGACTAACCATCTCCCTACTTGGAGAATCAGCACCTTTAACCTCCTGATTGTACAGGTTGCAATTTGTCCTGAGGATGAATGGGAAGACGCAAAACCAACGAGAGACGAGCCCTAGGTGTTGGGACAGGCACAGGTCACTCCATTTTCCCATCAGGAAGAAGAATGAACCACAGGCTCAGCCTGGCCCCCAGAACCAAAATAGGGCCTGAAGCAATCCTGCGCTTTTGCGGCCAGCTCCCAAAAAAGCGAGGAGACAAATGGAGCTCAGGGGCACTGCAATTCACAAACGTGCAGAGTTATAAATGAGAACTCTCGTCCACAAATATATTGAGGGAAGGCAATGAAGAGGATTTGAAAGCAAGGCAGATTTGCAGGAAACAGATTTCAGGAGGTAGATTCGACTCGCCTTTAAAGCACATGAAAAGCGGCAAAACGTTGACAATGATGCCCTTGGCCAAAAAGGGCGTATGCGTTTTTTCCTGAATATATTCAGGAAAAAACGCATACGCCCTTTTTGGCCAACCAAGCAAGCCGGAAGGGCAAATCAGCGCTACAAAGAAGTCTCGCTTGCCCTCGGTCAAAAGGGCCATGCTGAACAAAGTGTAAAAACCAGAAAAGCAGGACAGGCCATGGAGACATGGGAGCCTTGCTACGCTGATGGGCGGGATGTAAATTGCCAACAGGCACTCTGGTGAAGAGTACGGTGTGTCCTGAAACAAGTAATAAACACAGCGTAGAGAGCATAGGGCACTTCCACTCATGGGCGTATAAATTGGGAAAACTAAAAATCAACAAGACACAGGCACCCTAAAGTTTATGGCTGCTCTGTTTCCAAGAACCTCCACTTCGGTACATCTTCAGTATCCCAGGAAAGAGAAAAATGGATAAAGAAATGGTGGTACTTGGCACAATGGAATATCACTCAGCCATGAAATCAATGTCATAAGGCTAGTTAGCAGCATGATGAGTGGATTTAGGTACGATGATTCTAAGTGAAATAATTCACACAGAAAAAGACACTTATCCTAAGATATCGCTTATAGAGGGAATGTCAAAATCGCTACACTTGAACAGAATTACAAAACAAAACAGAGTCACACCTTTAGAAGACACACTATGGCTGCTTAACGGGAAAGGTGAGGTGGGGTGATGCATAAAACAAGGGTTTGAAATTAGCTCAGACACTGCTCCATAAGCCAAATATGTAATAGACAAGGCCTACTCCCAGCTCAGTGAACTGCACTCAACACACCCTAGTCACCACACAAGAATATATCTGACTAGTAAGAATCTGAAAACCTATGTATCGATATCTCTCTGCAAGTGAATCAAGAGGGTGTAAAGCGGTATCAACACAGCAGGGAAAAGCAGCCAAGCCCGATTCTAAACATAAATTACTTTAAAAAACCCACAAAACAAAGACAGTGAAAGAGAGAGAAATTCTTACAAAATCCGTTCAGGGTCTATGATGCAACCTGGATTGACCATATCTACACCCACAGCTGGATGAGACATAAGGCTGGACACTCTTGGGGCTGAGAGGATTGGTGAGGTTGGGTGAGCAAACCCAGATACTTTAAAGTAACACTGTTGGGAACACACCCCATGGGTCTCAAATCTCCAGGTACAAGGGCATCTTCCTACATCAAAACATGCATGGGAAACCCAGAAGATGGTATGCCATGAGATCGGGAAAGGTTTCTAAAACGCACCTCATTTCTCCTCTCCTTGTGCTCGGGTTCGCCATTCCAGCCGCTTGACTAACCATCTCCCTACGTGGAGAATCAGCACCTTTAACCTCCTGATTGTACAGGTTGCAATTTGTCCTGAGGATGAACGGGAAGACGCGGAACCAACGAGAGACGAGCCCTAGGTGTTGGGACAGGCATAGGTCACTCCATTTTCCCATCAGGAAGAAGAATGAACCACAGGCTCAGCCTGCCCCCCAGAACCAAAATAGGGCCTGAAGCACTCCTGCGCTTTTGCGGCCAGCTCCCAAAAAAGCGAGGAGACAAATGGAGCTCAGGGGCACTGCAATTCACAAACGTGCAGAGTTATAAATGAGAACTCTCGTCCACAAATATATTGAGGGAAGGCAACGAAGAGGATTTGAAAGCAAGGCAGATTTGCAGGAAACAGATTTCAGGAGGTAGATTCGACTCGCCTTTAAAGCACATGAAAAGCGGCAAAACGTTGACAATGATGCCCTTGGCCAAAAAGGGCGTATGCGTTTTTTCCTGAATATATTCAGGAAAAAACGCATACGCCCTTTTTGGCCAACCAAGCAAGCCGGAAGGGCAAATCAGCGCTACAAAGAAGTCTCGCTTGCCCTTGGTCAAAAGGGCCATGCTGAACAAACAGTAAAAACCAGAAAAGCAGGACAGGCCATGGAGACATGGGAGCCTTGCTACGCTGATGGGCGGGATGTAAATTGCCAACAGGCACTCTGGAGAAGAGTACGGTGTGTCCTGAAACAAGTAATAAACACAGCGTAGAGAGCATAGGGCACTTCCACTCATGGGCGTATAAATTGGGAAAACTAAAAATCAACAAGACACAGGCACCCTAAACTTTACGGCTGCTCTGTTGCCAAGAATCTCCGCTTCGGTACACCTTCAATATCCCAGGAAAGAGAAAAATGGATAAAGAAATGGTGGTACTTGGCACAATGGAATATCACTCAGCCATGAAATCAATCTCATAAGGCTACTTAGCAGCATGATGAGTGGATTTAGGTACGATGATTCTAAGTGAAATAAGTGACACAGAAAAAGGCACTTATCCTAAGATATCGCTTATAGAGGGAATGTCAAAATCGCTACACTTGAACTGAATTACAAAACAGAACAGAGTCACACCTTTAGAAGACACACTATGGCTGCTTAACGGGAAAGGTGAGGTGGGGTGATGCATAAAACAAGGGTTTGAAATTAGCTCAGACACTGCTCCATAAGCCAAATATGTAATAGACAAGGCCTACTCCCTGCTCAGTGAACTGGACTCAACACACCCTAGTCACCACACTAGTAAGAATCTGAAAACCTATGTATCGATATCTCTCTGCAAGTGAATCAAGAGGGTGTAAAACGGCATCAACACAGCAGGGAAAGCAGCCAAGACCGATTCTAAACGTAAATTACTTTAAAAAACCCACAAAACAAAGACCGTGAAAGAGAGAGAAATTCTTACAAAATCCGTTCAGGGTCTCTGATGCAACCTGGATTGACCATATCTACACCCACAGCTGGATGAGACATAAGGCTGGACACTCTTGGGGCTGAGAGGATTGGTGAGGTTGGGTGAGCAAACGCAGATAATTTAAAGTAACACTGCGGGGAACACACCCCATGGGTCTCAAATCTCCAGGTACAAGGGCATCTTCCTACATCAAAACATGCATGGGAAACCCAGAAGATGGTATGCCGTGAGATCGGGAAAGGTTTCTAAAACGCACCTCATTTCTCCTCTCCTTGTTCTCGGGTTCGCCATTCCAGCCGCTTGACTAACCATCTCCCTACTTGGAGAATCAGCACCTTTAACCTCCTGTTTCGTCCAGGTTGCAATTTGTCCTGAGGATGAACGGGAAGACGCGGAACCAATGAGAGACGAGCCCTAGGTGTTTGGACAGGCATAGGTCACTCCATTTTCCCATCAGGAAGAAGAATGAACCACAGGCTCAGCCTGCCCCCCAGAACCAAAATAGGGCCTGAAGCAATCCTGCGCTTTTGCGGCCAGCTCCCAAAAAAGCGAGGAGACAAATGGAGCTCAGGGGCACTGCAATTCACAAACGTGCAGAGTTATAAATGAGAACTCTCGTCCACAAATATATTGAGGGAAGGCAATGAAGAGGATTTGAAAGCAAGGCAGATTTGCAGGAAACAGATTTCAGGAGGTAGATTCGACTCGCCTTTAAAGCACATGAAAAGTGGCAAAACGTTGACAATGATGCCCTTGGCCAAAAAGGGCGTATGCGTTTTTTCCTGAATATATTCAGGAAAAAACGCATACGCCCTTTTTGGCCAACCAAGCAGGCCGGAAGGGCAAATCAGCGCTACAAAGAAGTCTCGCTTGCCCTCGGTCAAAAGGGCCATGCTGAACAAAGTGTAAAAACCAGAAAAGCAAGACAGGCCATGGAGACATGGGAGCCTTGCTACGCTGATGGGCGGGATGTAAATTGCCAACAGGCACTCTGGAGAAGAGTACGGTGTGTCCTGAAACAAGTAATAAACACAGCGTAGAGAGCATAGGGCAATTCCACTCATGGGCGTATAAATTGGGAAAACTAAAAATCAACAAGACACAGGCACCCTAAAGTTTACGGCTGCTCTGTTTCCAAGAATCTCCGCTTCGGTACACCTTCAATATCCCAGGAAAGAGAAAAATGGATAAAGAAATGGTGGTACTTGGCACAATGGAATATCACTCAGCCATGAAATCAATCTCATAAGGCTACTTAGCAGCATGATGAGTGGATTTAGGTACGATCATTCTAAGTGAAATAAGTCACACAGAAAAAGACACTTATCCTAAGATATCGCTTATAGAGGGAATGTCAAAATCGTTACACTTGAGCTGAATTACAAAACAAAACAGAGTCACACCTTTAGAAGACACACTATGGCTGCTTAACGGGAAAGGTGAGGTGGGGTGATGCATAAAACAAGGGTTTGAAATTAGCTCAGACACCGCTCCATAAGCCAAATATGTAATAGACAAGGCCTACTCCCTGCTCAGTGAACTGGACTCAACACACCCTAGTCACCACACAAGAATATATCTGACTAGTAAGAATCTGAAAACCTATGTATCGATATCTCTCTGCAAGTGAATCAAGAGGGTGTAAAGCGGTATCAACACAGCAGGGAAAAGCAGCCAAGCCCGATTCTAAACATAAATTACTTTAAAAAACCCACAAAACAAAGACAGTGAAAGAGAGAGAAATTCTTACAAAATCCGTTCAGGGTCTATGATGCAACCTGGATTGACCATATCTAGACCCACAGCTGGATGAGACATAAGGCTGGACACTCTTGGGGCTGAGAGGATTGGTGAGGTTGGGTGAGCAAACGCAGATACTTTAAAGTAACACTGCGGGGAACACACCCCATGGGTCTCAAATCTCCAGGTACAAGGGTATCTTCCTACATCAAAACATGCATGGGAAACCCAGAAGATGGTATGCCATGAGATCGGGAAAGGTTTCTAAAACGCACCTCATTTCTCCTCTCCTTGTGCTCGGGTTCGCCATTCCAGCCGCTTGACTAACCATCTCCCTACTTGGAGAATCAGCACCTTTAACCTCCTGATTGTACAGGTTGCAATTTGTCCTGAGGATGAACGTGAAGACGGGGAACCAACGAGAGACGAGCCCTAGGTGTTGGGACAGGCATAGGTCACTCCATTTTCCCATCAGGAAGAAGAATGAACCACAGGCTCAGCCTGCCCCCCAGAACCAAAATAGGGCCTGAAGCAATCCTGCGCTTTTGCGGCCAGCTCCCAAAAAAGCGAGGAGACAAATGGAGCTCAGGGGCACTGCAATTCACAAACGTGCAGAGTTATAAATGAGAACTCTCGTCCACAAATATATTGAGGGAAGGCAACGAAGAGGATTTGAAAGCAAGGCAGATTTGCAGGAAACAGATTTCAGGAGGTAGATTCGACTCGCCTTTAAAGCACATGAAAAGCGGCAAAACGTTGACAATGATGCCCTTGGCCAAAAAGGGCGTATGCGTTTTTTCCTGAATATATTCAGGAAAAAACGCATACGCCCTTTTTGGCCAACCAAGCAAGCCGGAAGGGCAAATCAGCGCTACAAAGAAGTCTCGCTTGCCCTTGGTCAAAAGGGCCATGCTGAACAAAGTGTCAAAACCAGAAAAGCAGGACAGGCCATGGAGACATGGGAGCCTTGCTACGCTGATGGGCGGGATGTAAATTGCCAACAGGCACTCTGGAGAAGAGTACGGTGTGTCCTGAAACAAGTAATAAACACAGCGTAGAGAGCATAGGGCACTTCCACTCATGGGCGTATAAATTGGGAAAACTAAAAATCAACAAGACACAGGCACCCTAAAGTTTACGGCTGCTCTGTTTCCAAGAATCTCCGCTTCGGTACACCTTCAATATCCCAGGAAAGAGAAAAATGGATAAAGAAATGGTGGTACTTGGCACAATGGAATATCACTCAGCCATGAAATCAATCTCATAAGGCTACTTAGCAGCATGATGAGTGGATTTAGGTACGATGATTCTAAGTGAAATAAGTGACACAGAAAAAGGCACTTATCCTAAGATATCGCTTATAGAGGGAATGTCAAAATCGCTACACTTGAACTGAATTACAAAACAGAACAGAGTCACACCTTTAGAAGACACACTATGGCTGCTTAACGGGAAAGGTGAGGTGGGGTGATGCATAAAACAAGGGTTTGAAATTAGCTCAGACACTGCTCCATAAGCCAAATATGTAATAGACAAGGCCTACTCAGTGCTCAGTGAACTGGACTCAACACACCCTAGTCACCACACAAGAATATATCTGACTAGTAAGAATCTGAAAACCTATGTATCGATATCTCTCTGCAAGTGAATCAAGAGGGTGTAAAGCGGTATCAACACAGCAGGGAAAAGCAGCCAAGCCCGATTCTAAGCATAAATTACTTTAAAAAACCCACAAAACAAAGACAGTGAAAGAGAGAGAAATTCTTACAAAATCCGTTCAGGGTCTCTGATGCAACCTGGATTGACCATATCTACACCCACAGCTGGATGAGACATAAGGCTGGACACTCTTGGGGCTGAGAGGATTGGTGAGGTTGGGTGAGCAAACCCAGATACTTTAAAGTAACACTGCTGGGAACACACCCCATGGGTCTCAAATCTCCAGGTACAAGGGCATCTTCCTACATCAAAACATGCATGGGAAACCCAGAAGATGGTATGCCGTGAGATCGGGAAAGGTTTCTAAAACGCACCTCATTTCTCCTCTCCTTGTGCTCGGGTTCGCCATTCCAGCCGCTTGACTAACCATCTCCCTACTTGGAGAATCAGCACCTTTAACCTCCTGATTGTACAGGTTGCAATTTGTCCTGAGGATGAACGGGAAGACGCGGAACCAACGAGAGACGAGCCCTAGGTGTTGGGACAGGCATAGGTCACTCCATTTTCCCATCAGGAAGAAGAATGAACCACAGGCTCAGCCTGCCCCCCAGAACCAAAATAGGGCCTGAAGCAATCCTGCGCTTTTGCGGCCAGCTCCCAAAAAAGCGAGGAGACAAATGGAGCTCAGGGGCACTGCAATTCACAAACGTGCAGAGTTATAAATGAGAACTCTCGTCCACAAATATATTGAGGGAAGGCAACGAAGAGGATTTGAAAGCAAGGCAGATTTGCAGGAAACAGATTTCAGGAGGTAGATTCGACTCGCCTTTAAAGCACATGAAAAGCGGCAAAACGTTGACAATGATGCCCTTGGCCAAAAAGGGCGTATGCGTTTTTTCCTGAATATATTCAGGAAAAAACGCATACGCCCTTTTTGGCCAACCAAGCAAGCCAGAAGGGCAAATCAGCGCTACAAAGAAGTCTCGCTTGCCCTCGGTCAAAAGGGCCATGCTGAACAAAGTGTAAAAACCAGAAAAGCAGGACAGGCCATGGAGACATGGGAGCCTTGCTACGCTGATGGGCGGGATGTAAATTGCCAACAGGCACTCTGGAGAAGAGTACGGTGTGTCCTGAAACAAGTAATAAACACAGCGTAGAGAGCATAGGGCACTTCCACTCATGGGCGTATAAATTGGGAAAACTAAAAATCAACAAGACACAGGCACCCTATAGTTTACGGCTGCTCTGTTTCCAAGAACCTCCGCTTCGGTACACCTTCAATATCCCAGGAAAGAGAAAAATGGATAAAGAAATGGTGGTACTTGGCACAATGGAACATCACTCAGCCATGAAATCAATGTCATAAGGCTAGTTAGAAGCATGATGAGTGGATTTAGGTACGATGATTCTAAGTGAAATAAGTCACACAGAAAAAGGCACTTATCCTAAGATATCGCTTATAGAGGGAATGTCAAAATCGCTACACTTGACCTGAGTTACAAAACAGAACAGAGGCACACCTTTAGAAGACACACTATGGCTGCTTAACCGGAAAGGTGAGGTGGGGTGATGCATAAAACAAGGGTTTGAAATTAGCTCAGACACCGCTCCATAAGCCAAATATGTACTAGACAAGGCCTACTCCCTGCTCAGTGAACTGGACTCAACACCCCCTAGTCACCGCACAAGAATATATCTGACTAGTATGAATCTGAAAACCTATGTATCGATATCTCTCTGCAAGTGAATCAAGAGGGTGTAAAGCGGCATCAACACAGCAGGGAAAAGCAACCAAGCCCGATTCTAAACATAAATTACTTTAAAAAACCCACAAAGCAAAGACAGTGAAAGAGAGAGAAATTCTTACAAAATCCGTTCAGGGTCTCTGATGCAACCTGGATTGACCATATCTAGACCCACAGCTGGATGAGACATAAGGCTGGACACTCTTGGGGCTGAGAGGATTGGTGAGGTTGGGTGAGCAAATGCAGATACTTTAAAGTAATACCACGGGGTACCCACCCCATGGGTCTCAAATCTCCAGGTACAAGGGAATCTTCCTACATCAAAACATGCATGGGAAACCCAGAAGATGGTATGCCGTGAGATCGGGAAAGGTTTCTAAAACGCACCTCATTTCTCCTCTCCTTGTTCTCGGGTTCGCCATTCCAGCCGCTTGACTAACCATCTCCCTACTTGGAGAATCAGCACCTTTAACCTCCTGTTTCGTCCAGGTTGCAATTTGTCCTGAGGATGAACGGGAAGACGCGGAACCAATGAGAGACGAGCCCTAGGTGTTTGGACAGGCATAGGTCACTCCATTTTCCCATCAGCAAGAAGAATGAACCACAGGCTCAGCCTGCCCCCCAGAACCAAAATAGGGCCTGAAGCAATCCTGCGCTTTTGCGGCCAGCTCCCAAAAAAGCGAGGAGACAAATGGAGCTCAGGGGCACTGCAATTCACAAACGTGCAGAGTTATAAATGAGAACTCTCGTCCACAAATATATTGAGGGAAGGCAACAAAGAGGATTTGAAAGCAAGGCAGATTTGCAGGAAACAGATTTCAGGAGGTAGATTCGACTCGCCTTTAAAGCACATGAAAAGCGGCAAAACGTTGACAATGATGCCCTTGGCCAAAAAGGGCGTATGCGTTTTTTCCTGAATATATTCAGGAAAAAACGCATACGCCCTTTTTGGCCAAGCAAGCAAGCCGGAAGGGCAAATCAGCGCTACAAAGAAGTCTCGCTTGCCCTCGGTCAAAAGGGCCATGCTGAACAAAGTGTAAAAACCAGAAAAGCAGGACAGGCCATGGAGACATGGGAGCCTTGCTACGCTGATGGGTGGGATGTAAATTGCCAACAGGCACTCTGGAGAAGAGTACGGTGTGTCCTGAAACAAGTAATAAACACAGCGTAGAGAGCATAGGGCACTTCCACTCATGGGCGTATAAATTGGGAAAACTAAAAATCAACAAGACACAGGCACCCTAAAGTTTACGGCTGCTCTGTTTCCTAGAACCTCCGCTTCGGTACACCTTCAATATCCCAGGAAAGAGAAAAATGGATAAAGAAATGGTGGTACTTGGCACAATGGAATATCACTCAGCCATGAAATCAATGTCATAAGGCTAGTTAGCAGCATGATTAGTGGATTTAGGTACGATGATTCTAAGTGAAATAAGTCACACAGAAAAAGGCCCTTATCCTAAGATATCGCTTATAGAGGGAATGTCAAAATCGCTACACTTGAACTGAATTACAAAACAGAACAGAGTCACACCTTTAGAAGACACACTATGGCTGCTTAACGGGAAAGGTGAGGTGGGGTGATGCATAAAACAAGGGTTTGAAATTAGCTCAGAGACCGCTCCATAAGGCAAATATGTAATAGACAAGGCCTACTCCCTGCTCAGTGAACTGGACTCAACACACCCTAGTCACCACACAAGAATATATCTGACTAGTAAGAATCTGAAAACCTATGTATCGATATCTCTCTGCAAGTGAATCAAGAGGGTGTAAAGCGGCAACAACACAGCAGGGAAAAGCAGCCAAGCCCGATTCTAAACATAAATTACTTTAAAAAACCCACAAAACAAAGACAGTTAAAGAGAGAGAAATTCTTACAAAATCCATTCAGGGTCTATGATGCAACCTGGATTGACCATATCTAGACCCACAGCTGGATGAGACATAAGGCTGGACACTCTTGGGGCTGAGAGGATTGGTGAGGTTGGGTGAGCAAACCCAGATACTTTATAGTAACACCGCGGGGTACACACCCCATGGGTCTCAAATCTCCAGGTACAAGGGCATCTTCCTACATCAAAACATGCATGGGAAACCCAGAAGATGGTATGCCGTGAGATCGGGAAAGGTTTCTAAAACGCACCTCATTTCTCCTCTCCTTGTGCTCGGGTTCGCCATTCCAGCCGCTTGACTAACCATCTCCCTACTTGGAGAATCAGCACCTTTAACCTCCTGTTTCGTCCAGGTTGCAATTTGTCCTGAGGATGAACGGGAAGACGGGGAACCAACGAGAGACTAGCCCTAGGTGTTGGGACAGGCACAGGTCACTCCATTTTCCCATCAGGAAGAAGAATGAACCACAGGCTCAGCCTGCCCCCCAGAACCAAAATAGGGCCTGAAGCAATCCTGCGCTTTTGCGGCCAGCTCCCAAAAAAGCGAGGAGACAAATGGAGCTCAGGGGCACTGCAATTCACAAACGTGCAGAGTTATAAATGAGAACTCTCGTCCACAAATATATTGAGGGAAGGCAACGAAGAGGATTTGAAAGCAAGGCAGATTTGCAGGAAACAGATTTCAGGAGGTAGATTCGACTCGCCTTTAAAGCACATGAAAAGCGGCAAAACGTTGACAATGATGCCCTTGGCCAAAAAGGGCGTATGCGTTTTTTCCTGAATATATTCAGGAAAAAACGCATACGCCCTTTTTGGCCAACCAAGCAAGCTGGAAGGGCAAATCAGCGCTACAAAGAAGTCTCGCTTGCCCTCGGTCAAAAGGGCCATGCTGAACAAAGTGTAAAAACCAGAAAAGCAGGACAGGCCATGGAGACATGGGAGCCTTGCTACGCTGATGGGCGGGATGTAAATTGCCAACAGGCACTCTGGAGAAGAGTACGGTGTGTCCTGAAACAAGTAATAAACACAGCGTAGAGAGCATAGGGCACTTCCACTCATGGGCGTATAAATTGGGAAAACTAAAAATCAACAAGACACAGGCACCCTAAAGTTTACGGCTGCTCTGTTTCCAAGAATCTCCACTTCGGTACACCTTCAATATCCCAGGAAAGAGAAAAATGGATAAAGAAATGGTGGTACTTGGCACAATGGAATATCACTCAGCCATGAAATCAATCTCATAAGGCTACTTAGCAGCATGATGAGTGGATTTAGGTACGATGATTCTAAGTGAAATAAGTCACACAAAAAAAGACACTTATCCTAAGATATCGCTTATAGAGAGAATGTCAAAATCGCTACACTTGAGCTGAATTACAAAACAAAATAGAGTCACACCTTTAGAAGACACACTATGGCTGCTTAACGGGAAAGGTGAGGTGGGGTGAGGCATAAAACAAGGGTTTGAAATTAGCTCAGAGACCGCTCCATAAGCCAAATATGTAATAGACAAGTCCTACTCCCTGCTCAGTGAACTGGACTCAACACACCCTAGTCACCACACAAGAATATATCTGACTAGTAAGAATCTGAAAACCTATGTATCGATATCTCTCTGCAAGTGAATCAAGAGGGTGTAAAGCAGCATCAACACAGCAGGGAAAAGCAGCCCAGCCCGATTCTAAACATAAATTACTTAAAAAAACCCACAAAACAAAGACAGTTAAAGAGAGAGAAATTCTTACAAAATCCATTCAGGGTCTATGATGCAACCTGGATTGACCATATCTACACCCACAGCTGGATGAGACATAAGGCTGGACACTCTTGGGGCTGAGAGGATTGGTGAGGTTGGGTGAGCAAACCCAGATACTTTAAAGTAACACTGCTGGGAACACACCCCATGGGTCTCAAATCTCCAGGTACAAGGGCATCTTCCTACATCAAAACATGCATGGGAAACCCAGAAGATGGTATGCCATGAGATCGGGAAAGGTTTCTAAAACGCACCTCATTTCTCCTCTCCTTGTGCTCGGGTTCGCCATTCCAGCCGCTTGACTAACCATCTCCCTACTTGGAGAATCAGCACCTTTAACCTCCTGATTGTACAGGTTGCAATTTGTCCTGAGGATGAACGGGAAGACGCGGAACCAACGAGAGACGAGCCCTAGGTGTTGGGACAGGCATAGGTCACTCCATTTTCCCATCAGGAAGAAGAATGAACCACAGGCTCAGCCTGCCCCCCAGAACCAAAATAGGGCCTGAAGCAAACCTGCGCTTTTGCGGCCAGCTCCCAAAAAAGCGAGGAGACTAATTGAGCTCAGGGGCACTGCAATTCACAAACGTGCAGAGTTATAAATGAGAACTCTCGTCCACAAATATATTGAGGGAAGGCAACGAAGAGGATTTGAAAGCAAAGCAGATTTGCAGGAAACAGATTTCAGGAGGTAGATTCGACTCGCCTTTAAAGCACATGAAAAGCGGCAAAACGTTGACAATGATGCCCTTGGCCAAAAAGGGCGTATGCGTTTTTTCCTGAATATATTCAGGAAAAAACGCATACGCCCTTTTTGGCCAACCAAGCAAGCTGGAAGGGCAAATCAGCGCTACAAAGAAGTCTCGCTTGCCCTCGGTCAAAAGGGCCATGCTGAACAAAGTGTAAAAACCAGAAAAGCAGGACAGACCATGGAGACATGGGAGCCTTGCTACGCTGATGGGCGGGATGTAAATTGCCAACAGGCACTCTGGAGAAGAGTACGGTGTGTCCTGAAACAAGTAATAAACACAGCGTAGAGAGCATAGGGCAATTCCACTCATGGGCGTATAAATTGGGAAAACTAAAAATCAACAAGACACAGGCACCCTAAAGTTTACGGCTGCTCTGTTTCCAAGAATCTCCGCTTCGGTACACCTTCAATATCCCAGGAAAGAGAAAAATGGATAAAGAAATGGTGGTACTTGGCACAATGGAATATCACTCAGCCATGAAATCAATGTCATAAGGCTAGTTAGCAGCATGATGAGTGGATTTAGGTACGATGATTCTAAGTGAAATAAGTCACACAGAAAAAGGCACTTATCATAAGATATCGCTTATAGAGGGAATGTCAAAATCGCTACACTTGAACTGAATTACAAAACAGAACAGAGGCACACCTTTAGAAGACACACTATGGCTGCTTAACCGGAAAGGTGAGGTGGGGTGATGCATAAAACAAGGGTTTGAAATTAGCTCAGACACCGCTCCATAAGCCAAATATGTACTAGACAAGGACTACTCCCTGCTCAGTGAACTGGACTCAACACCCCTAGTCACCGCACAAGAATATATCTGACTAGTATGAATCTGAAAACCTATGTATCGATATCTCTCTGAAAGTGAATCAAGAGGGTGTAAAGCGGCATAAACACAGCAGGGAAAAGCAGCCAAACCCCATTCTAAACATACATTACTTTAAAAAACCCACAAAGCAAAGACAGTGAAAGAGAGAGAAATTCTTACAAAATCCGTTCAGGGTCTTTGATGCAACCTGGATTGACCATATCTAGACCCACAGCTGGATGAGACATAAGGCTGGACACTCTTGGGGCTGAGAGGATTGGTGAGGTTGGGTGAGCAAATGCAGATACTTTCAAGTAATACCGCGGGGGACCCACCCCATGGGTCTCAAATCTCCAGGTACAAGGGAATCTTCCTACATCAAAACATGCATGGGAAACCCAGAAGATGGTATGCCGTGAGATCGGGAAAGGTTTCTAAAACGCACCTCATTTCTCCTCTCCTTGTGCTCGGGTTCGCCATTCCAGCCGCTTGACTAACCATCTCTCTACTTGGAGAATCAGCACCTTTAACCTCCTGTTTCGTCCAGGTTGCAATTTGTCCTGAGGATGAACGGGAAGACGCTGAACCAATGAGAGACAAGCCCTAGGTGTTGGGACAGGCATAGGTCACTCCATTTTCCCATCAGGAAGAAGAATGAACCACAGGCTCAGCCTGCCCCCCAGAACCAAAATAGGGCCTGAAGCAATCCTGCGTTTTGCGGCCAGCTCCCAAAAAAGCGAGGAGACAAATGGAGCTCAGGGGCACTGCAATTCACAAACGTGCAGAGTTATAAATGAGAACTCTCGTCCACAAATATATTGAGGGAAGGCAACGAAGAGGTTTTGAAAGCAAGGCAGATTTGCAGGAAACAGATTTCAGGAGGTAGATTCGACTCGCCTTTAAAGCACATGAAAAGCGGCAAAACGTTGACAATGATGCCCTTGGCCAAAAAGGGCGTATGCGTTTTTTCCTGAATATATTCAGGAAAAAACGCATACGCCCTTTTTGGCCAACCAAGCAAGCCGGAAGGGCAAATCAGCGCTACAAAGAAGTCTCGCTTGCCCTCGGTCAAAAGGGCCATGCTGAACAAAGTGTAAAAACCAGAAAAGCAGGACAGGCCATGGAGACATGGGAGCCTTGCTACGCTGATGGGCGGGATGTAAATTGCCAACAGGCACTCTGGAGAAGAGTACGGTGTGTCCTGAAACAAGTAATAAACACAGCGTAGAGAGCATAGGGCACTTCCACTCATGGGCGTATAAATTGGGAAAACTAAAAATCAACAAGACACAGGCACCCTAAAGTTTACGGCTGCTCTGTTTCCAAGAACCTCCGCTTCGGTACACCTTCAATATCCCAGGAAAGAGAAAAATGGATAAAGAAATGGTGGTACTTGGCACAATGGAATATCACTCAGCCATGAAATCAATCTCATAAGGCTACTTAGCAGCATGATGAGTGGATTTAGGTACGATCATTCTAAGTGAAATAAGTCACACAGAAAAAGACACTTATCCTAAGATATCGCTTATAGAGGGAATGTCAAAATCGTTACACTTGAGCTGAATTACAAAACAAAACAGAGTCACACCTTTAGAAGACACACTATGGCTGCTTAACGGGAAAGGTGAGGTGGGGTGATGCATAAAACAAGGGTTTGAAATTAGCTCAGACACCGCTCCATAAGCCAAATATGTAATAGACAAGGCCTACTCCCTGCTCAGTGAACTGGACTCAACACACCCTAGTCACCACACAAGAATATATCTGACTAGTAAGAATCTGAAAACCTATGTATCGATATCTCTCTGCAAGTGAATCAAGAGGGTGTAAAGCAGCATCAACGCAGCAGGGAAAAGCAGCCAAACCCCATTCTAAACATACATTACTTTAAAAAACCCACAAAGCAAAGACAGTGAAAGAGAGAGAAATTCTTACAAAATCCGTTCAGGGTCTCTGATGCAACCTGGATTGACCATATCTAGACCCACAGCTGGATGAGACATAAGGCTGGACACTCTTGGGGCTGAGAGGATTGGTGAGGTTGGGTGAGCAAATACAGATACTTTAAAGTAATACCGCGGGGTACCCACCCCATGGGTCTCAAATCTCCAGGTACAAGGGCATCTTCCTACATCAAAACATGCATGGGAAACCCAGAAGATGGTATGCCATGAGATCGGGAAAGGTTTCTAAAACGCACCTCATTTCTCCTCTCCTTGTGCTCGGGTTCGCCATTCCAGCCGCTTGACTAACCATCTCCCTACTTGGAGAATCAGCACCTTTAACCTCCTGTTTCGTCCAGGTTGCAATTTGTCCTGAGGATGAACGGGAAGACGGGGAACCAACGAGAGACTAGCCCTCGGTGTTGGGACAGGCACAGGTCACTCCATTTTCCCATCAGGAAGAAGAATGAACCACAGGCTCAGCCTGCCCCCCAGAACCAAAATAGGGCCTGAAGCAATCCTGCGCTTTTGCGGCCAGCTCCCAAAAAAGCGAGGAGACAAATGGAGCTCAGGGGCACTGCAATTCACAAACGTGCAGAGTTATAAATGAGAACTCTCGTCCACAAATATATTGAGGGAAGGCAACGAAGAGGATTTGAAAGCAAGGCAGATTTGCAGGAAACAGATTTCAGGAGGTAGATTCGACTCGCCTTTAAAGCACATGAAAAGCGGCAAAACGTTGACAATGATGCCCTTGGCCAAAAAGGGCGTATGCGTTTTTTCCTGAATATATTCAGGAAAAAACGCATACGCCCTTTTAGGCCAAGCAAGCACGCCGGAAGGGCAAATCAGCGCTACAAAGAAGTCTCGCTTGCCCTCGGTCAAAAGGGCCATGCTGAACAAAGTGTAAAAACCAGAAAAGCAGGACAGACCATGGAGACATGGGAGCCTTGCTACGCTGATGGGCGGGATGTAAATTGCCAACAGGCACTCTGGAGAAGAGTACGGTGTGTCCTGAAACAAGTAATAAACACAGCGTAGAGAGCATAGGGCAATTCCACTCATGGGCGTATAAATTGGGAAAACTAAAAATCAACAAGACACAGGCACCCTAAAGTTTACGGCTGCTCTGTTTCCAAGAATCTCCGCTTCGGTACACCTTCAATATCCCAGGAAAGAGAAAAATGGATAAAGAAATGGTGGTACTTGGCACAATGGAATATCACTCAGCCATGAAATCAATGTCATAAGGCTAGTTAGCAGCATGATGAGTGGATTTAGGTACGATGATTCTAAGTGAAATAAGTCACACAGAAAAAGGCACTTATCATAAGATATCGCTTATAGAGGGAATGTCAAAATCGCTACACTTGAACTGAATTACAAAACAGAACAGAGGCACACCTTTAGAAGACACACTATGGCTGCTTAACCGGAAAGGTGAGGTGGGGTGATGCATAAAACAAGGGTTTGAAATTAGCTCAGACACCGCTCCATAAGCCAAATATGTAATAGACAAGGCCTACTCCCTGCTCAGTGAACTGGACTCAACACACCCTAGTCACCACACAAGAATATATCTGACTAGTAAGAATCTGAAAACCTATGTATCGATATCTCTCTGCAAGTGAATCAAGAGGGTGTAAAGCAGCATCAACGCAGCAGGGAAAAGCAGCCAAACCCCATTCTAAACATACATTACTTTAAAAAACCCACAAAGCAAAGACAGTGAAAGAGAGAGAAATTCTTACAAAATCCGTTCAGGGTCTCTGATGCAACCTGGATTGACCATATCTAGACCCACAGCTGGATGAGACATAAGGCTGGACACTCTTGGGGCTGAGAGGATTGGTGAGGTTGGGTGAGCAAATACAGATACTTTAAAGTAATACCGCGGGGTACCCACCCCATGGGTCTCAAATCTCCAGGTACAAGGGCATCTTCCTACATCAAAACATGCATGGGAAACCCAGAAGATGGTATGCCATGAGATCGGGAAAGGTTTCTAAAACGCACCTCATTTCTCCTCTCCTTGTGCTCGGGTTCGCCATTCCAGCCGCTTGACTAACCATCTCCCTACTTGGAGAATCAGCACCTTTAACCTCCTGTTTCGTCCAGGTTGCAATTTGTCCTGAGGATGAACGGGAAGACGGGGAACCAACGAGAGACTAGCCCTCGGTGTTGGGACAGGCACAGGTCACTCCATTTTCCCATCAGGAAGAAGAATGAACCACAGGCTCAGCCTGCCCCCCAGAACCAAAATAGGGCCTGAAGCAATCCTGCGCTTTTGCGGCCAGCTCCCAAAAAAGAGAGGAGACAAATGGAGCTCAGGGGCACTGCAATTCACAAACGTGCAGAGTTATAAATGAGAACTCTCGTCCACAAATATATTGAGGGAAGGCAACGAAGAGGATTTGAAAGCAAGGCAGATTTGCAGGAAACAGATTTCAGGAGGTAGATTCGACTCGCCTTTAAAGCACATGAAAAGCGGCAAAACGTTGACAATGATGCCCTTGGCCAAAAAGGGCGTATGCGTTTTTTCCTGAATATATTCAGGAAAAAACGCATACGCCCTTTTAGGCCAAGCAAGCACGCCGGAAGGGCAAATCAGCGCTACAAAGAAGTCTCGCTTGCCCTCGGTCAAAAGGGCCATGCTGAACAAAGTGTAAAAACCAGAAAAGCAGGACAGACCATGGAGACATGGGAGCCTTGCTACGCTGATGGGCGGGATGTAAATTGCCAACAGGCACTCTGGAGAAGAGTACGGTGTGTCCTGAAACAAGTAATAAACACAGCGTAGAGAGCATAGGGCAATTCCACTCATGGGCGTATAAATTGGGAAAACTAAAAATCAACAAGACACAGGCACCCTAAAGTTTACGGCTGCTCTGTTTCCAAGAATCTCCGCTTCGGTACACCTTCAATATCCCAGGAAAGAGAAAAATGGATAAAGAAATGGTGGTACTTGGCACAATGGAATATCACTCAGCCATGAAATCAATGTCATAAGGCTAGTTAGCAGCATGATGAGTGGATTTAGGTACGATGATTCTAAGTGAAATAAGTCACACAGAAAAAGGCACTTATCATAAGATATCGCTTATAGAGGGAATGTCAAAATCGCTACACTTGAACTGAATTACAAAACAGAACAGAGGCACACCTTTAGAAGACACACTATGGCTGCTTAACCGGAAAGGTGAGGTGGGGTGATGCATAAAACAAGGGTTTGAAATTAGCTCAGACACCGCTCCATAAGCCAAATATGTACTAGACAAGGACTACTCCCTGCTCAGTGAACTGGACTCAACACACCCTAGTCACCACACAAGAATATATCTGACTAGTATGAATCTGAAAACCTATGTATCGATATCTCTCTGAAAGTGAATCAAGAGGGTGTAAAGCGGCATAAACACAGCAGGGAAAAGCAGCCAAACCCCATTCTAAACATACATTACTTTAAAAAACCCACAAAGCAAAGACAGTGAAAGAGAGAGAAATTCTTACAAAATCCGTTCAGGGTCTTTGATGCAACCTGGATTGACCATATCTAGACCCACAGCTGGATGAGACATAAGGCTGGACACTCTTGGGGCTGAGAGGATTGGTGAGGTTGGGTGAGCAAATGCAGATACTTTAAAGTAATACCGCGGGGGACCCACCCCATGGGTCTCAAATCTCCAGGTACAAGGGAATCTTCCTACATCAAAACATGCATGGGAAACCCAGAAGATGGTATGCCGTGAGATCGGGAAAGGTTTCTAAAACGCACCTCATTTCTCCTCTCCTTGTGCTCGGGTTCGCCATTCCAGCCGCTTGACTAACCATCTCTCTACTTGGAGAATCAGCACCTTTAACCTCCTGTTTCGTCCAGGTTGCAATTTGTCCTGAGGATGAACGGGAAGACGCTGAACCAATGAGAGACAAGCCCTAGGTGTTGGGACAGGCATAGGTCACTCCATTTTCCCATCAGGAAGAAGAATGAACCACAGGCTCAGCCTGCCCCCCAGAACCAAAATAGGGCCTGAAGCAATCCTGCGCTTTTGCGGCCAGCTCCCAAAAAAGCGAGGAGACAAATGGAGCTCAGGGGCACTGCAATTCACAAACGTGCAGAGTTATAAATGAGAACTCTCGTCCACAAATATATTGAGGGAAGGCAACGAAGAGGTTTTGAAAGCAAGGCAGATTTGCAGGAAACAGATTTCAGGAGGTAGATTCGACTCGCCTTTAAAGCACATGAAAAGCGGCAAAACGTTGACAATGATGCCCTTGGCCAAAAAGGGCGTATGCGTTTTTTCCTGAATATATTCAGGAAAAAACGCATACGCCCTTTTTGGCCAACCAAGCAAGCCGGAAGGGCAAATCAGCGCTACAAAGAAGTCTCGCTTGCCCTCGGTCAAAAGGGCCATGCTGAACAAAGTGTAAAAACCAGAAAAGCAGGACAGGCCATGGAGACATGGGAGCCTTGCTACGCTGATGGGCGGGATGTAAATTGCCAACAGGCACTCTGGAGAAGAGTACGGTGTGTCCTGAAACAAGTAATAAACACAGCGTAGAGAGCATAGGGCACTTCCACTCATGGGCGTATAAATTGGGAAAACTAAAAATCAACAAGACACAGGCACCCTAAAGTTTACGGCTGCTCTGTTTCCAAGAACCTCCGCTTCGGTACACCTTCAATATCCCAGGAAAGAGAAAAATGGATAAAGAAATGGTGGTACTTGGCACAATGGAATATCACTCAGCCATGAAATCAATCTCATAAGGCTACTTAGCAGCATGATGAGTGGATTTAGGTACGATCATTCTAAGTGAAATAAGTCACACAGAAAAAGACACTTATCCTAAGATATCGCTTATAGAGGGAATGTCAAAATCGTTACACTTGAGCTGAATTACAAAACAAAACAGAGTCACACCTTTAGAAGACACACTATGGCTGCTTAACGGGAAAGGTGAGGTGGGGTGATGCATAAAACAAGGGTTTGAAATTAGCTCAGACACCGCTCCATAAGCCAAATATGTAATAGACAAGGCCTACTCCCTGCTCAGTGAACTGGACTCAACACACCCTAGTCACCACACAAGAATATATCTGACTAGTAAGAATCTGAAAACCTATGTATCGATATCTCTCTGCAAGTGAATCAAGAGGGTGTAAAGCAGCATCAACGCAGCAGGGAAAAGCAGCCAAACCCCATTCTAAACATACATTACTTTAAAAAACCCACAAAGCAAAGACAGTGAAAGAGAGAGAAATTCTTACAAAATCCGTTCAGGGTCTCTGATGCAACCTGGATTGACCATATCTAGACCCACAGCTGGATGAGACATAAGGCTGGACACTCTTGGGGCTGAGAGGATTGGTGAGGTTGGGTGAGCAAATACAGATACTTTAAAGTAATACCGCGGGGTACCCACCCCATGGGTCTCAAATCTCCAGGTACAAGGGCATCTTCCTACATCAAAACATGCATGGGAAACCCAGAAGATGGTATGCCATGAGACCGGGAAAGGTTTCTAAAACGCACCTCATTTCTCCTCTCCTTGTGCTCGGGTTCGCCATTCCAGCCGCTTGACTAAACATCTCCCTACTTGGAGAATCAGCACCTTTAACCTCCTGTTTCGTCCAGGTTGCAATTTGTCCTGAGGATGAACGGGAAGACGGGGAACCAACGAGAGACTAGCCCTCGGTGTTGGGACAGGCACAGGTCACTCCATTTTCCCATCAGGAAGAAGAATGAACCACAGGCTCAGCCTGCCCCCCAGAACCAAAATAGGGCCTGAAGCAATCCTGCGCTTTTGCGGCCAGCTCCCAAAAAAGCGAGGAGACAAATGGAGCTCAGGGGCACTGCAATTCACAAACGTGCAGAGTTATAAATGAGAACTCTCGTCCACAAATATATTGAGGGAAGGCAACGAAGAGGATTTGAAAGCAAGGCAGATTTGCAGGAAACAGATTTCAGGAGGTAGATTCGACTCGCCTTTAAAGCACATGAAAAGCGGCAAAACGTTGACAATGATGCCCTTGGCCAAAAAGGGCGTATGCGTTTTTTCCTGAATATATTCAGGAAAAAACGCATACGCCCTTTTAGGCCAAGCAAGCACGCCGGAAGGGCAAATCAGCGCTACAAAGAAGTCTCGCTTGCCCTCGGTCAAAAGGGCCATGCTGAACAAAGTGTAAAAACCAGAAAAGCAGGACAGACCATGGAGACATGGGAGCCTTGCTACGCTGATGGGCGGGATGTAAATTGCCAACAGGCACTCTGGAGAAGAGTACGGTGTGTCCTGAAACAAGTAATAAACACAGCGTAGAGAGCATAGGGCAATTCCACTCATGGGCGTATAAATTGGGAAAACTAAAAATCAACAAGACACAGGCACCCTAAAGTTTACGGCTGCTCTGTTTCCAAGAATCTCCGCTTCGGTACACCTTCAATATCCCAGGAAAGAGAAAAATGGATAAAGAAATGGTGGTACTTGGCACAATGGAATATCACTCAGCCATGAAATCAATGTCATAAGGCTAGTTAGCAGCATGATGAGTGGATTTAGGTACGATGATTCTAAGTGAAATAAGTCACACAGAAAAAGGCACTTATCATAAGATATCGCTTATAGAGGGAATGTCAAAATCGCTACACTTGAACTGAATTACAAAACAGAACAGAGGCACACCTTTAGAAGACACACTATGGCTGCTTAACCGGAAAGGTGAGGTGGGGTGATGCATAAAACAAGGGTTTGAAATTAGCTCAGACACCGCTCCATAAGCCAAATATGTACTAGACAAGGACTACTCCCTGCTCAGTGAACTGGACTCAACACACCCTAGTCACCACACAAGAATATATCTGACTAGTATGAATCTGAAAACCTATGTATCGATATCTCTCTGAAAGTGAATCAAGAGGGTGTAAAGCGGCATAAACACAGCAGGGAAAAGCAGCCAAACCCCATTCTAAACATACATTACTTTAAAAAACCCACAAAGCAAAGACAGTGAAAGAGAGAGAAATTCTTACAAAATCCGTTCAGGGTCTTTGATGCAACCTGGATTGACCATATCTAGACCCACAGCTGGATGAGACATAAGGCTGGACACTCTTGGGGCTGAGAGGATTGGTGAGGTTGGGTGAGCAAATGCAGATACTTTAAAGTAATACCGCGGGGGACCCACCCCATGGGTCTCAAATCTCCAGGTACAAGGGAATCTTCCTACATCAAAACATGCATGGGAAACCCAGAAGATGGTATGCCGTGAGATCGGGAAAGGTTTCTAAAACGCACCTCATTTCTCCTCTCCTTGTGCTCGGGTTCGCCATTCCAGCCGCTTGACTAACCATCTCTCTACTTGGAGAATCAGCACCTTTAACCTCCTGTTTCGTCCAGGTTGCAATTTGTCCTGAGGATGAACGGGAAGACGCTGAACCAATGAGAGACAAGCCCTAGGTGTTGGGACAGGCATAGGTCACTCCATTTTCCCATCAGGAAGAAGAATGAACCACAGGCTCAGCCTGCCCCCCAGAACCAAAATAGGGCCTGAAGCAATCCTGCGCTTTTGCGGCCAGCTCCCAAAAAAGCGAGGAGACAAATGGAGCTCAGGGGCACTGCAATTCACAAACGTGCAGAGTTATAAATGAGAACTCTCGTCCACAAATATATTGAGGGAAGGCAACGAAGAGGTTTTGAAAGCAAGGCAGATTTGCAGGAAACAGATTTCAGGAGGTAGATTCGACTCGCCTTTAAAGCACATGAAAAGCGGCAAAACGTTGACAATGATGCCCTTGGCCAAAAAGGGCGTATGCGTTTTTTCCTGAATATATTCAGGAAAAAACGCATACGCCCTTTTTGGCCAACCAAGCAAGCCGGAAGGGCAAATCAGCGCTACAAAGAAGTCTCGCTTGCCCTCGGTCAAAAGGGCCATGCTGAACAAAGTGTAAAAACCAGAAAAGCAGGACAGGCCATGGAGACATGGGAGCCTTGCTACGCTGATGGGCGGGATGTAAATTGCCAACAGGCACTCTGGAGAAGAGTACGGTGTGTCCTGAAACAAGTAATAAACACAGCGTAGAGAGCATAGGGCACTTCCACTCATGGGCGTATAAATTGGGAAAACTAAAAATCAACAAGACACAGGCACCCTAAAGTTTACGGCTGCTCTGTTTCCAAGAACCTCCGCTTCGGTACACCTTCAATATCCCAGGAAAGAGAAAAATGGATAAAGAAATGGTGGTACTTGGCACAATGGAATATCACTCAGCCATGAAATCAATCTCATAAGGCTACTTAGCAGCATGATGAGTGGATTTAGGTACGATCATTCTAAGTGAAATAAGTCACACAGAAAAAGACACTTATCCTAAGATATCGCTTATAGAGGGAATGTCAAAATCGTTACACTTGAGCTGAATTACAAAACAAAACAGAGTCACACCTTTAGAAGACACACTATGGCTGCTTAACGGGAAAGGTGAGGTGGGGTGATGCATAAAACAAGGGTTTGAAATTAGCTCAGACACCGCTCCATAAGCCAAATATGTAATAGACAAGGCCTACTCCCTGCTCAGTGAACTGGACTCAACACACCCTAGTCACCACACAAGAATATATCTGACTAGTAAGAATCTGAAAACCTATGTATCGATATCTCTCTGCAAGTGAATCAAGAGGGTGTAAAGCAGCATCAACGCAGCAGGGAAAAGCAGCCAAACCCCATTCTAAACATACATTACTTTAAAAAACCCACAAAGCAAAGACAGTGAAAGAGAGAGAAATTCTTACAAAATCCGTTCAGGGTCTCTGATGCAACCTGGATTGACCATATCTAGACCCACAGCTGGATGAGACATAAGGCTGGACACTCTTGGGGCTGAGAGGATTGGTGAGGTTGGGTGAGCAAATACAGATACTTTAAAGTAATACCGCGGGGTACCCACCCCATGGGTCTCAAATCTCCAGGTACAAGGGCATCTTCCTACATCAAAACATGCATGGGAAACCCAGAAGATGGTATGCCATGAGATCGGGAAAGGTTTCTAAAACGCACCTCATTTCTCCTCTCCTTGTGCTCGGGTTCGCCATTCCAGCCGCTTGACTAACCATCTCCCTACTTGGAGAATCAGCACCTTTAACCTCCTGTTTCGTCCAGGTTGCAATTTGTCCTGAGGATGAACGGGAAGACGGGGAACCAACGAGAGACTAGCCCTCGGTGTTGGGACAGGCACAGGTCACTCCATTTTCCCATCAGGAAGAAGAATGAACCACAGGCTCAGCCTGCCCCCCAGAACCAAAATAGGGCCTGAAGCAATCCTGCGCTTTTGCGGCCAGCTCCCAAAAAAGCGAGGAGACAAATGGAGCTCAGGGGCACTGCAATTCACAAACGTGCAGAGTTATAAATGAGAACTCTCGTCCACAAATATATTGAGGGAAGGCAACGAAGAGGATTTGAAAGCAAGGCAGATTTGCAGGAAACAGATTTCAGGAGGTAGATTCGACTCGCCTTTAAAGCACATGAAAAGCGGCAAAACGTTGACAATGATGCCCTTGGCCAAAAAGGGCGTATGCGTTTTTTCCTGAATATATTCAGGAAAAAACGCATACGCCCTTTTAGGCCAAGCAAGCACGCCGGAAGGGCAAATCAGCGCTACAAAGAAGTCTCGCTTGCCCTCGGTCAAAAGGGCCATGCTGAACAAAGTGTAAAAACCAGAAAAGCAGGACAGACCATGGAGACATGGGAGCCTTGCTACGCTGATGGGCGGGATGTAAATTGCCAACAGGCACTCTGGAGAAGAGTACGGTGTGTCCTGAAACAAGTAATAAACACAGCGTAGAGAGCATAGGGCAATTCCACTCATGGGCGTATAAATTGGGAAAACTAAAAATCAACAAGACACAGGCACCCTAAAGTTTACGGCTGCTCTGTTTCCAAGAATCTCCGCTTCGGTACACCTTCAATATCCCAGGAAAGAGAAAAATGGATAAAGAAATGGTGGTACTTGGCACAATGGAATATCACTCAGCCATGAAATCAATGTCATAAGGCTAGTTAGCAGCATGACGAGTGGATTTAGGTACGATGATTCTAAGTGAAATAAGTCACACAGAAAAAGGCACTTATCATAAGATATCGCTTATAGAGGGAATGTCAAAATCGCTACACTTGAACTGAATTACAAAACAGAACAGAGGCACACCTTTAGAAGACACACTATGGCTGCTTAACCGGAAAGGTGAGGTGGGGTGATGCATAAAACAAGGGTTTGAAATTAGCTCAGACACCGCTCCATAAGCCAAATATGTACTAGACAAGGACTACTCCCTGCTCAGTGAACTGGACTCAACACCCCTAGTCACCGCACAAGAATATATCTGACTAGTATGAATCTGAAAACCTATGTATCGATATCTCTCTGAAAGTGAATCAAGAGGGTGTAAAGCGGCATAAACACAGCAGGGAAAAGCAGCCAAACCCCATTCTAAACATACATTACTTTAAAAAACCCACAAAGCAAAGACAGTGAAAGAGAGAGAAATTCTTACAAAATCCGTTCAGGGTCTTTGATGCAACCTGGATTGACCATATCTAGACCCACAGCTGGATGAGACATAAGGCTGGACACTCTTGGGGCTGAGAGGATTGGTGAGGTTGGGTGAGCAAATGCAGATACTTTAAAGTAATACCGCGGGGGACCCACCCCATGGGTCTCAAATCTCCAGGTACAAGGGAATCTTCCTACATCAAAACATGCATGGGAAACCCAGAAGATGGTATGCCGTGAGATCGGGAAAGGTTTCTAAAACGCACCTCATTTCTCCTCTCCTTGTGCTCGGGTTCGCCATTCCAGCCGCTTGACTAACCATCTCTCTACTTGGAGAATCAGCACCTTTAACCTCCTGTTTCGTCCAGGTTGCAATTTGTCCTGAGGATGAACGGGAAGACGCTGAACCAATGAGAGACAAGCCCTAGGTGTTGGGACAGGCATAGGTCACTCCATTTTCCCATCAGGAAGAAGAATGAACCACAGGCTCAGCCTGCCCCCCAGAACCAAAATAGGGCCTGAAGCAATCCTGCGCTTTTGCGGCCAGCTCCCAAAAAAGCGAGGAGACAAATGGAGCTCAGGGGCACTGCAATTCACAAACGTGCAGAGTTATAAATGAGAACTCTCGTCCACAAATATATTGAGGGAAGGCAACGAAGAGGTTTTGAAAGCAAGGCAGATTTGCAGGAAACAGATTTCAGGAGGTAGATTCGACTCGCCTTTAAAGCACATGAAAAGCGGCAAAACGTTGACAATGATGCCCTTGGCCAAAAAGGGCGTATGCGTTTTTTCCTGAATATATTCAGGAAAAAACGCATACGCCCTTTTTGGCCAACCAAGCAAGCCGGAAGGGCAAATCAGCGCTACAAAGAAGTCTCGCTTGCCCTCGGTCAAAAGGGCCATGCTGAACAAAGTGTAAAAACCAGAAAAGCAGGACAGGCCATGGAGACATGGGAGCCTTGCTACGCTGATGGGCGGGATGTAAATTGCCAACAGGCACTCTGGAGAAGAGTACGGTGTGTCCTGAAACAAGTAATAAACACAGCGTAGAGAGCATAGGGCACTTCCACTCATGGGCGTATAAATTGGGAAAACTAAAAATCAACAAGACACAGGCACCCTAAAGTTTACGGCTGCTCTGTTTCCAAGAACCTCCGCTTCGGTACACCTTCAATATCCCAGGAAAGAGAAAAATGGATAAAGAAATGGTGGTACTTGGCACAATGGAATATCACTCAGCCATGAAATCAATCTCATAAGGCTACTTAGCAGCATGATGAGTGGATTTAGGTACGATCATTCTAAGTGAAATAAGTCACACAGAAAAAGACACTTATCCTAAGATATCGCTTATAGAGGGAATGTCAAAATCGTTACACTTGAGCTGAATTACAAAACAAAACAGAGTCACACCTTTAGAAGACACACTATGGCTGCTTAACGGGAAAGGTGAGGTGGGGTGATGCATAAAACACGGGTTTGAAATTAGCTCAGACACCGCTCCATAAGCCAAATATGTAATAGACAAGGCCTACTCCCTGCTCAGTGAACTGGACTCAACACACCCTAGTCACCACACAAGAATATATCTGACTAGTAAGAATCTGAAAACCTATGTATCGATATCTCTCTGCAAGTGAATCAAGAGGGTGTAAAGCAGCATCAACGCAGCAGGGAAAAGCAGCCAAACCCCATTCTAAACATACATTACTTTAAAAAACCCACAAAGCAAAGACAGTGAAAGAGAGAGAAATTCTTACAAAATCCGTTCAGGGTCTCTGATGCAACCTGGATTGACCATATCTAGACCCACAGCTGGATGAGACATAAGGCTGGACACTCTTGGGGCTGAGAGGATTGGTGAGGTTGGGTGAGCAAATACAGATACTTTAAAGTAATACCGCGGGGTACCCACCCCATGGGTCTCAAATCTCCAGGTACAAGGGCATCTTCCTACATCAAAACATGCATGGGAAACCCAGAAGATGGTATGCCATGAGATCGGGAAAGGTTTCTAAAACGCACCTCATTTCTCCTCTCCTTGTGCTCGGGTTCGCCATTCCAGCCGCTTGACTAACCATCTCCCTACTTGGAGAATCAGCACCTTTAACCTCCTGTTTCGTCCAGGTTGCAATTTGTCCTGAGGATGAACGGGAAGACGGGGAACCAACGAGAGACTAGCCCTCGGTGTTGGGACAGGCACAGGTCACTCCATTTTCCCATCAGGAAGAAGAATGAACCACAGGCTCAGCCTGCCCCCCAGAACCAAAATAGGGCCTGAAGCAATCCTGCGCTTTTGCGGCCAGCTCCCAAAAAAGCGAGGAGACAAATGGAGCTCAGGGGCACTGCAATTCACAAACGTGCAGAGTTATAAATGAGAACTCTCGTCCACAAATATATTGAGGGAAGGCAACGAAGAGGATTTGAAAGCAAGGCAGATTTGCAGGAAACAGATTTCAGGAGGTAGATTCGACTCGCCTTTAAAGCACATGAAAAGCGGCAAAACGTTGACAATGATGCCCTTGGCCAAAAAGGGCGTATGCGTTTTTTCCTGAATATATTCAGGAAAAAACGCATACGCCCTTTTAGGCCAAGCAAGCAAGCCAGAAGGGCAAATCAGCGCTACAAAGAAGTCTCGCTTGCCCTCGGTCAAAAGGGCCATGCTGAACAAAGTGTAAAAACCAGAAAAGCAGGACAGACCATGGAGACATGGGAGCCTTGCTACGCTGATGGGCGGGATGTAAATTGCCAACAGGCACTCTGGAGAAGAGTACGGTGTGTCCTGAAACAAGTAATAAACACAGCGTAGAGAGCATAGGGCAATTCCACTCATGGGCGTATAAATTGGGAAAACTAAAAATCAACAAGACACAGGCACCCTAAAGTTTACGGCTGCTCTGTTTCCAAGAATCTCCGCTTCGGTACACCTTCAATATCCCAGGAAAGAGAAAAATTGATAAAGAAATGGTGGTACTTGGCACAATGGAATATCACTCAGCCATGAAATCAATGTCATAAGGCTAGTTAGCAGCATGATGAGTGGATTTAGGTACGATGATTCTAAGTGAAATAAGTCACACAGAAAAAGGCACTTATCATAAGATATCGCTTATAGAGGGAATGTCAAAATCGCTACACTTGAACTGAATTACAAAACAGAACAGAGGCACACCTTTAGAAGACACACTATGGCTGCTTAACCGGAAAGGTGAGGTGGGGTGATGCATAAAACAAGGGTTTGAAATTAGCTCAGACACCGCTCCATAAGCCAAATATGTACTAGACAAGGACTACTCCCTGCTCAGTGAACTGGACTCAACACCCCTAGTCACCGCACAAGAATATATCTGACTAGTATGAATCTGAAAACCTATGTATCGATATCTCTCTGAAAGTGAATCAAGAGGGTGTAAAGCGGCATAAACACAGCAGGGAAAAGCAGCCAAACCCCATTCTAAACATACATTACTTTAAAAAACCCACAAAGCAAAGACAGTGAAAGAGAGAGAAATTCTTACAAAATCCGTTCAGGGTCTTTGATGCAACCTGGATTGACCATATCTAGACCCACAGCTGGATGAGACATAAGGCTGGACACTCTTGGGGCTGAGAGGATTGGTGAGGTTGGGTGAGCAAATGCAGATACTTTAAAGTAATACCGCGGGGGACCCACCCCATGGGTCTCAAATCTCCAGGTACAAGGGAATCTTCCTACATCAAAACATGCATGGGAAACCCAGAAGATGGTATGCCGTGAGATCGGGAAAGGTTTCTAAAACGCACCTCATTTCTCCTCTCCTTGTGCTCGGGTTCGCCATTCCAGCCGCTTGACTAACCATCTCTCTACTTGGAGAATCAGCACCTTTAACCTCCTGTTTCGTCCAGGTTGCAATTTGTCCTGAGGATGAACGGGAAGACGCTGAACCAATGAGAGACAAGCCCTAGGTGTTGGGACAGGCATAGGTCACTCCATTTTCCCATCAGGAAGAAGAATGAACCACAGGCTCAGCCTGCCCCCCAGAACCAAAATAGGGCCTGAAGCAATCCTGCGCTTTTGCGGCCAGCTCCCAAAAAAGCGAGGAGACAAATGGAGCTCAGGGGCACTGCAATTCACAAACGTGCAGAGTTATAAATGAGAACTCTCGTCCACAAATATATTGAGGGAAGGCAACGAAGAGGTTTTGAAAGCAAGGCAGATTTGCAGGAAACAGATTTCAGGAGGTAGATTCGACTCGCCTTTAAAGCACATGAAAAGCGGCAAAACGTTGACAATGATGCCCTTGGCCAAAAAGGGCGTATGCGTTTTTTCCTGAATATATTCAGGAAAAAACGCATACGCCCTTTTTGGCCAACCAAGCAAGCCGGAAGGGCAAATCAGCGCTACAAAGAAGTCTCGCTTGCCCTCGGTCAAAAGGGCCATGCTGAACAAAGTGTAAAAACCAGAAAAGCAGGACAGGCCATGGAGACATGGGAGCCTTGCTACGCTGATGGGCGGGATGTAAATTGCCAACAGGCACTCTGGAGAAGAGTACGGTGTGTCCTGAAACAAGTAATAAACACAGCGTAGAGAGCATAGGGCACTTCCACTCATGGGCGTATAAATTGGGAAAACTAAAAATCAACAAGACACAGGCACCCTAAAGTTTACGGCTGCTCTGTTTCCAAGAACCTCCGCTTCGGTACACCTTCAATATCCCAGGAAAGAGAAAAATGGATAAAGAAATGGTGGTACTTGGCACAATGGAATATCACTCAGCCATGAAATCAATCTCATAAGGCTACTTAGCAGCATGATGAGTGGATTTAGGTACGATCATTCTAAGTGAAATAAGTCACACAGAAAAAGACACTTATCCTAAGATATCGCTTATAGAGGGAATGTCAAAATCGTTACACTTGAGCTGAATTACAAAACAAAACAGAGTCACACCTTTAGAAGACACACTATGGCTGCTTAACGGGAAAGGTGAGGTGGGGTGATGCATAAAACAAGGGTTTGAAATTAGCTCAGACACCGCTCCATAAGCCAAATATGTAATAGACAAGGCCTACTCCCTGCTCAGTGAACTGGACTCAACACACCCTAGTCACCACACAAGAATATATCTGACTAGTAAGAATCTGAAAACCTATGTATCGATATCTCTCTGCAAGTGAATCAAGAGGGTGTAAAGCAGCATCAACGCAGCAGGGAAAAGCAGCCAAACCCCATTCTAAACATACATTACTTTAAAAAACCCACAAAGCAAAGACAGTGAAAGAGAGAGAAATTCTTACAAAATCCGTTCAGGGTCTCTGATGCAACCTGGATTGACCATATCTAGACCCACAGCTGGATGAGACATAAGGCTGGACACTCTTGGGGCTGAGAGGATTGGTGAGGTTGGGTGAGCAAATACAGATACTTTAAAGTAATACCGCGTGGTACCCACCCCATGGGTCTCAAATCTCCAGGTACAAGGGCATCTTCCTACATCAAAACATGCATGGGAAACCCAGAAGATGGTATGCCATGAGATCGGGAAAGGTTTCTAAAACGCACCTCATTTCTCCTCTCCTTGTGCTCGGGTTCGCCATTCCAGCCGCTTGACTAACCATCTCCCTACTTGGAGAATCAGCACCTTTAACCTCCTGTTTCGTCCAGGTTGCAATTTGTCCTGAGGATGAACGGGAAGACGGGGAACCAACGAGAGACTAGCCCTCGGTGTTGGGACAGGCACAGGTCACTCCATTTTCCCATCAGGAAGAAGAATGAACCACAGGCTCAGCCTGCCCCCCAGAACCAAAATAGGGCCTGAAGCAATCCTGCGCTTTTGCGGCCAGCTCCCAAAAAAGCGAGGAGACAAATGGAGCTCAGGGGCACTGCAATTCACAAACGTGCAGAGTTATAAATGAGAACTCTCGTCCACAAATATATTGAGGGAAGGCAACGAAGAGGATTTGAAAGCAAGGCAGATTTGCAGGAAACAGATTTCAGGAGGTAGATTCGACTCGCCTTTAAAGCACATGAAAAGCGGCAAAACGTTGACAATGATGCCCTTGGCCAAAAAGGGCGTATGCGTTTTTTCCTGAATATATTCAGGAAAAAACGCATACGCCCTTTTAGGCCAAGCAAGCACGCCGGAAGGGCAAATCAGCGCTACAAAGAAGTCTCGCTTGCCCTCGGTCAAAAGGGCCATGCTGAACAAAGTGTAAAAACCAGAAAAGCAGGACAGACCATGGAGACATGGGAGCCTTGCTACGCTGATGGGCGGGATGTAAATTGCCAACAGGCACTCTGGAGAAGAGTACGGTGTGTCCTGAAACAAGTAATAAACACAGCGTAGAGAGCATAGGGCAATTCCACTCATGGGCGTATAAATTGGGAAAACTAAAAATCAACAAGACACAGGCACCCTAAAGTTTACGGCTGCTCTGTTTCCAAGAATCTCCGCTTCGGTACACCTTCAATATCCCAGGAAAGAGAAAAATGGATAAAGAAATGGTGGTACTTGGCACAATGGAATATCACTCAGCCATGAAATCAATGTCATAAGGCTAGTTAGCAGCATGATGAGTGGATTTAGGTACGATGATTCTAAGTGAAATAAGTCACACAGAAAAAGGCACTTATCATAAGATATCGCTTATAGAGGGAATGTCAAAATCGCTACACTTGAACTGAATTACAAAACAGAACAGAGGCACACCTTTAGAAGACACACTATGGCTGCTTAACCGGAAAGGTGAGGTGGGGTGATGCATAAAACAAGGGTTTGAAATTAGCTCAGACACCGCTCCATAAGCCAAATATGTACTAGACAAGGACTACTCTCTGCTCAGTGAACTGGACTCAACACCCCTAGTCACCGCACAAGAATATATCTGACTAGTATGAATCTGAAAACCTATGTATCGATATCTCTCTGAAAGTGAATCAAGAGGGTGTAAAGCGGCATAAACACAGCAGGGAAAAGCAGCCAAACCCCATTCTAAACATACATTACTTTAAAAAACCCACAAAGCAAAGACAGTGAAAGAGAGAGAAATTCTTACAAAATCCGTTCAGGGTCTTTGATGCAACCTGGATTGACCATATCTAGACCCACAGCTGGATGAGACATAAGGCTGGACACTCTTGGGGCTGAGAGGATTGGTGAGGTTGGGTGAGCAAATGCAGATACTTTAAAGTAATACCGCGGGGGACCCACCCCATGGGTCTCAAATCTCCAGGTACAAGGGAATCTTCCTACATCAAAACATGCATGGGAAACCCAGAAGATGGTATGCCGTGAGATCGGGAAAGGTTTCTAAAACGCACCTCATTTCTCCTCTCCTTGTGCTCGGGTTCGCCATTCCAGCCGCTTGACTAACCATCTCTCTACTTGGAGAATCAGCACCTTTAACCTCCTGTTTCGTCCAGGTTGCAATTTGTCCTGAGGATGAACGGGAAGACGCTGAACCAATGAGAGACAAGCCCTAGGTGTTGGGACAGGCATAGGTCACTCCATTTTCCCATCAGGAAGAAGAATGAACCACAGGCTCAGCCTGCCCCCCAGAACCAAAATAGGGCCTGAAGCAATCCTGCGCTTTTGCGGCCAGCTCCCAAAAAAGCGAGGAGACAAATGGAGCTCAGGGGCACTGCAATTCACAAACGTGCAGAGTTATAAATGAGAACTCTCGTCCACAAATATATTGAGGGAAGGCAACGAAGAGGTTTTGAAAGCAAGGCAGATTTGCAGGAAACAGATTTCAGGAGGTAGATTCGACTCGCCTTTAAAGCACATGAAAAGCGGCAAAACGTTGACAATGATGCCCTTGGCCAAAAAGGGCGTATGCGTTTTTTCCTGAATATATTCAGGAAAAAACGCATACGCCCTTTTTGGCCAACCAAGCAAGCCGGAAGGGCAAATCAGCGCTACAAAGAAGTCTCGCTTGCCCTCGGTCAAAAGGGCCATGCTGAACAAAGTGTAAAAACCAGAAAAGCAGGACAGGCCATGGAGACATGGGAGCCTTGCTACGCTGATGGGCGGGATGTAAATTGCCAACAGGCACTCTGGAGAAGAGTACGGTGTGTCCTGAAACAAGTAATAAACACAGCGTAGAGAGCATAGGGCACTTCCACTCATGGGCGTATAAATTGGGAAAACTAAAAATCAACAAGACACAGGCACCCTAAAGTTTACGGCTGCTCTGTTTCCAAGAACCTCCGCTTCGGTACACCTTCAATATCCCAGGAAAGAGAAAAATGGATAAAGAAATGGTGGTACTTGGCACAATGGAATATCACTCAGCCATGAAATCAATCTCATAAGGCTACTTAGCAGCATGATGAGTGGATTTAGGTACGATCATTCTAAGTGAAATAAGTCACACAGAAAAAGACACTTATCCTAAGATATCGCTTATAGAGGGAATGTCAAAATCGTTACACTTGAGCTGAATTACAAAACAAAACAGAGTCACACCTTTAGAAGACACACTATGGCTGCTTAACGGGAAAGGTGAGGTGGGGTGATGCATAAAACAAGGGTTTGAAATTAGCTCAGACACCGCTCCATAAGCCAAATATGTAATAGACAAGGCCTACTCCCTGCTCAGTGAACTGGACTCAACACACCCTAGTCACCACACAAGAATATATCTGACTAGTAAGAATCTGAAAACCTATGTATCGATATCTCTCTGCAAGTGAATCAAGAGGGTGTAAAGCAGCATCAACGCAGCAGGGAAAAGCAGCCAAACCCCATTCTAAACATACATTACTTTAAAAAACCCACAAAGCAAAGACAGTGAAAGAGAGAGAAATTCTTACAAAATCCGTTCAGGGTCTCTGATGCAACCTGGATTGACCATATCTAGACCCACAGCTGGATGAGACATAAGGCTGGACACTCTTGGGGCTGAGAGGATTGGTGAGGTTGGGTGAGCAAATACAGATACTTTAAAGTAATACCGCGGGGTACCCACCCCATGGGTCTCAAATCTCCAGGTACAAGGGCATCTTCCTACATCAAAACATGCATGGGAAACCCAGAAGATGGTATGCCATGAGATCGGGAAAGGTTTCTAAAACGCACCTCATTTCTCCTCTCCTTGTGCTCGGGTTCGCCATTCCAGCCGCTTGACTAACCATCTCCCTACTTGGAGAATCAGCACCTTTAACCTCCTGTTTCGTCCAGGTTGCAATTTGTCCTGAGGATGAACGGGAAGACGGGGAACCAACGAGAGACTAGCCCTCGGTGTTGGGACAGGCACAGGTCACTCCATTTTCCCATCAGGAAGAAGAATGAACCACAGGCTCAGCCTGCCCCCAGAACCAAAATAGGGCCTGAAGCAATCCTGCGCTTTTGCGGCCAGCTCCCAAAAAAGCGAGGAGACAAATGGAGCTCAGGGGCACTGCAATTCACAAACGTGCAGAGTTATAAATGAGAACTCTCGTCCACAAATATATTGAGGGAAGG